>NC_140991.1:239753931-239821575 GCF_052327205.1 Somniosus microcephalus | reverse complement strand
CTCTCACACACTCCCACGTCTCTCTTCGTCTCCGACCTCTCAGTCCTAATCTCTCTCTCTCACACTCCCATCTCTCACTCTCTCTCTCACTCCCAAGCTCTCACTCTCAACTCATCTCTCACAATCCCAATCTCTCTCTCTCACACTCCCCAATCTCTCTCTCTCTCACTCTCTCTCACACCCATCTCTCTCACACTCCCAATCTCTCTCTCTCACACTCCCAATCTCTCTCATCTCTCTCTCCACACTCCCATCTCTCTCTCTCACACTCCCAATCTCACTCTCTCTCACACTCCAATCTCTCTCTCTCTCTCACACTCCCACTCTCTCTCACTCTCTCTCACCTCCCACTCTCTCTCTCACACTCCCAATCTCTCTCTCACACTCCCAATCTCTCTCTCTCTCACACTCCCAATCTCTCTCTCTCTCACACTCCCAATCTCTCTCATCTCTCTCACACTCCAATCTCTCTCTCTCTCTCTCTCCTCAATCTCTCTCTCTCTCTCTCCAATCTCTCTCTCACTCCAATCTCTCTCTCTCACTCCCAATCTCTCTCTCTCACACTCCCAATCTCTCTCTTCACACTCCCAATCTCTCTCTCTCTCACACTCCCAATCTCTCTCTCTCACACTCCTAATCTCTCTCTCTCTCACACTCCCAATCTCTCTCTCTCTCTCTCTCACTCCCAATCTCTCTCTCTCACACTCCCAATCTCTCTCTCACACTCCCAATCTCTCTCTCTCTCACAACTCCCAATCTCTCTCTCTCACACTCCCAATCTCTCTCTCACACTCCCCAATCTCTCTCTCTCTCACACTCCCAATCACTCTCTCTCACACTCCCAATCTCTCTCTCTCTCACACTCCCCAATCTCTCTCTCTCACTCCCAATCTCTCTCTCTCACACTCCCAATCTCTCTCTCTCACACTCCCAATCTCTCTCTCACACTCCCAATCTCTCTCTCTCACACTCCCAATCTCTCTCTCACACTCCCAATCTCTCTCTCTCTCACACTCCCAATCTCTCTCTCTCTCACTCCCATCTCTCTCTCTCACACTCCCAATCTCTCTCTCTCACACTCCCAATCTCTCTCTCACTCCCAACATACTCCATCTCCTCCTCTCTCAACACTCCCAATCTCACTCTCTCACACTCCCAATCTCTCTCTCTCTCACACATCCAATCTCCTCTCTCTCACACTCCCAATCTCTCTCTCTCACACTCCCACCTCTCTCACTCTCCCATCTCACTCTCTCACACTGCCAACCTCTACTCTCTCTCTCACACTCCCAATCTTCTCTCACACACTCCCAATCTCTCTCTCTCACTACTCCCAATCTCTCTCTCTCACACTCATCTCCAATCTCTCTCTCACACTCCCAATCTCTCTCTCTCACACTCCCAATCTCTCTCTCACACTCCCAATCATCGCTCTCCCTCATCTCTCTCTCTCTCTCTCCCAATCTCTCTCTCTCTCTCTCTCTCACACTCCCAATCTCTCTCTCTCTCTCACACTCCCAATCTCTCTCTCTCTCACACTCCAATCTCTCTCTCTCTCACACTTCCAATCTCTCTCTCTCTCACACTCCCAATCTCTCTCTCTCACACACACTCCCAATCTCTCTCTCACACTCCAATCTCTCTCTCTCTCACACTCCCAATCTCTCTCTCACTCCCAATCTCTCTCTCTCACACTCCCAATCTCTCTCTCTCACACTCCCAATCTCTCTCTCTCTCTCTCACTCCACTCTCTCTCTCTCTCTCACACTCCAATCTCTCTCTCTCTCACACTTCCAATCTCTCTCTCTCTCTCACACTCCCAATCTCTCTCTCCTCACACTTCCAATCTCTCTCTCTCTCACACTCCCAATCTCTCTCTCTCTCACACTCCCAGTCTCTCTCTCTCTCTCACTCCCAATCTCTCTCTCTCACACTCCCAACTCTCTCTCACACTCCCAATCTCTCTCACACTCCCAATCTCTCTCTCTCACATCCCAATCTCTCTCTCTCACACTCCCAATCTCTCTCTCACACTCCCAATCTCTCTCTCTCTCACACTTCCAATCTCTCTCTCTCTCACACTCCCAATCTCTCTCACACTCCCAATCTCTCTCTCTCTAACACCCCAGTCTCTCTCTCACACTCCAATCTCTCTCTCTCACACTCCCAATCTCTCTCTCTCACTCCAATCTCTCTCTCTCTCACACTCCCAATCTCTCTCTCTCTCACACTCCCAATCTCTCTCTCTCTCACACTCCATCTCTCTCTCTCACACACTCCCAATCTCTCCTCTCTCTCACACTCCCATCTCTCTCTCTCTCACACACTACACAATCTCTCTCTCTCACACTCCTCAATCTCTCTCTCTCACACTCCCAATCTCTCTCTCTCACTCCCAATCTCTCTCTCTCTCACACTCCCAATCTCTCTCTCTCTCTCTCTCTCTCCCAATCTCTCTCTCACACTCCCAATCTCTCTCTCTCTCACACTCCCAATCTCTCTCTCTTCTCACTCCCAATCTCCCTCTCACACTCCAATCTCTCTCTCTCACACTCCCAATCTCTCTCTCACACTCCAATCTCTCTCTCTCACACTCCCAATCTCTCTCTCTCTCACACTCCCAATCTCTCTCTCTCACACTCCAATCTCTCTCTCTCACACTCCCAATCTCTCTCTCTCACACTCCCAATCTCTCTCTCTCACACTCCCAATCTCTCCTCTCTCAATCCTTCTCTCTCTCACGACTCAACCTCTCTCTCTCTCTCTCACACTCCCAATCTCTCTCACACATCCCATTCTCTCTCTCACACTCCAATCTCTCTCTCTCTCACACTCCCAATCTCTCTCTCTCACACTCCCAATCTCTCTCTCTCTCACACTCCCAATCTCTCTCTCTCACACTCCCATCTCTCTCTCTCCTCTCCCAATCTCTCTCTCTCTCTCACCCTCCCCAATCTCTCTCTCTCTCACTACTCCCAACCTCTCTCTCTCTCACACTTCCCAATCTCTCTCACACACTCCCAATCTCTCTCTCACACTCCAATCTCTCTCTCTCTCACACTCCCAATCTCTCTCTCACTCCCAATCTCTCTCTCTCACACTCCCAATCTCTCTCTCTCACACTCCAATCTCTCTCTCTCTCTCTCTCCAATCTCTCTCTCTCTCTCTCTCACACTCCCAATCTCTCTCTCTCTCACACTCCCAATCTCTCTCTCTCTCTCTCTCTCTCACACACTCCCAATCTCTCTCTCTCTCACACTCCAATCTCTCTCTCTCTCTCACACTCCCAATCTCTCTCTCTCTCACACTGCCATATCTCTCTTCTCTCTCACACTCCCAATCTCTCTCTCTCTCACACTCCCAATCTCTCTCTCTCTCACTCCCAATCTCTCTCTCTCACACTCCCAATCTCTCTTCTCACACTCCCAATCTCTCTCTCACGACTCCCAAGTCTCTCTCTCTCACTCCAATCTCTCTCTCTCACACTCCAATCTCTCTCTCACACTCCCAATCTCTCTCTCTCTCACACTTCCCAATCTCTCTCTCTCTCTCACACTCCCAATCTCTCTCCTCACACCCAATCTCTCTCTCTCTAACACTCCAGTCTCTCTCTCACACTCCCAATCTCTCTCTCTCACACTCCCAATCTCTCTCTCTCACTCCCAATCTCTCTCTCTCTCACACTCCCAATCTCTCTCTCTCTCACACTCCAATCTCTCTCTCTCACACTCCCAATCTCTCTCTCTCACACACTCCCAATCTCTCTCTCTCACACTCCCAATCTCTCTCGCTCTCACACACACACAATCTCTCTCTCTCACACTCCCAATCTCTCTCTCTCACACTCCCAATCTCTCTCTCTCTCTCTCTCACACCCAATCTCTCTCTCTCTCACACTCCCAGTCTCTCTCTCACACTCCCAATCTCTCTCTCTCTCACTCCCAATCTCTCTCTCTCTCACACTCCCAATCTCTCTCACTCAATCTCCTCTCTCTCACACTCCCAATCTCTCTCTCTCACACTCCCAATCTCTCCTCTCACACTCCCAATCAATCTCTCTCTCTCACACTCCCAATCTCTCTCTCTCTCACACTCCCAATCTCTCCTCTCTCTCACACTCCCAATCTCTCTCTCTCACTCCCAATCTCTCTCTTTCTCACACTCCCAATCTCTCTCTCTCACACTCCCAGTCTCTCTCTCTCTCACTCCCAATCTCTCTCTCTCTCACTCCCAATCTCTCTCTCTCTCACTACAATCTCTCTCTCTCACACACTCCCAGTCTCTCTCTCTCTCACTCCCAATCTCTCTCCTCTCACACTCTCAATCTCTCTCTCTCACTCCCAATCTCTCTCTCTCACACTCCAATCTCTCTCTCTCCACTTCAATCTCTCTCTCTCTCTCTCTCACACTCCCAATCTCTCTCTCTCACACTCCCAATCTCTCTCTCTCACACTCCCAATCTCTCTCTCTCTCACACTCCCAATCTCTCTCTCTCACACTCCAATCTCTCTCTCTCTCACACTCCCAATCTCTCTCTCTCACTCCAATCTCTCTCATTCTCACACTCCCAATCTCTCTCTCTCACACTCCCAGTCTCTCTCTCTCTCTCTCTCACTCCCAATCTCTCTCTCTCTCAACTACCAAATCTCTCTCTCTCTCACACACTCCCAGTCTCTCTCTCTCTCACTCCCAATCTCTCTCTCACACTCTCAATCTATCTCTCTCACTCCCAATCTCTCTCTCTCACACTCTCAATCTCTCTCTCTCACACTTCCAATCTCTCTCTCTCTCACACTCCCAATCTCTCTCTCTCACACTCCCAATCTCTCTCTCTCACACTTCCAATCTCTCTCTCTCACACTTCCAATCTCTCTCTCTCACACTCCCAATCTCTCTCTCTCACACTCCCAATCTCTCTCTCTCTCACACTCCCAATCTCTCTCTCTCTCTCTCTCACACTCCCAATCTCTCTCTCTCACACTTCCAATCTCTCTCTCTCACACTCCCAATCTCTCTCTCTCTCCTCTCACACTCCCAATCTCTCTCTCTCTCACTCCCAATCTCTCTCTCTCACACTCCCAATCTCTTTCTCTCTCTCTCACTCCAATCTCTCTCTCTCACTCCCAATCTCTCTCTCTCTCACACTCCCAATCTCTCTCTCTCTCACACTCCCAATCTCTCTCTCTCTCTCTCTCTCACACTCCCAATCTCTCTCTCTCATCACTCCCAATCTCTCTCTCTCACACTCCCAATCTCTTTCTCTCTCACTCCCAATCTCTCTCTCTCTCACTCGCAATCTCTCTCTCTCACTCCCAATCTCTCTCTCTCTCACACTCCCAATCTCTCTCTCTCTCACACTCCCAATCTCTCTCTCTCTCACACTCCCAATCTCTCTCTCTCTCACACTCCCAATCTCTCTCACACTCCCAATCTCTCTCACACTCCCAATCTCTCTCGCTCACACACTCCCAATCTCTCTCGCTCACACACTCCCAACCTCTCTCTCTCACACTCCCAATCTCTCTCTCTCTCTCTCTCTCTCTCTCTCTCTCTCACACTCCCAATCTCTCTCTCTCTCACTCCCAATCTCTCTCTCTCACACTCCCAATCTCTCTCTCTCTCACTCCCAATCTCTCTCTCTCTCACACCTCCCAATCTCTCTCTCACAGTCCCAATCTCTCTCTCTCACACTCCCAATCTCTCTCTCTCTCTCTCTCCCAATCTCTCTCTCTCTCTCTCCCAATCTCTCTCCTCACACACTCCCAAATCTCTCTCTCTCACACTCCCAATCTCTCTCTCTCTCTCTCACAACTCCCAATCTCTCTCTCTCTCTCACACTCCCAATCTCTCTCTCTCACACTCCCAATCTCTCTCTCTCTCACACTCCCAATCTCTCTCCACACACTCCCAATCTCTCTCTCTCACACTCCCAACCTCTCTCTCTCACACACTCCCAATCTCTCTCTCTCTCACACTCCCAATCTCTCTCTCTCTCACACTCCCAGTCTCGCTCTCTCTCTCACACTCCCAATCTCTCTCTCTCTCACTCCCAATCTCTCTCTCACACTCCCAATCTCTCTCTCACACTCCCAATCTCTCTCTCTCTCACCCCCACTCTCTCTCTCTCTCTCTCTCTCTCACTCCCAATCTCTCTCTCTCTCTCTCTCTCACGCCCCCAGTCTCTCTCTCTCTCTCTCTCTCACACTCCCAATCTCTCTCTCTCACACTCCCAATCTCTCTCTCTCACACTCCCAATCTCTCTCTCTCACACTCCCAAGCTCTCTCTCTCACACTCCCAATCTCTCTCTCTCACACTCCCAAATCTCTCTCTCTCTCTCTCTCACACTCCCAATCTCTCTCTCTCTCTCTCTCTCACGCCCCAGTCTCTCTCTCTCTCTCTCTCACACACTCCCACTCTCTCACTCTCTCTCACACACTCCCTCTCTCTCACCACACTCCCACTCTCTCACACACACTCCCACTCTCTCTCTCACACACTCCCAATCTCTCTCTCTCTCACACTCCCAATCTCTCTCTCTCTCACACTCCCAATCTCTCTCTCTCACACTCTCTCTCTCTCACACTCCCAATCTCTCTCTCTCACACACTCCCAATCTCTCTCTCTCACACTCCCAATCTCTCTCTCTCACACTCCCAATCTCTCTCTCTCTCTCTCTCCCAATCTCTCTCTCTCTCCCAATCTCTCTCTCTCTCTCTCACTCCCAATCTCTCTCTCACACTCCCAATCTCTCTCTCACACTCCCAATCTCTCTCTCTCTCACACTCCCAATCTCTCTCTCTCTCACTCCCAATCTCTCTCTCTCACACTCCCATCTCTCTCTCACACTCCCAATCTCTCTCTCTCTCTCACACTCCCAATCTCTCTCTCTCACACTCCCAATCTCTCTCTCTCACACACTCCCAATCTCTCTCTCTCACACTCCCAATCTCTCTCTCTCTCTCTCCCAATCTCTCTCTCACACTCCCAATCTCTCTCTCTCTCACACTCCCAATCTCTCTCTCTCTCACTCCCAATCTCTCTCTCACACTCCCAATCTCTCTCTCACACTCCCAATCTCTCTCTCACACTCCCAATCTCTCTCTCTCACACTCCCAATCTCTCTCTCTCTCACACCTCCAATCTCTCTCTCTCACACTCCCAATCTCTCTCTCTCACACTCCCAATCTCTCTCTCCTCTCACACTCCCAATCTCCCTCTCTCTACACTCCCAATCTCTCTCTCTCACACTCCCAACCTCTCTCTCTCTCTCTCACACTCCCAATCTCTCTCACACACTCCCATTCTCGTCTCTCACACTCCCAATCTCTCTCTCTCTCACACTCCCAATCTCTCTCTCTCTCACACTCCCAATCTCTCTCTCTCTCCTCACACTCCCAATCTCCCTCTCTCACACTCCCAATCTCTCTCTCTCTCTCTCCCAATCTCTCTCTCTCTCACACTCCCAATCTCTCTCTCTCTCACTCCCAACCTCTCTCTCTCTCACACTCCCAATCTCTCTCACACACTCCCAATCTCTCTCTCACACTCCCAATCTCTCTCTCTCTCACACTCCCAATCTCTCTCTCACTCCCAATCTCTCTCTCTCACACTCCCAATCTCTCTCTCTCACACTCCCAATCTCTCTCTCTCTCTCTCTCCCAATCTCTCTCTCTCTCTCTCTCACACTCCCAATCTCTCTCTCTCTCACACTCCCAATCTCTCTCTCTCTCTCACACTCCCAATCTCTCTCTCTCTCACACTTCCCAATCTCTCTCTCTCTCACACTCCCAATCTCTCTCTCTCTCACACTTCCAATCTCTCTCTCTCTCACACTCCCAATCTCTCTCTCTCTCACACTCCCAGTCTCTCTCTCTCTCTCACTCCCAATCTCTCTCTCTCTCACACTCCCAATCTCTCTCTCACACTCCCAATCTCTCTCACACTCCATCTCCTCTCTCCCAATCTCTCTCTCTCACTCCAATCTCTCTCTCTCACACTCCCAATCTCTCTCTCACACTCCCAATCTCTCTCTCTCTCACACTTCCCAATCTCTCTCTCTCACACTCCCCAATCTCTCTCTCACACTCCCAATCTCTCTCTCTCTAACACTCCCAGTCTCTCTCTCACACTCCCAATCTCTCTCTCTCACACTCCCAATCTCTCTCTCTCACTCCCAATCTCTCTCTCTCCTCACACTCCAATCTCGCTCTCTCTCACACTCCCAATCTCTCTCTCTCACACTCCCAATCTCTCTCTCTCACACACTCCCAATCTCTCTCTCTCACACTCCCAATCTCTCTCGCTCTCACACAACACTCAATCTCTCTCTCTCTCACACTCCCAATCTCTCTCTCTCTCACACTCCCAATCTCTCTCTCTCTCTCTCTCACTCCCAATCTCTCTCTCTCTCACACTCCCAGTCTCTCTCTCACACTCCCAATCTCTCTCTCTCTCACTCCCAATCTCTCTCTCTCTCACACTCCCAATCTCTCACACTCCAATCTCTCCTCTCTCACACTCCCAATCTCTCTCTCTCACACTCCCAATCTCTCTCTCTCACACTCCCAATCAATCTCTCTCTCTCACACTCGCCAATCTCTCTCTCTCTCTCACACTCCCAATCTCTCTCTCTCTCACACTCCCAATCTCTCTCTCTCACTCCCAATCTCTCTCTCTCACACTCCCAATCTCTCTCTCTCACACTCCCAGTCTCTCTCTCTCTCACTCCCAATCTCTCTCTCTCTCACTCCCAATCTCTCTCTCTCTCACTACCAATCTCTCTCTCTCACACACTCCCAGTCTCTCTCTCTCTCACTCCCAATCTCTCTCTCACACTCTCAATCTCTCTCTCTCACTCCCAATCTCTCTCTCTCTCACACTCTCAATCTCTCTCTCTCACACTTCCAATCTCTCTCTCTCTCTCTCACACTCCCAATCTCTCTCTCTCACACTCCCAATCTCTCTCTCTCTCACTCCCAATCTCTCTCATTCTCACACTCCCAATCTCTCTCTCTCACACTCCCAGTCTCTCTCTCTCTCTCACTCCCAATCTCTCTCTCTCTCACTACCAATCTCTCTCTCTCACACTCCCAGTCTCTCTCTCTCTCACTCCCAATCTCTCTCTCACACTCTCAATCTATCTCTCTCCTCCCATCTCTCTCTCTCACACTCTCAATCTCTCTCTCTCACACTTCCAATCTCTCTCTCTCTCTCTCACACTCCCAATCTCTCTCTCTCACACTCCCAATCTCTCTCTCTCACACTTCCAATCTCTCTCACTCTCACACTTCCCAATCTCTCTCTCTCACACTCCCAATCTCTCTCTCTCACACTCCCAATCTCTCTCTCTCTCACACTCCCAATCTCTCTCTCTCTCTCTCTCACACTCCCAATCTCTCTCTCTCACACTCTCCAATCTCTCTCTCTCACACTCCCAATCTCTCTCTCTCACACTCCCAATCTCTTCTCCCTCTCACACTCCCAATCTCTCTCTCTCTCTCTCACACTCCCAATCTCTCTCTCTCACTCCCAATCTCTCTCTCTCACACTCCCAATCTCTCTCTCTCTCACTCCCAAGCTCTCTCTCTCACTCCCAATCTCTCTCTCTCTCACTCCCAATCTCTCTCTCTCTCTCACACTCCCAATCTCTCTCTCTCTCTCTCTCTCACACTCCCAATCTCTCTCTCTCTCACTCCCAATCTCTCTCTCTCACACTCCCAATCTCTTCTCTCTCACTCCCAATCTCTCTCTCTCACTCGCAATCTCTCTCTCTCACTCCCAATCTCTCTCTCTCTCACACTCCCAATCTCTCTCTCTCTCACACTCCAATCTCTCTCTCTCTCACACTCCCAATCTCTCTCTCTCTCACACTCCCAATCTCTCTCACACTCCCAATCTCTCTCACACTCCCAATCTCTCTCTCTCACACTCCCAATCTCTCTCTCTCACACTCCCAATCTCTCTCGCTCACACACTCCCAACCTCTCTCTCTCACACTCCCAATCTCTCTCTCTCACACTCCCAATCTCTCTCTCTCTCTCTCTCTCTCTCTCTCTCTCACACTCCCAATCTCTCTCTCTCTCACTCCCAATCTCTCTCTCTCACACTCCCAATCTCTCTCTCTCTCACTCCCCAATCTCTCTCTCTCACACACTCCCAATCTCTCTCACACACTCCCCAATCTCTCTCTCTCTCCAGTCCCAATCTCTCTCTCACACACTCCCAATCTCTCTCTCTCTCTCTCCCAATCTCTCTCTCTCTCTCTCCCAATCTCTCTCTCACACACTCCCAATCTCTCTCTCTCACACTCCCAATCTCTCTCTCTCTCTCTCACACTCCCAATCTCTCTCTCTCTCTCACACTCCCAATCTCTCTCTCTCTCACACTCCCAATCTCTCTCTCACACTCCCAATCTCTCTCACACTCCCAATCTCTCTCTCTCACACCTCCCAATCTCTCTCTCTCACACACTCCCAACTCTCTCTCTCACACACTCTCCAATCTCTCTCTCTCTCACACTCCCAATCTCTCTCTCTCTCACACTCCCAGTCTCGCTCTCTCTCTCACACTCCCAATCTCTCTCTCTCTCACACTCCCAATCTCTCTCTCTCTCACTCCCAATCTCTCTCTCACACTCCCAATCTCTCTCTCACACTCCCAATCTCTCTCTCACACTCCCAATCTCTCTCTCTCACACTCCCAATCTCTCTCTCTCACACTCCCAATCTCTCTCTCTCTCACTCCCAATCTCTCTCTCTCTCACACTTCCAATCTCTCTCTCTCTCACACTCCCAATCTCTCTCTCTCACACTCCCAATCTCTCTCTCTCACCACTCCCAATCTCTCTCTCTCTCACACTCCCAATCTCTCTCTCTCTCTCTCTCACACTCCCAATCTCTCTCTCTCACACTCCCAATCTCTCTCTCTCTCTCACTCCCAATCTCTCTCTCTCACACTCCCAACCTCTCTCTCTGTCTCACACTCCCAATCTCTCTCACACACTCCCAATCTCTCTCTCACACTCCCAATCTCTCTCTCACACTCCCAATCTCTCTCTCTCTCACACTCCCAATCTCTCTCTCTCTCACACTCCCAATCTCTCTCTCTCACTCCCAATCTCTCTCTCTCTCACACTCCCAGTCTCTCTCTCACACTCCCAATCTCTCTCTCTCACAACTCCCAATCTCTCTCTCACACACTCCCAATCTCTCTCGCTCTCACACACACCCAATCTCTCTCTCTCACACTCCCAATCTCTCTCTCTCTCACACTCCCAGTCTCTCTCTCTCTCTCACTCCCAATCTCTCTCTCTCACTCCCAATCTCTCTCTCTGACACTCCCAATCTCTCTCTCTCACACTCCCAATCTCTCCTCTCTCACTCCCAATCTCTCTCTCTCTCACACTCCCAGTCTCTCTCTCACACTCCCAATCTCTCTCTCTCACACTCCCAATCTCTCTCGCTCTCACACACACCCAATCTCTCTCTCTCACACTCCCAATCTCTCTCTCTCACACTCCCAATCTCTCTCTCTCACACTCCCAATCTCTCTCTCTCTCACACTCCCAGTCTCTCTCTCACACTCCCAATCTCTCTCTCTCTCACTCCCAATCTCTCTCTCTCTCACACTCCCAATCTCTCTCTCTCACTCCCAATCTCTCTCTCTGACACTCCCCAATCTCTCTCTCACACTCCCAATCTCTCTCTCTCACACTCCCAATCTCTCTCTCTCACACTCCCAATCTCTCTCTCTCACACTCCCAATCTCTCTCTCTCTCACTCCCAATCTCTCTCTCTCTCACACCCCCAATCTCTCTCTCTCTCACACTCCCAATCTCTCTCTCTCTCACAACTCCCAATCTCTCTCTCTCTCACACTCCCAATCTCTCTCTCTCTCACACTCCCAATCTCTCTCTCTCTCACACTCCCAATCTCTCTCTCTCTCACACTCCCAATCTCTCTCTCTCTCACACTCCCAGTCTCTCTCTCACACTCCCAGTCTCTCTCTCTCTCTCTCACTCCCAATCTCTCTCTCTCTCACTACCAATCTCTCTCTCTCTCACACTCCCAGTCTCTCTCTCTCTCACTCCCAATCTCTCTCTCACACTCTCAATCTCTCTCTCCACACTCCCAATCTCTCTCTCTCACACTCTCAATCTCTCTCTCTCACACTTCCAATCTCTCTCTCTCTCACACTCCCAATCTCTCTCTCTCACACTCCCAATCTCTCTCTCTCACACTTCCAATCTCTCTCTCTCACACTCCCAATCTCTCTCTCACACTCCCAATCTCTCTCTCTCTCACACTCCCAATCTCTCTCTCTCACACTCCCAATCTCTCTCTCTCACACTCCCAATCTCTCTCAGACTTCCAATGTCTCTCTCTCTCACACTTCCAATCTCTCTCTCTCTCACACTCCCAATCTCTCTCTCTCTCACACTCCCAATCTCTCTCTCTCTTACACTCCCAATCTCTCTCTCACACTCCCAATCTCTCTCTCACACTCCCAATCTCTCTCTCTCTCTCACACTCCCAATCTCTCTCTCTCTCTCTCTCTCACACTCCCAATCTCTCTCTCTCACACTCCCAATCTCTCTCTCTCGCTCACACTCCCAATCTCTCTCTCTCTCTCACACACACTCCCAATCTCTCTCTCTCTCTCTCTCACACTCCCAATCTCTCTCTCTCTCTCTCACACTCCCAATCTCTCTCTCTCACTCCCAATCTCTCTCTCTCTCACACGCCCAATCTCTCTCTCTCACACTTCCAATCTCTCTCTCACACTCCCAATCTCCCTCTCTCTCACACTCCCAATCTCTCTCACACTCTCAATCTCTCTCTCACACTCCCAATCTCTCTCTCTCACACTCTCAATCTCTCTCTCTCTCACACTTCCAATCTCTCTCTCACACTCCCAATCTCTCTCTCTCTCACACTCCCAATCTCTCTCACACTCCCAATCTCTCTCTCTCTCTCTCTCTCTCTCACACTCCCAATCTCTCTCTCTCTCACACTCCCAATCTCTCTCTCTCTCTCACACTTCCAATCTCTCTCTCTCTCACACTACCAATCTCTCTCTCTCTCACACTCCCAATCTCTCTCTCTCACTCCCAGTCTCTCTCTCTCTCACACTCCCAGTCTCTCTCTCTCACACTCCCAATCTCTCTCTCTCACACTCCCAATCTCGCTCTCTCACACTCCCAGTCTCTCTCTCTCTCACTCCCAGTCTCTCTCTCTCACACTCCCAGTCTCTCTCTCTCTCTCTCTCTCTCTCACACTCCCAATCTCTCTCTCTCTCACACTCCCAATCTCTCTCTCTCTCTCTCTCTCTCACACTCCCAATCTCACTCTCTCTCACACTCCCAATCTCTCTCTCTCTCACACTCCCAATCTCTCTCTCTCCCAATCTCTCTCTCTCACACTGCCAATCTCTCTCTCTCTCTCTCTCCTTCCCTCTCTCTGTCTCTCTCTCTCTCCTTCCCTCTCTCTCTCCTCCTCTCTCTCTCTCTCTCCTTCCCTCTCTCTCTCTCTCCTTCCCTCTGCCTCCCCTCTCTCCCTCCCCCTCTCCTCCCTCCCCCTCTCCTCCCTCCCCCTCTCCTCCCTCCCCCTCTCTTCCCTACCTCCCCTTCCCTCCCCCTCCCCTCTCCCCCCTCCTGCTCCCCTCTTCCTTCCCTCCCCCTCCCCCCTTCCTTCCCTTCCTCCCCTTCCCTTCCCCTTCCTCCCCTTCCCCCCAGTCGCTCGCTCTCTTCCCCCCCCCAGTCTCTCGCTCTCTCTCTCTTCCCCCCAGTCTCTCGCTCTTTCTCTTCCCCCCAGTGTCTCGCTCTCTCCCCCCCGTCTCTCGCTCTCTCTCTTCCCCCCCCAGTCTCTCGCTCTCTTCCCCCCGTCGCTCTCTCTCTTCCCCCCGTCGCGCTCACGCCCCCGTCTCTCGCTCTCTTCCCCCCCAGTCGCTCTCTCTCTTTTCCCCCAGTCGCTCTCTCTCTTTTCCACAGTCGCTCTCTCTCTTTCCCCCCAGTCGCTCTCTCTCTTCCCCCCAGTCGCTCTCTCTCTTCCCCCCAGTCGCTCTCTCTCTTCCCCCCAGTCGCTCTCTCTTTCCCCCCAAACTCGCTCTCTCTCTTCCCCCCAACTCGCTCTCTCTCTCTTCCAACAACAACATGCCCTCAAAAAAGCCTCGGCACCGCCGGGCACCCCCAGCTAGTCTATAAAAGACCTCTTCAGTCTGTCTGCCTTTCTGTCTGTCTGTTCTCTGTAAGTTCGAAAGTTATAGAGCGTACCTACACGCGTGTCACATCAAAGGAAAGCTTACGATTACGGACCGGTCATAGGCGTATTTACTTTTCCGTCAGCTCTTGTACACTTCCAACGGCTGTCTGAGCAGCTACACATCTGGAGAGAGCTAGGGCTACGTTCTCTACCTTTCCTCTCCACTGTGAAATGTGTACATCGTTGAGACCAACGTTCCCTCATGTAATCTGTACGGTGCTCACTGTCAAAAGGGGAAACGAAGAGGAGCTGGTTAACGTATATCCACTGCTCCCTGTGAGCAGCACTTTGTTCTGCGCAGCCTGTTTCTTTTACTCCGTGGTTGCTTTAAACTTCTGCGCACACGCGGTACTTACAATGGAATAGCCGGTGAGCGGCCTGCGCGGGACCTTTCCCATTACTGCACACATTGCTTATACCCTCCATCCATTTCATGCTGTGAATTTACATGCTGTATTTAAGGAGGTAATAACATAAGCCGAATACATCAGGCTGGGATCACAAGCACATGAATCAGGCTGGGAGCACGGTGGCACAGTGGTTAGCACTGTTGCCTCACAGCGCCAGGGACCCGGGTTCGAATCCGGCCTCGGGTGACTGTCTGTGTGGAGTTTGCACATTCTCCCCGTGTTTGCGTGGGTTTTCTCCGGGTGCTCCGGTTTCCTCCCACAGTCCAAAGATGTGCGGGTTAGGTTGATTGGCTATGATAAATTGACCCTTAGTGTTAGGGGGATTAAATACGTGGGGTTACGGGGATAGGGTGGGATATGTGTTGGTGTAGGGCTTACGGGGATCGGGTGGGATATGTGTCGGTGCAGGCTCGATGGGCCAAAATGGCCTCTATCTGCACTGTGGGGTTTCTGTGATTCTGTGAATGTACATATCATGGTAGGTCAGGCTGACAGGGCAGGTACATCCATCATATCACAATGTGCACCATGCAAAATAGTCTTTTGATGAAAATAAAACCTACAAAGTACTGTCAGGTCGACAATCTATTTCCCACAAAGCTGTTACAGCCTGTGATGTACTGCATGACGGTAACAACCAGATCAGACAGGCAAGGTGGTGGGAAAGGTGTCCAATTAAATTCAAAGGACAAATACTGCAGCATGTTCCACTGAATGATTCAATGTCATGAGCTGAAAACACTAAGCGGGTTATTTTGGGGAAAGGGTGAAAACAGGCGCTGACTGGGTGCTGGGCTAATAAAATGCGGCTGTTTAAAAGTCTGGATTTAGCCTGCAGTCTTGGGGCTACTTGCTGATTACCACGCTTTAAACGTGCCTGGAGGCGCTAAATATGAGACCTGCAGGTTTAGCACTCATACGCTGATCAGTAGCTATTTCTCTGGAGCAGTATTTATAGCCTCCAGGCACGCACTTCCACTGAAGGTGTGGAGTGTGCTGGCTGACAGTAAAACTGAGGGAGCAGCACAATGGGGCGTATCAGGATGGCTCAGGGACCGAGGGCGAAGGCTCACAGGTTCCCTGAGGCAGCAATGGAGGTCCCCATAGAGGAGGTACAGCGGAGGAGGGATGTCCTGTACCTGCAGGGCAGAAGGAGGCCACAGAGGCAATTAATGCAGCAGATGTGAGAAGAGATCGCTGAGGAGGTCACAGCCAGGAGCCCTGTTCCCAGGACATGGCTCCAGTGCTGTAAAAAATTTAATGACTCGACATGAGCGGTCGAGGTAAGATCCCATCTCATAAACACACTTCTCAATAACTGCACCACCACCACCAGCATCACAACCTCAACACACTGTACCCACCATCTAAGTATATTGGCCCAGAAATTCGGGTCTCCACGGGTGAGTACGCGCTGGGTACTCACCCGTAGGCCCGATGGAAGTGCCGGTTTCCTGCATGCACTGCACATGCGCGGGAAACCGGCACTTACGTTCCTCTGAACCAAGAGGTTCAGAGGTCGAACGCGTGCGCGGGGGAGGCTGCGCGTGCGCATGGAACTTCGTTTTTTTTTACAGGTTTTCCCGGGAGGGTAAGTCTGCAGAATTTAGAAATGTAAAAAGCAGGCGTAAGGCCTGCTTTTTACAAGGTAAGTGGTGAATTAATTAAAATTAAAACATTTTTTCCTTAGGTTTATTATTTTTAAATACTTTAAAGCAAGGTAAGTTTACTTTTAGCCCCGTTAAAATATAAAATTATTTTTTTCAAAAATTTAAATTATTGTTTAAAATAGCTATTTCATGTAATTTATAGTTTACTTACTGAAGTGCCCGGCGGTGCTGAGGGATTTTTGAGGGCATGTTGTTGGAAGAGAGAGAGAGAGAGAGAGAGAGCGCGACGGGGGGAAGAGAGAGCGCGACTGGGGGGAAGAGAGCGCGACTAGGGGGAAGAGAGAGAGCGATGGGGGAAGAGAGAGCGCGACTGGGGGGAAGGGGGGAAGGGGGGAAAAGGAGGGGGGGGAAGGGGAAGGGGGGAAGGGGAAGGGGGGGAGAAGAAGTGGGGGGGGAAGGGGGGGGATTCTCTTCCAACAACAACATGCCCGCAAAAAAGCCTCGGCACCGCCGGGCACCCACAGCTAGTCTATCTATCTATCTATATATCTATCTATATATATAAAGCGGCTCTTCTGTCTGTCCCGATGTCTGTCTGTCCCTCCGTGTTCTATACGTTTGAAAGTTACAGAGCTTACCGACGCGCGCGTCGCCTCAAAAGAAAGCTTGCGATTCCGGACCGGTCATAGGCGTATTTACGTTTCGGCCGGACAAAAACCGCGCCCGCGGTATCCGAAAAACGTTCAGCGTTCCGCTCATTAGCATCTCATTAGCGACCGTGTGACGTCGACCAATCGGACGGCGGGTTCCTGGCGCGTGCCGTCCTACAGTTGAGTGTCGAATGACTCGACGATTGACCAATCCTACGCTTCGGTGACCTGACCGGTCGACCAATCGGTGCGTGTGTGGGCGGGCCTTATCCTTCTGAACCGAGGTGAGTGGCCGCCATCTTGATTTTTCACGATTTTTTCCCCCACACTTTCTGTGTGTTAGGGAACTAAGGGAAATATTTGAATTATGTGTTAGGGTATTAATTAACAATTTATTTCAGTTTTATATTGTGTTTAGCAACGCCCCCCCCCCCCCCTCCTCACCCTCGCGCAGGGGGGACTCGGTGCTGGTCTCCAGGCCCGCTGCAGGCAGGCCTGAAGCTCCAAAAATTTCTCCCTCTCTCTCTCTCTCTCTCTCTCTCTTCCCTCTCTCTCTCTCTCTCCTTCTCCTCTTCCCTCTCTCTCCTTCTCCTCTTCCCTCTCGCTCCTTCTCCTCTTCCCTCTCTCCTCCTCTTCCCCCTCTCAGATTTGACAGTGTCGGGGCCCGAAGTGAGCCGCTCTAACGGCCGCCAGCCCGCGGGGTTTCCCTGCCTACTCCCCGCTCTAACGGCCGCCAGCCCGCGGGGTTTCCCTGCCTACTCCCCGCGGGCCGCCTCGCGCCGCTGGCACTGACCGCGCATGCGCCGCCCACCCGCGAGAGCCCGCTCTGGCTTTTTTTTTTAAACGGCAACCACGCATGCGCACGGCCCGCCACCCCGTGACACCAGCACGCATCAGTTTTTAAAAAATGAAGAGGCCGCCAGTTGCGCAGCCGCCTTGACGCCGGCACGCATGCGCACGGCCCCCGTGACGCCAGCACACAGCCTCGGGAGACCGCGGGGGGTGCGAGCCTCGGGAAATCGCCGGGGGGGGGGGGAAGAGAGCCTCGGGAAATCGCGGGGGGGTGGGGGGGAGAGCCTCGGGAAATCGCGGGGGGGGGGGAGAGCCTCGGGAAATCGCGGGGGGGGGGGGAGAGCCTCGGGAAATCGCGGGGGGGGAGAGCCTCGGGAAATCGCGGGGGGGAGAGCCTCAGGAAATCGCGGCGGGGGGGGGAGAGAGCCTCGGGAAATGGCTCGTGCTTATGCATAATTAATGCAATAAAATATTTTCCTAATCATAGCTAGAATTTATACTGTAGAAGCAGTAGTGATTGGCATTGATTGTATAATAAGTGGGTTTCACTGTATCTGAATATAATGATAATATTAACACTAATATTGTTTTTAAGCTAAATAGCTTTATATATTGTTTTAGTTCCCCCCCCCCCCCCCACCTCCCGATAATCTGCCTTTTTTTAGGGCACTAAATGATGGTGAAGCATGATACCACACATAATTTTTTTTGTTTCTTGGTTGGTTTCACAGTATTGTGCATCCTGTTGTGGCCTTTAGTAACCTCATATGACTTGGGGCACAGTATTTACAACAAGATTGAACCAGTTCTGCAGCGACTGGATTTTGGTCTGAAGGACTATGTGCAACGTTTGCAAAGAAGAAGGCAAAGTAAGAACAACTCTGCATTCATAATTTAAGCTATACATCAAAAAAAGTACAATGTATTCTGGGAATTATCTAAAATTTATAATAATGCACTGATAATGCAGGTTCTACTTTAGTAATCTTCACGACGATAGAAATAAAGAAAGAATTTGCATTTAAATAGCTTCTTTCTTGACCTCAGGCTGTCCCAAAGCGCTTCACAGTCAATGAATTACTTTTGAGGTGTAATGCAGGGAAACACAGTGCTCAATTTCCACACAGCAAGGTCCCACAAACAGCAATTAGATAAATGTTTTAGTTGAGGGATAAATGTTAGCCAGGACACCGGAAGAATTCCCCTGATCTTCTTTGAATAATGACATGAGATCGGTTATGGATCAGTTACGTCCACCTTAGAAGGCAGATGGGCCCTTAGTTTAACTTCTCATCCAAAAGACGGGACCGTGGAGCTCTCCCTCAATACTGCACTGAAGTGTCAGCCTGGAGTGGGGCTTGAATCCATGACCTTCTGACTCAGAGATGTGAGTGCTACCGCTGAGCCAAGACTGACAGCAAGCCCTCTCACCCCAAATGGGTTTTCCTAGTTTAGTCAGATATTTGTTGGGCAGGATTATGAGAAGAGAGATTGGGCAGCTATTTTCTAGTTATGAACTGTACTCTGTTATAATGGGTTTCTCTCTGAAAATAGCCACTATGTTTCTAGGAAGTAAGCTTTATAGTTTGTCTCACTTTTTTAAAAAAGCGGTTATTGTCATCATTCAGATGCTTTTATATTGCATTAGCGTTTCCAGATTCACCTAGAGAGATCTTGCAGAGCCAGCTGCAAACCAAATGTAAAACTGCCAGGGTGCACTAAGGCCAGCTGCTGAGAAGACACATTTTTAGCAGGTCTTGTATAGTATGCCTTTAACATCCAAATATGTGCTTTATATGATTCTGTATCCGCTAAATAAAAACCCATATTTGAATAAGTTAATTACAAAAGTGAATTGAGAGGGAGGAAAGTAAATTTAAACACTGTGCAGGTGCTGACATTGCTCAATGCTTTAATGGTATAAACAGCATTGCAGGCAAATAATTTGTCGCTCTCTGTTATACTGTGAGGTGATAGCTTATAGAAACATGGCAACCCGTGTGTCTATGATCTTCTGCTGATAAATTCGACTCCGTAGCAGCCAGTTTTTCGGCGCTATGGGTGCCGTTTTGAGTCCAAAATGGCATCCGCGCCGCGCACGCACTTCTGTTGCAGGCTGCGCTGACGCCATTTTGGGTAGGTCGTTAGTGCTGGCACTGTGAGCAGGCGCCGGCAGTATGCAGAGTATGGCGTCAATCAGTGTGCAACAGTGAGTTGACGCCAGTGTTGCCATTTTCGACCTCAACGCTCCAACTATCGCCCTCTCTTAAACACGCACAGCTGAACATGCGTTCAGCAGCAGGAAGGACACCCCCACCAGCGCGATTTAAAGGGTTCATCACCTACTTAAAGGTTAGTTGCTGGTTGATTTCTACTGGCTCTTGATGTGTTTACCTTATTTAAAGTGGCTGAAGTCTCAAGAGAATGGTGTGGCAGATTACTTCAAGGCTTCTGCTCAGACCAGTTGCTCCCAGACATGGGTACTGTAGTTTGTATCCCCCTTGGCCTGCAACATGAAAGGGAGAATGAGCAGAGGCAACACAGAGCAGGACAAGCTGCTCAAAGAGGCAGGAGGGAGAGAAGGACTCTTAGAGGGAACTGTAGCATAGTGGTTATGTTACTGGACGAGTAATCCAGTAGGGCTGGATTAATGATCCGGAGATATGAATTCAAATCCCACCACAGCAGCTCTGGAATTTAAATTCATTTAATTAAATAAATCTGGAATAAAAAGCTGTTTGTGGTCTACATTAATGACTTGGATATGAATGTAAAAGGTATGATCAGTAAGTTCGCGGATGATACAAAAATTGGTAGGGTGGTAAATAGCGAGGAGGGTAGCCTCAGTTTGCAGGACGATATAGATGGGTTGGTCAGATGGGCGGAACAGTGGCAAATGGAATTTAACCCGGAAAAATGCGAGGTGATGCACTTTGGGGGGGACTAACAAGGCAAGGGAATACACAATGAATGGTAAGACCCTAGGCAAGACGGAGGGGCAGAGGGATCTGGGTGTGCAAGTACACAGATCCCTGAAGGCGGCGGAACAGGTGGATAAGGCGGTAAAAAAGGCATATGGGATACTTGCCTTCATTAGCCGAGGCATAGAATATAAGAGCAAGGAGGTTATGATGGAGCTGTATAAAACACTGGTTAGGCCACAGCTGGAATACTGTGTGCAGTTCTGGTCGCCACACTACAGGAAGGATGTGATCGCTTTGGAGAGGGTGCAGAGGAGATTCACCAGGATGTTACCAGGGCTGGAGCGCTTCAGCTATGAAGAAAGACTGGGCAGATTGGGTTTGTTTTCCTTGGAGCAGAGGAGGCTGAGGGGGGGACATGATTGAGGTGTACAAAATTATGAGGGGCATAGATAGGATGGATACTGAGGAGCTTTTTCCCTTAGTAGAAGGGTCAATAACTAGGGGGCATAGATTCAAGGTAAAGGGCGGGAGGTTTAGAGGGGATTTGAGAAAGAACTTTTTCACCCAGAGGGTGGTTGGAGTCTGGAACTCACTGCCTGAAAGGGTTGTGGAGGCAGGAACCCTCACAACATTTAAGAAGCATTTGGATGAGCACTTGAAATGCCATAACATACAAGGCTACGGACCAAATGCTGGAATATGGGATTAGATTAGACAGGGCTTGATGGCCGGCACGGACACGATGGGCCGAAGGGCCTCTATCCGTGCTGTATAACTCTATGACTCTATGACTCTAGTATTAGTAATGTGACCATGAAACTACCAGATTGTCGTAAATACCCATCTAGTTCACTAAATAAGGAAATCTGCCATCCTTACCTGGTCTGGCCTAAATGTGACTCCAGACCCACAGCAATGTGGTTGACTCTTAACTGCCCTCTGAAAAGGCCTAGCACACTACTCAGTTGCATCAAACCGCTCGGAAAAACAATAAGAATAAAACCAGACGGACCACCCGGCATCGACCTAGGCACAGAATTCAGACATGCCAAAGACACACCCAGCCCAGTCAACCCTGCAATGCCCTCCTCACTAACATCTGGGGACATGTGCCAGAGCTGTCCCACAGACTAGTCAAGCAACAGCCTAACATAATCATAATCACAGAATCATATCTTTTAGCCAACGTCCTGGACTCCTCCATCACCATCCCTGGGCAGGACAGACCCACCAGGGGCGGCGGCACAGTGGTATACAGTCAGGAAGGAGTGGCACTGGGAGTCCTCAACATTGACTCCGGACCCCATGAAGTCTCATGGCTTCAGGTCAAACATGGGCAAGGAAACCTCCTGCTGATTACCACCTACCGCCCTCCCTCAGCTGATGAATCAGTACTCCTCCTTGTTGAACACCACTTGGAAGAAGCATTGAGACTAGCAAGGGCACAGAATGTACTCTGGGTGGGGGACTTCAATGTCCATCACCACGAGTGGCTTGGTAGCACCAGTACTGACCGAGCTGGCTGAGTCCTGAAGGACATAACTGCCAGTCTGGGCCTGCGGCAGGTGGTGAGAGAACCAACACGAGGAAAAAACCTACTTGACCTCATCCTCACCAATCTACCTGTCGCAGATGCTTCTGTCCATAACAGTATTGGTAGGAGTGACCACCACACAGTCATTGTGGAGACGAAGTCCCGTCTTTACACTGAGGACAGTCTCCATTGTATTGTGTGGCACTACCACCGTGCTAAATAGGATAGATTTAGAACAGATATAGCAGCTCAAAACTGGGCATCCATGAGGCGCTGTGGGCCATCAGCAGCAGCAGAATTGTAACCCACCACAATCTGTAACCTCATGGGCGAGCATATCCCTCACTCTACCATTACCATCAAGCAAGGGGATCATTGAAGGGATTCAATGAGAAGAGTAGAAGAGCATGCCAGGAGCAGCACCAGGCGTACCTAAAAATGAGGTGCCAACCTGTTGGAACTACAACACAGGACTACATGCATGCTAAACAGCAGAAGCAGCATGCTATAGACAAAGCTAAGTGATCCCACAGCCGACGGATCAGATCAAAGCTCTGCAGTCCTGCCACATCCAGTCGTGGATGGTGGTGGACAGTTAAACAACCAACAGGAGGCGGAGGCTCCATGAACATCCTCATCCTCAATGATGGCGGAGTCCAGCACATGAGTGCAAAAGACAAGGCGTTTGCAACCATCTTCAGCCACAAGTGCCGAGTGGATGATCCTTCTCGGCCTCCTCCTGAGGTTCCCACCATCATAGAAGCTAGTCTTCAGCCAATTCAATTCATTCCATGTGATATCAAGAAACGGCTGAGTGCACTGGATACAGCAAAGGCTATGGTCCTGACAACATCCCAGCTGTCGTGCTGAAGACTTGTGCTCCAGAACTAGCCGCACCTCTAGCCAAGCTGTTCCAGTACAGCTACAACACTGGCATCTACCCAACAAAGTGGAAAATTGTCCAGATATGTCCTGTCCACAAAAAGCAGGGCAAATCCAATCCGGCCAATTACCGCCCCATAATCTACTCTCAATCATCAGCAAGATAATGGAAGGTGTCGTCAACAGTGCTATTAAGCGGCACTCACTCATGAATAACCTGCTCAACCTACGCTCATTTTGTGTTCCGCCAGGACCACTCAGCTCCAGACTTCATTACAGCCTTTGCCCAAACATGGACATAAGAGCTGAATACCAGAGGTGAGGTAAGAGTGACTGCACTTGACATAAAGGCAACATTTGACTGAGTGTGACATCAAGTAGCCCTAATAAAATTAAAGTCAATGGGAATCAGGGGGAAACTCTTTACTGGCTGGAGTCATACCTAGCACAAAAGAAGATGGTTGTTAGAGGCCAATCATCTCAGCCACAGGACATCGCTGCAGGAGTTGCTCAGGGCAGTGTCCGAGGCCCAACCATCTTCTGCTGCTTCATCAATGACCTTCCCTCCATCATAAGGTCAGAAATGGGAATGTTCGCTGATGATTGCAGTGTTCAGTTCCATTCACAATTCCTCAGGTAATGAAACAGTCTGTGTCTGCATGCAACAAGACCTGGACAACATTCAGGCTTGCGTTGATTAATGGAAAGTTACATTCACACCATATATGTGCCACGCAGTAACCATCTCCAACAAGAGAGAGTCCAGCCACCTCCCCTTGACATTCAACGGCATTACCATCGCCGAATCCCCCACCATCAACATCCTGGGGGTCACCATTGACCAGAACTTAACTGGACCAGCCACATAAATACTGTGGGGGACTACGGTCTCCCGCGTAAAGAAATAGGCAACACAGCGAGCTACAAAAAATAGATCTTTACTCCAACTCTCACAATACAGTACTCAATTCGTGAAGCCCGCGAACCTGTGATGACTCACGGATTGGTCACCTGCTGGAACCTGATTGGTTTTCCTTCTATCAGCAGCAGGCAAGTCTGAACGTGCCTTATTCCTCTCAGCTTGCAACTGTCTTGCGGGGGGGGGGGGAATACAGCAGTTAAAAGGGGATTATACAGGTTTATCTACATACACACAGTGTTTCCCCAATGTGGCAACGCCACATACGCCCCCCCAGAATCTTCGTTAACTGTAAAAGTCAGTCTCTGCGGAGGTTTGACCAAGCGGCTGTAGTAGCCATCTGGCGTGTGAGGAAGGCTGTCTGGGAGGTCGGCCGGTTGGTTCGTCAGCTGGTCTGGCGGCTGGTCTGCCGGTGGGCTGGCTGGACGGGCTGCCGGCGAAGGTGGGGCGGCGGCCGGAAAGTAAGGTTCTGGCGTGTCTTGGTCCTCTTGTGGGGCCGCCGCCAACGCGGGAGGTCTGCCCCGCCGTGGGGGAAGAGCCGGCCGAAACGGGAAGCTAAGGTCCAGGTGCGCCAGTTTGAGGCGGTCTACTGAAATAAGGTCCGGCTTCCCGCCGACATCGATAAGAAAAGCTTTGTCCCCCGTCTCCAATACTGGGAAGGGGCCGGTGTATGGTGCCTGCAGCGGGCCTCTGTGCGCGTCCCGGCGCACGAAGACGAACTCCGCATGTCGTAAGTCTCGAGGCACGTAGGACGGCTGCGGGCCGTGTTGCGAAGTGGGCACTGGACGGAATTGCTGGGCCGCGTCCTGGTGCAGGGAAAGCTGTCTGGCGGCCGACCGTGGCTCTGTTGTCAGGGGGAGGAAGTCGCCTGGTACTCTGAGCGGTTGGCCGTAGACCATCTTGGCCGCAGAGGCGCGGAGGTCCTCTTTGGGCGCGGTACGCAATCCCAGGAGAACCCAGGGTAGTTTGTCGATCCAGTTGGTATCGACCAGGCTGGCGCGGAGAGAGGCTTTCAAAGAACGATGAAAGCGCTCGCAGAGCCCGTTGGCCTGCGGGTGGTAGGCTGTTGTCCTGTGCAACTTGGTGCCGAGGCCGGCGATGATGGCATTCCACAAGTGGGAGGTGAACTGGGGGCCTCTGTCCGAAGATATGTCGGTCGGCACGCCGAACCGGGCCACCCATGTCGAGACGAATGCTCGCGCGACGTCGGTCGTGGTGGTGGAGGTGAGGGGAACCACCTCGGGCCATCTGGTGGTGCGGTCGACGATCGTGAGCAGGTGTGTAAAACCGTGCGACGGTGGCAAGGGGCCTACCAGATCGACGTGGACGTGGTCGAAACGCCTCTCGGGCACCGGGAAACACTCCAATGGCGCCTTGGTGTGCTGCTGGACCTTAGCGCGCTGACACGGCACGCATGTGTTGGTCCAGTCTCTCACATCCTTGTGGAGTCCAGGCCAGACGAACTTGGCGGACATAAGTTTCTGAGACGCACGCATCCCTGGATGTGAGAGGCTGTGGATGATGCCGAAAACTCGCTTGCGCCAGGCGGATGGAACGACCGGCCTAGGCGAAGGGACTGAGACGTCGCACAGGAGGGTTGTGCCGGCTGCGTGCAAGTGGATGTCGGCCAGGGTGAGACTGGTAGTTGACGTCCTGAGGGCCTGGATCTCCGCGTCGGCAGCCTGGTCTCTCGCCATGCTGGCGTAGTCGACGCCCAGGTGCACTGCGTGGAGCAAGGGTCTTGAGAGGCAGTCGGCCACCAAATTATCCTTGCCGGCGACGTGGCGGATGTCCGTGGTGAACTCCGAGATGAAGTTGAGTTGGCGCTGTTGGCGCGCGGACCAGGGTTCGGTTACTTTGGCCATGGTGAAAGTGAGCGGCTTGTGGTCCACGAATGCGGTGAACGGCCGGCCTTCCAGAAGGAAATGGAAGTGCCGGATTGCCAGGAACAGGGCCAGGAGCTCTCTGTCGAACGTGCTGTAAGCCTGCTCGTTCTTGCGCAGCTGTCGGCTGAAAAATACCAGTGGCTGCCACGCGCCTTCGACCCACTGTTGCTGGACGGCGCCGACGGCGTAATCCGAGGCGTCCGTGGTGAGGGCGGTCTTGGCGCCCGGGATGGGGTGGGCCAGTAGTGTGGCGTTGGCCAAGGCGCTTTTGGTCTGGTGGAAGGCTGTCGCCATCTCGCTGGACCAGGTGAGTTGCTCTTTGCCCGTTTTGCCCCTGGTGGCTTCGTAGAGGGGGCGCATGAGTGCGGCGGCCTTGGGCACGAACCGATGATAGAAATTGACCATCCCCAAAAATTCCTGCAGCGCCTTAACCGAGGTGGGCTGGGGAAAGTCCGCCACCGCCTGCACCTTGGAAGGTAGGGGAATGGCTCCCCTTGGCGAGATTCTGTGGCCGAGAAAGTCAATTTGGGCTGCTCCGAACTGGCATTTGGCCGGGTTGACGATTAGCCCGTGTTGGCTGAGGCGCTGGAAAAGGGAGCGCAAATGCGCGATGTGCTGGTACTGGCCACGAGGATATCGTCCAGATAGACTAACAGGAAGCTCAGGTCCCGTAGGACGGAGTCTATGAGCCGTTGGAAGGCCTGTGCGGCGTTCTTAAGCCCGAAGGGCATGCGCAGGAACTCGAACAGTCCGAAGGGGGTGATGACCGCCGTCTTCTGGACGTCTGCATGGTGGATGGGGACCTGATGGTAGCCGCGAATCAGGTCGACCTTGGAAAAGACGGACTTTCCTGCGAGGTGTGCCGAGAAGTCTTGGATGTGCGGAATGGGGTATCTATCGGGCGTGGTGGTGTCGTTGAGCCGTCTGTAGTCGCCGCAGGGGTGCCAGCCACCGCCCGGCTTGGGCACAATATGGAGGGGGGACGACCAAGGGCTGTTCGAGCGGCAGATGATGCCCAGTTTTTCCATCGTGGCGAATTCTTCCTTGGCCACCGCCATCTTGGCTGGGTCCAGGCGTCTGGCTCGAGCGAACACTGGTGGTCCCGTAGTGGCGATGTGGTGCTCGACCCCATGCTTGGCTGCCGCGGCTGAGAAGGTCGGTTGTGTGAGCCTCGGGAAATCTGCAAGTAGGCGGGCGTAGTCGTCATGCGCCGGGGCGGAGCAGGACCCGACAAGGGCCGGGCTGTTGCTCTGCTGGCAGGCCAGTGAAGCGAAAGTTGCTGCGTCAATCAGGCGCCTGTCGCGGACGTCGACCAGGAGTCCGTGGGTGCAAAGAAAATCGGCGCCCAGCAAAGGATGTGCCACCGAGGCCGTCACAAAATCCCACGTAAATCGCTGGCCGTTGAAACAAACCTCGGCCCGTCACTTTCCGAAAGTAGCGATGGCTGCGCCATTTGCCGCCACGAGGGGTGGGCCGATGTGGCCTGCCTGGATGTCGAGCTGGGAGGCAGGAATTATGCTGCATTGGGCTCCGGTGTCGCAAACGAATCTGCGTCCTGAAAGAGAGTCGGTTATGTACAGCAGTTTACCTGCGGTGCCAATGGCCATCGTGGCGGCGGGGGTGCGGTCAAACGGGTCTAGGCGGCGGCGCAGGGCTGGTGCGTTGGGCCGGGTGGCCATCTTGGTTTGATCGAAAGAGCAGAGTGCTCTGCAGCGTTGGGCCTTGTGGCCGAAACGCGCGTGGTAGTAGCATAGTTCTGCGGCCTGGCGTGGCGGCGCGCGCTCGGTGGTGTCGGGGAGCCTCGCGGCTGCACAGCCGAGTTGGGCGACGGTGAAAACTTTGTCCGCGGCGGCTGCCAGTTGTACACAGTCCGTGATCGGGGACCCCGCGAGGGCAGTCTGTACCTGCTGAGGAAGCAGGCTGAGGAAAAGGGCCCGAAACAAAAAGCACTGCGGTTCAGAGCCCAGGAGCGCAAGCATCCGGCTCATCAACTGGGTCGGGGTAGAATCGCCGAGGCCTGGTAGTGAGAGAAGCCTGCGGGCCCTCTCCTCCTTGGACAGGCCATAAGCCTGCAGCAAGCGGCCCTTAATGGTTGAGTACTTGCCGGTCTGTGGTGGGTTCCCCAGCAGGTCGAGAACTTCGGCGGCGGTAGAGCTTGCTAGTGCTGAGACTACGTGGAGGTACCTTTCTTCATCGTCTTGAACCCTGCGAAGGGTGAATTGGGCCTCCGAGTGCGCGAACCAAGCTGGTGCTTGGTGTTCCCAGAAGGTGGGGAGCTTCAAGGATGCGGCGCCGGCCGACATCAAGCTGCTGCTGGTTGCCATCGGGTCGTTGCTGGCCTCTGTAGGGCTGCGTGAGTTGGGGGCTTCGGCCGCCGACATTCGGGGTCACCAATGTGGGGGACTACGGTCTCCCGCGTAAAGAAATAGGCAACACAGCGAGCTACAAGAAATAGGTCTTTACTCCAACTCTCTCAATACAGTACTCAATTCGTGAAGCCCGCGAACCTGTGATGACTCACGGATTGGTCACCTGCTGGAACCTGATTGGTTTTCCTTCTATCAGCAGCAGGCAAGTCTGAACGTGCCTTATTCCACTCAGCTTGCAACTGGCTTGCGGGGGGAGGGGAATACAGCAGTTAAAAGGGGATTATACAGGTTTATCTACATACACACAGTGTTTCCCCAATGTGGCAACGCCACAATACTGTGGCTACAGGATCAGGTCAGAGGCTGGGTATTCTGCGGCACCTCCTGACTCCTCAAAGCCTTTCTACTACCTACAAGGCACAGGTCAGGAATGTGGTGGGAAATTCTCCACTTGCCTGGATGAGTTTAGCTCCAACAACATTCAAGAAGTTCAACACCATCCAGGACAAAGCAGTACGCTTGATTGGCACCCCATCCACCACCTTAAGCATTCACTCCTTCCACCACCAGCGTACTGTGGTTGCAGTATGTACCATCTACAAGATGCACTGCAGTAACTCGCCAAGGCTTCTTCGACAGCACCTGCCACAAGGGCAGCAGGTGCATGGGAACACCACCACCTGCAAGTTCCCCTCCAAGCCACACACCATCCTGACTTGGAAATATATTGCCGTTCCTTCATCGTTTTTGGGTCAAAATCCTGGAACTCCCTACCTAAACAGCATTGTGGGGAGTACCTTCACCACACGGACTGCAGTGGTTCAAGAAGGCGACTCACCACCACCTGTGACTGGAAGGAGCGGGCCTGGAGGGAGCACAGCGAGAGCAGAACAGTTAAAAGGAGCAGTCCCAAGCGGCAGGAGCCTGAGACGGGAAGGGGCGGACCTGGAGGGAGCACAGTGAGAGCGGAGCAGTTAAAAGGAGCGGCAGCAACTCAACAGAGGCAGTTTTTTTAAAAAGTGACACCAGAGTAAAAAAGTGACATCGGCACAAGGGAAGGAGCTGATTGGTGAGTAGCTGGTGAGTGTATTTTTTAATAATTTTATTTCTGCTAAGTTATTTAATAGCCTATTAAATAGAGGGAAAGAGCCAATTGGTGAGTAGCTGGGGAGTGTTTTTTGTTAAGTTTTAAGTTTATTTCTGCTGGGTTAGATCTTAGTCTATTAAATAGAGGCATAGCGGGGCAGCTCAGTCCTGTGGAGTGCACATCCTGTGCCATGTGGGATGTCCTGGATGCTTCACGTATCCTGGACGACCACGTGTGGAAAGTGTTGCCAGCTACAGCAACTCAAGAGCCGGGTTTCGGAGCTTGAGCAGCAGCTGGAGTCACTGCGGTGCATCCGCGAGGCTGAGAGTTACATGGATAGCACGCTTCTAGAGGTGGTCACCCCGCAGCTTAAGAGTGGGCAGGCAGAAAGGGAATGGGTGACCGCCAGACAGAAGAGGAGGACCAGGCAGGTAGTGCAGGAGTCCCTGGGGCATTGCGCTCGCCAACCAGTATTCTGTTCTGAGTACTGGTGAGGGCGATGGTTCCTCTGGGGAGTGCAGCCAGAGTCAAGTCCACGGGTGGCTCAGCTGCACAAGGGGGGAGGAAAAAGAGTGGAAGAGCAATAGTGGTAAGGGATTCGATAGTTAGGGGAGCAGACAGGCGTTTCTGCGGCCATAGACATGACTCCAGGATGGTATGTTGCCTTCCTGGTGCCAAGGTCAAGGATGTCACAGAGCGGCTGCAGGACACTCTGAGGGGGGAGGTGAACAGCCAGAGGTCGTTGTCCATATTGGTACCAACGACATAGGCAGAAAGAGGGATGAGGTCCTGCAGGCAGAGTTTAGGGAGCTAGGAGAGAGACTAAAAAGCAGGACCTCAAAGGTAGTAATCTCCGGATTACTCCTGGTGCCACGTGCTAGTGAGTACAGGAATAGGAGGATTGAACAGATGAATGCGTGGCTGGAGAGATGGTGCAGGAGGGAGGGCTTTAGATTCCTGAGGCATTGGGACCGTTTCTGGGGAAGGTGGGACCTGTACAAGCCAGACGGGTTACACCTCAACAGAGCCGGGACCAATATTCTCGCGGGAAGGTTTGTTAGTGCTGTTGGGAGGGTTTAAACTAGCTTAGCAGGGGGTTGGGCACCAGCATATAGGAGTCGAAAAGAGGATTGTGTTGGATAGTACTATAGAAGATAGTACTAGAGGCGGTAGTAGTACCATGTTAGATAGGTGCAGACTAAGAAAGACTATCAAAAGTGGGTTTAGAATGCATATACTTAAATGCACAAAGTGTGGTGAATAAGGTTGGTGAGCTACAAGCACAATTAGCCGTGTAGCAATCTGATGTTGTGGCAATAACGGAAACGTGGCTTAAAAACGGTGAGGACTGGGCACTTAATAATTAATATGTTCAGAAAAGATAGGGAAGGAAAAAAAGGAGGTGGGGTGGCAGTGCTGATTAAGGAAGACATTGTAGTGTTGGAAAGGGAGGATGTTCTTGAGGGGACAAGGACAGAATCCAGTTGGCTAGAGTTGAGGAGCAAAAAGGGTATGATCATGCTATTGGGAGTATTCTATGGGGGAAAAATTCAGTTGCTTTGCGCCTCCCGTTAGCGCCCTAAGAGGGTGCTAATGGGACGCAAAGCAACTAGCGCCCGGGCGCGGCGATGTTTGCGGAATTGACCAGACATTTTGCGGCGGCGCTAAACATTACCACCATGATCTCCTGCGCCCGCAGATCGTGACGTCAGTCGAGCGTGCAACGCCCCGGTAGCGCCCCGGACCGGATATTGAGTGGCGCCCCTGCCCTTACCTCCTGCCGCTAGCAACGACCGGTTGAGGGGAGCGTTTTGCAGTCAGGAAGGGACAGGGGGAGCACTTTTAAAGGCAAATGCTTCCTGCCTTTTTTTGTCGACGACATTTTTACACCACGCATTCTGAGAGAGAGAGAGAGAGAGAGACTTCTGGAGAGATTCAACGCTGTGTGAAAGAGTTTTGGGTACTGAGCAGCACTTTGCAGGTTCATTTTGATTTGACCTTCCTTGCATCGATTTAGAAGAGTCTTAGGGGGCTGCACTTTGAGCTCTTTCCCTGGGCCTCTCCATTGTTCTTTCCAGCAGATTTGATGTACAGGTCTCTCCAGGCCGAGATTCAAGGCTGCAATGAGCAGGGTGTGCATGGAGAGCAAGATCGACCCTCCCTTTAAGAACTGGTCGGCACCAGTGTGTCTGTGTTCCATTGCTGACTGACATCACATGAGCTTCGCCAGCACTCTGAGGTAGCGCTTCACTCCTCGGCGATAGCACCTTAACAGAGGTGTGCAGCGCCTGATTTAGCGCTCCAATCGCCTTCAGGGGCGATAAAAGCCAAGTTTGCAGTCAGAGGCGATAATTAGTGCCGGGCGCTAAACTTTGCACCCAGCCGATAATTGCGCCCCAAATGGGGCGATACCAAATTTCTCCCCCTATAGACCTCCAAATAGTGAGAGGGAGGTAGAGGAGCAAATCTGCAGGGAAATCGCAGAGATATGCAAGAGCTATAGAGTGGTGATATTGGGGGACTTTAATTACCCAAATATCGATTGGGATAATGCTAGGTAGGGTAAAGGGAAAGGAGGGGGAGGAATTTCTGAAATGTGTTCAGGAGAATTTCCTTGACCAATATGTTCTTGGCCCAACTAGGAAGGAGGCATTGCTAGATCTGGTGCTGGGGAATGAGGTGGGCCAGGTCGACCAAGTGCCTGTGGGAGAACACTTGGGTACGAGTGATCATCGTATCATAAGATTTAGATTAGCAATGGAGAGGAGCAAGGAACAATCTAGAGTGGAACTTCTAAACTGGAGTAGGGCTAACTTCAGTGGGATGCGAAAGGATCCAGCCAGAGTAAAATGGAACCAAAGACGGACAAGAAAAACTGTAATGGAACAATGGGTGATCTTTAAGGAGGAGATGTTCCAAGTACAGGTTAGGTACATGCCAACAAGAGGGAAAGGTAAGGGAACCAAAGCAAGGGCTCCTTGGATGACGAGGGAGATAGAGAAGATGATGAAACAAAAAAAGAGGGTGTATGATGCATGTCAGGTGAATTCTTCAAGGGAGAACCAGACCAAATACAGTAAGTTGAGAGGGGATGTGAAGATGAAAATAAGATTGGCAAAGAGAGAATATGAGAGTAGAATGGCAGTTGACATAAAAGGGAACCCAAAAATCTTCTACCGGCATGTAAACAGCCGAAGGTGATATGCTTAGAGGCGCAGGGCAAGGCTAGAATACTCAATGAGTACTTTGTATCGGTGTTTACTAAGGAGATGGATGCTGACAAAATATCGGTAGAAGCAATGGAAGGGTTGAAAATTGATAGGATATACTAGAAAGGCTGGGTATGCTTAGAGTGGACAAGTTGCCTGGTCCAGATGGCTTGCATCCCAGGTTGCTAAGGGAATTGGTGGAGGAGATGGCAGAAGGGCTTGCCATAATTTTCTAATCTTCCCTAGATGCAGGGAGGTGCCTGAGGATTGGAAAGTGGCAAATGTGACACCATTGTTCAAGAAAGGGTGTAAGGACAATCCTAGTAACTACAGGCTGATCAGTTTAACATCAGTGGTGGGTAAAGTTTTAGAAACAATAATCAAGGAAAAAATTAACGGGCACTTGGAGAGGTTTAAGCTAATTAAGGAGAGCCAACACGGATTTGTAAAAGGCAGATCGTGTTTGACTAATTTAATTGAATTTTTTGATGAAGTAACAGAGAGGACTGATGAAGGGAATGCAATGGATGTTGTCTACATGGATTTTCGGAAGGCGTTTGACAAAGTACCACATAGAAGGCTGGTTAACAAAATTGAGGCTCATGGAATAGGTGGGTCAGTGGCAGCTTGGATAAGGAACTGGCTTAAGGACAGAAAACAGTGAGTTGTGGTAAATGGCTGTTTTTCAGACTGGAGGATGGTAGACAGTGGTGTTCCCCAAGGATCAGTGCTGGGGCCACTGCTTTTTTTGATATATATAAATGACCTGGATATTGGAATACAGAGTAGAATTTCTAAATTTGCCAATGACACCAAACTTGGGGGTGTGGCAAACAGTGATGATGATACCAATCGACTGCTTCAGGACATAGAAAGGCTAGCAGAATGCACAGACAAAGTGGCAAATGGAATTTAATAGAGAAGTGTGAGGTGATGCAATTTGGCAGAAGGAACAGGGAGAGACAATATACACTTAATGGCACAGTTTTAAAGAGTGCAGGGACAGAGGGACCTGGGAGTTACTGTGCATAGGTCCCTGAAGCTGGCAGGACATATTGAGAGAGTGGTTAACAAAACATATGGGGGGGAAAATTCGGGCGCAGCGATGTTTGCTAGGGAAGATTGGAAAATTATGGCGATTGGAAAATTATGGCGATGTTTGCACCGCTCCCGAAATTGACTAGAGTTTTTGCGGCGGTGCAAAAGCTTACCGCCCCGATCTGCTGCGGCTGCAGATCGTAACGTCAGTCTCCTACATTCATTTGTCTGAGGAGCAGTGTTTGCGCAGGCTGCACTTCAGCAAGGAGGTGGTCATTGAGCTCTGCCACCTGCTGCAGCCAGATCTGCAGCCTCAACTGAGGACCAGGACGTCTCTGTCGGTGCCAGTGAAGGTCACAGTGGCTCTGAATTTTTCTGCCACCAGCTCCTTTCAAGCAGCTACTGGGGACATCGCCAATATCTCCCAGTTCGCGGTCCATTGCTATATCCGTCGGGTCACAAATGCCCTCTATAAAAGGAGACACCAGTACATCTCTTTCCCGATGACCCGGGCCAAACGGCATGAACGCGCATTGGGCTTTGCGAGGATAGCGGACTTCCCCATGGGAATGCAGAGGTTTTCCGAAACCACAAGGGGTTCCACTCCTTAAATGTCCAGTTGGTCTGTGACCACAGACAGCTGCTGCTCGCTGTCAGTGCCCACTATCCTGGCAGCAGCCACGATGCTTTCATCCTGTGCCAGACTGGTGTGCCAGAACTTTTCCAGGCACCGCATCAGCCAAGTGGTTGGCTCCTCGGGGACAAGGGTTATCCACTCTGCACCTGGCTGATGACACCGCTCCGTAACCCCAACATCCCTGCTGAGCTGCGGTACAATGAGAGCCACCTCGCCACCAGGAACATCATTGAGCAGACGATCGGCATGCTCAAGCAACAGTTCCACTGTCTGGACCACTCGGGAGGAGCGTGCTGCATTCTTCTGGCAATCTTCAGGACCCAGCCAATGCCACTAGGCCTTGGAGCACCACCGGAGGAAGAGGAGGAGGATGATCAGCAGCAGCGGGAGGGAGGCCCACAATGTTGAAACTGCAAAGGCCGTCCGTCAACGACTGATAACAAGCCGCTTCTAGGCCTCTGCTGAGGAAATGGCTTCTGGCATGGAGAACAACATGAATGAAAGCAACCCGCAACCCCTCTAGCCGGCCAAGACAGCAATAATTCCAAAGGCCAAACCTGTACATTTTGAATACAAAAACTTTTTTATTTTACAAACTCTGTGTGTGTCATTTCTTCATGACAAACTAATAGAAACAAACACAAAAAATCATTAATATAACTGGTTCTCACAACCTGGAGATAATGTCCAAAACACTAAACAAAAGTTTGAACATGAACCTCGGCCTTTAATAAAAAATCCCAACATTTTGTCTCACCACCTACTTTTTGCCCTTCGAGGGTGATCTCTTTCCCTTGCGCACTTCCCCCCTTCCCACCCTACTGCTCCTCCGTAATGAGGCCCCAGTGGCTGCAGCAAAGATTGTCAGAACCTGAGACTACAGATGCCCTTGAAGGACGGCCTCGACCAGCTCTGGGCCTGGAGGGCCCGGCTGCAGACTGCACCAACTCTGCATGGGCGGCAGCAGTCTGGACTACAGATGGTGGCAAGTGCAATGGGGAAGTGATAGTGGTGGCAGCAGGAATGCTGTCATCTTGAGAGAGGACAGCAACTCCCTGCTCGACCGACACACTGGCACTCCCACGGGGCAGCACCTCAGCATCCAGAGCAATCTGCTGGAGCACAGATTGCTGGCCTGCTTCGAGAGACCCCCGGGGAAATGTATCTGAACCAGCGACAATGGCAGCAGTCAGTGCTTGCGTGGCCTCAATCTGAGTTTGCATGAGACCAGTCTGAGATTGGATCATGGCAGCCAGTGACTGAATTGCAGCACTAAGCATTTGTGTGGCATCCGCCTGTGCTACAGCATAGTGCTCCACACTCCTTGCCAGTGATTCAATGCGTTAGGGCACCCTTCCCACTACACCCATGAGCTGAGTGTGCATGTCCACCGCCTGGGTGTTCATTTCAGCGATGAGCCGCTCCTCCTCTGCGTCCAGTGCAGCAGGACTCGCTGGCCTACTCTCCCTCCGGGAAGAAGGCCCCCGAGCTTCCCTAGCCACATCGCGTTGCTGCAGCCTGCTGGATCCCGGGGCTTCACCCTCATCAGACCCTTCCCCCCTGCTCCCCTCCAGGGAAGATGTGGTCCCAGTGTGGGCATGGGCTTCCTCGGGAGACGCTGGCGCTGATGCTCCGGCTTCCTCTTCCTCCTCGCCTGCTGCTTCGCTCCCACTGGCAGCTTCAGGGCCTGTCTCCTCAGCTGGTGAATCACCATCTGAAAGCAGGGAGGTACAAGAGTGGCTTTAGCGTCAGGACAGTGAGGCAGTAAGGGAGGAAAGAGTGGAGCGATTTAGTAAGTTGGATTGAAAGTGTCAAAGGCTGGTGTTGTGAGGGACAAGTGGAATGAGAGAGGAGAGAAAGCTGATGACATTACCATTGCTGTCCCGAATGGGGTCGACCTCTCTAGGGGCGACGGGACCGATCACCTGGCTTGCCACAATCCTGTGGACGCGCGCCTCATGATCGCTGAGGGGTTGCAGCTGAGGCCACCCTCCACTCGTCCGTTGCTGCTGTCTCCTGTTATGAGATAGCTTGGCCTGCAAGAAAAAGGACGGCGTCTGAGTAAATATACAGCCATGGTCTTGCCTGATGTGCCTCCCATAATTGAATAGCCCTTAATGTATGCAGCCATGGTCTTGCCTGATGTGCCTCCCATAGTTGAATAGCCCTTACTGTATGCAAGGTGTGGAATGTGCGTGTGTGTTTCATGAGAGGGCCATAGGTGTTGGATGAGCGTTGAGCATTGGGGTTTTAAGACCCTCTGGCCATAGTGAGGTTGAAATGGAGGAATGGCGAGGTATTGGGAAAAAAAGCCACTCACCCTGACGACCCGAGTGAGGTCATTGAACTTTTTGCGACATTGAGTATGGGTCCTGGGCACCATGCTCCTGGAGGAGACGTGCTGAGCCACCTCCCTCCACACTCTTCTATAGTCGCATGGCAAAGGCCTCCTGCCACTCTCAGGGTACTGTATAGTTCTTCTGCGCCCCACCGCGCCAACCAGAGCCTCCAAGGCCTGCTCGCTGAAGCGCTGAGCTCGTTCTCTCACCCTCTCCATAGTCCTTGGCTGGAAAATGTAGTCACAGGTCTCTCCAGGCCGAGATTCAAGGCTCCAATGAGCAGGGTGTGGCTGGAGAGCAAGTACTGGCCAGTGCCAGTGTGTGTGTTCCATCGCTAATTGACATCACCTGTGCTGCGCCCGCGCTCTGAGTTAGCACCTCGCTCCTCGGCCTTTGCACCTTAAGACAGGTGTGCAGCGCCTGATTTAGCGCTCCAATCACCTCCAGGGGCAATAAAAGCCAAGTTTGCAGTTGGAGGCGATAGTTAGCGGCAGGCGCTAAGCTTTGCGCCCGGCCGATAATTGCGCCCCAAACGGGGCGATACCGAATTTCTCCCCCATGGGATCTTGGGCTTCATAAATAGAGGTATTGAGTACAAAAGTAGAGAAGTTATGCTGAACCTTAATAAAGCGCTGGTTAGGCCACAACTGAAGTATTGCGTCCAGTTCTAGTCACCACACTTTAGGAAGGATGTGAAGGCCCTTGAGATGGTGCAGAAGAGATTTACCAGAATGGTTCCAGGGATGGGGGACCTTAGCTACAAGGACAGGTTGGAGAAGCTGGATTTGTTTTCATTAGAGCAAAGGAGGTTGAGAGTGATTTGATAGAGGTGTACAAGATTATGACGGGTTTGGATAGGCTAGATGGGGAAAGGCTGTTCCCACTAGTTGATGGTACAAGGAATAGGTGATACAGATTTAAGGTTTTGGGCAAGAGATATAGGGGGCACGTGAGGGAAAACTTTTTTACGCAGCGAGTGGTAATGACCTGGAATTCGCTGCCGATGGAAGTGGTGGAAGCGGAGACACTCAGTGTTTTCAAGGGGAGACTGGATAGGCACTTGAGGGAAATAAAATTGCGGGGGAATGGGACTGACTGGATTGCTCTACAGAGAGCCGGCATGGACTCGATGGGCTGAATGGCCTCCTTCTGTACCGTTATGACTCTGACCTTCTCAAGGGCAATTAGGGATGGGCAATAAATGCTGGCATTGCCAGCGACGCCCATGAATGAACAAAAAAGCAGGAGGCCATATCCACCCATGGTCTTCGGGGAATAATTCTCAGACCTTAACCTCAGCGAAGAACAGTGTATGTGACATCTCCGCTTCATTAAGGAGGTGCTCACTGAAATCTGCCACCAGTTGCAGGCAGAACTGCATCCTCGGTGTAGGGCGAAGACAGAAATGTCAGTGGCTATGAAGATGAGCGTGGCCATGAATTTTTATGCGTCGGACTGCTTCCAGGCTGGAACAGGCAATATTTCCAACATCTCCCAGTTTGCCGTGCACTGTTGCATAAGGGAAGTCACTGAGGTTCTATATGCAAAGAGAAGTGAATATATTTCATTCTCTCTTGCCAGTGAGAAGCAGGTGGAACGAGCACGCAGCTTTGCCAGGATAGCAAGCTTCCCCAAGGTGCAGGGTGCCATTTAGTGCACACACAATGCTTTGCGGGCGCCGCATGTGAATTCAGAGATGTACCGCAATCGGAAAGGATTTCACTCCCTCAATGTCAGCTCGGTATCCTGGCAGCAGTCATGATCAATGTTCCCTCTAATTTTTTTTTGTGCACAGTCCCTTTAAATTTGCTGCAGCGGCAAGAGATGATGAGAGGCCTGCGCGGGACCTCCCGATTGGTGCGCGGCCGGGCACCTTAGGGGAACATTAGTCATGACCCCTTCATTCTGCGGCATTCCGCTGTACCATCCGCATGGGCCTATACTCTCTGGGGTTTAGAAGAATGAGAGTTGATCTAGGAACATAGGAACAGGAGTAGGCCATTCAGCCCCTCAAGCCTGTTCCGCCATTCAATGAGATCATGTGATCTAACTCTATATACCTACCTTTGCCCCACATCCCTTAATACCATTGGTTAACAAAAATCTATCAATCTCCGATTTAAAACGAATAATTGATCTAGCATCAATTGCCATTTGCGGAAGAGAGTTCCAAACTTCTACCACCCTTTATGTGTACAAGTGTTTCCTAATTTCACACCTGAAAGGTCTGGCTCTAATTTTTAGACTGTGCTCCCTAGTCCTAGAGTCCCCAACCAGCGGATATAGTTTCTCTCTATCTGCCCTATCTCTTCCCTTTAATATCTTGAAAACTTAAATCAAATAACTCCTTAACCTTCTAAATTCTAGGGAATACAACCCTAATTTGTGTAATCTCTCCTCGTAATCTAACCCTTGGAGTCCGGGTATCATTCTGGTAAACCTCCGCTGCACTCCCTCCAAGGCCAATATATCCTTCCTAAGGTGTGGTGCCCTGAATTGCTCACAGTACTCCAGGTGTGGTCTAACCAGGGTTTTGTATAGCTGCAGCATAACTTCTACCCCCTTGTATTCTAGTGCTCTAGATATAAAGGCCAGCATTCCATTAGCCTTTTTGATTATTTTCTGTACCTGTTCATGACATTTTAATGAACTATGTACCTGGACCCCCAAGTCTCTCTGGACTTCCACTGTTTTTAGCTTTTCACCATTTACAAAGTACCCTGTTCTATCCTTTTTAGGTCCAAAGTGGATGACCTCACATTTGCTTACATTGAAGTCCATTTGCCACAGTTTTGCCCATTCACTTAATCTATCAATATCCTTTTAATTTTGTGCTTTCATCTACACTGCTTACAATGCCGCCTGTCTTGTGTCACCGGCACATTTGGATATGTGGCTTTCTATACCATCATCTAAGTCGTTAATAAATACTGTAAATATTTGCAGTCCCAATACAGATCCCTGCGGGACACCACGAGTCACATCCTGCCAATTAGAGCACCTGCCCATTATCCCTCCTCTCTGTCTCCTGCCACTCAGCCTATTTCCTAACCAGGTCAATAATTTGCCTTCAATTCCATGGGCTTCAATCTTAGTTAACAATCTCTTATGCGGGACTTTATCAAATGCCTTCTGGAAGTCCATATAAATAACATCCATAGACATTCTCCTGTCCACTACTTTAGTCACCGCTTCAAAAAATTCAATTAGGTTCATCAGGCATGACTTACCTTTTACAAATCCATGCTGGTTTTCTCTGATCAGCTGAAAATTTTCAAGGTGTTCAGTCTCCCTATCCTTAATTATAGACTCTGGTGATTTCCCGACAACAGATGTTAGGCTAACTGGTCTATAATTCCCTGGTTTCCCTCTCTCACCGTTATTAAATAGCGGAGTGACGTGTGCAATTTTCTAATCTAAATGGACGGTTCCTAAATTGAGAGAACTTTGGAAGATTATAGTTAGGACATCTGCAATGTGCTCACCTCCTTCCTTTAAAACCCTGGGATGGAAACCATTTGGTCCTGGGGATTTGCCACTCTTTAGTGCCATTATTTTTTTCATTACTGCTATTTTGCTTACGTTAATTTTATTGAGTCCCTGTCCCTGATTCAATATTAGTTTCCTTGAGTTTTCCTCTACTGTAAATACTGATGGCAAGTAATTATTAATATGTCCTCCATTTCCTTATTATCATTGACAATATCACCAATATCAGTTTTCAAGGGGCCAACATTGCTTCTGACCACCCTCTTTTTCCTAATATAATTGTAAAAATTATTTGTGTTGATTTTGATATCCCTCTATCATTGAAACATTTAAGATTCTGAGGGAGATTGACAGGGTTGATGCTGAGAGGTTGTTTCCCCTGTCTGGAGAGTCTAGAACCAGGGGGCATAGTCTCAGGATAAGGGATCGGCCATTTAAGACTGAGATGAGGAGGAATTTCTTCACTCTGAGGTTTGTGAATCTTTGGAATTCTCTTCCTGAAAGGGCTGTGGATGCTTCATCATTGAGTATATACAAGGCTGAGATAGATAGATTTTTGGACTCTAGGGCTCATGGGGAATCAAGAGATATGGAGATCGTGCAGGAAAGTGGACTAGAGGTCTTAGATCAGCCATGAATGGCAGAGCAGGCCCGAAGGGCCGTATGGCCTACTTCTGCTCCTACTTCTTATGTTCTTATGTTTTCATTTGAACCATCATGACAAACCAGAGGTGGGCTACTGGACGACGAGGGCTATTCGCTGACCACCTGGCTCATGACTCTGGTGCGCAACCCACGCACACGTGGGCAGCATGAATATAACGAAAGCCATGCTGCCACACGGAATCTGATAGAGTAGACCAATGACATACTTAAACAACGCTTCCGCTGCCTGGATCGCTCTGGAAGAGCCCTGCACTACTTGCCAGAGCGCATCTCAAGATTCGTCGTGGTCTGCTGCATGCTCCACAACCTCGGCATCATGAGGGCACAGTCCTTGCCACCACGTATACGCCGAAGAGCTGAGGAGCAGGAGGAGGAGGAGGAAGAGGATGAGGAGGAGGAAGGGAGGAGTTAGCCAAGACAACCCCTTTCTGGCCGGGCTGTCTGTGATCAACTCATTCGAGTGCGGTACCAGTAAACGTAACCTCAATTCCCTATTCACCAACAGTCCCACAGCTTACTTCTGTCCTCTTGGCCACTATGCTGCAATAAAAGCCAACAGAAAATAAACATCCCAAACCAGATTTATAAATCAAGCCATCCAATATTACATACCAAAGTCAACTAATCACCCTTGTGCATTCCCTTAGTGCCTGTCTTCCATGTACCTTTTCTGTCCTAGTGCTACCCCAGTGGGTGCAGCATGGCTGGTGCAAGGCTGCTGACTTTCAGTGGGGGAGACTGCAGATGGCCTTGCAGCACGGCCTCGAGCAGCTTTGGGCCTATAAGGCCCAGCTTTGGATTGCACCAGTCCGGGCTGGCTGACTGGCAAAAGCACAGGCGCTGGCAGAGTGGCAGTGGTGGGAGGACGAAAGCTGTCATCCTGAGAGAGGACAGCAGGTTCATGCTCCACGGAGCCACTGCCACTCCCCACGGGCGGTGCCTAGTAATCTGTTGGAGGCCAAATTGCTGGACTGCTGTGACACCCTGCAAGCCCCTTTCAACACTGGTAACCACAGCCATGATGGCAGTAGTCTGAGCTTCCATTGCAGCACTCAGATGGCTTCTGCTTGAGCTGCAATGGAAGCTGAGACATCGGCCATCAGACGGTACATCATGGTTGGGTCCACAACTGCGCTAATGGAGTTGCCCACCACTTCTGCGCTGGAAAGGATGGGCTCCAAGCTCTACGCAAAGCCCTGTGCAAGGTTGATGCCACACTCCTCCATGCTCCTTGACATTGCATGCAAGCTTTCTGGCAAGCCTTCCAAAGCACCAAGCATTTCATTGTGCATACCCATCAGCCTTCTATTGTAGGCCACCCCATCGAAGTCCTCATCTGAGTCCTCTGCGCTACCCTTGTCTCCTGCCCTGGCTGTAGGCCACTCGTGCCAGGTGACTCACCACGTGCAGATCCCGCCTGTATGCTACCCTCTAAATTACGCGCAATGTCAGTATCTGAGCTGGTGGCTGAGAGTGTGAAATTGAGTGACAGTGCTGTGTCTTCAGCATCACTGCCTTCTTCCTTTTGGTGTGGAGATGCCGGAGTTGGACTGGGGTGGACAAATGTAAGAAGTCACACAACACCAGGTTATAGTCCAACAGCGCTCCGAAAGCTTGTGATTTCAAATAAAGCTGTTGGACTATAACCTGGTGTTGTGTGACTTCTTACATTCTTCCTTTTGCATTTCCTGCTCCTCCACCACTACCTGGTCAGGTTGCAGTTCTTGGCTATCTGAAAGGAGAAAGGCAGAAGGGTAAGGTTGTGGTGAGGGGAGTGGGGGAAAGCAAGAGCTGCATGCTTATACCATGACGTGGGATGAGGTGGAAGTGGGATGTGAGGGAGGATTAGGTATGAGGATACTGTCTGTTAGCCAATTTGTTGATATTAGCTTATCTCTAGTCTTTCAAATAATCAGGATCGACTGCAAACCAATATGGTGGGAATATTGTGTTTAGTCAGAGTTTAAGACAGAATATAACACACTAGTTGTATAGCAAAAACATACAACCATGACAAGCAGCTGGTACCGGACCCAATCGGACAGACGGCTGGCATGCGCGAACAGTTCTCCGGCTTACTGCCTTTCCTTCTCTTGTCTGGAACCTCCTAACTTAGGTCAGCATGAGTGCTGGAAGCTCTCCCCTTCACCGTCTCTGTGAAAAAGCTTCCTCGGTCTTTTATTCTCTTTTTAGAGGTGGATATGGACAGGGCTATCTGACCTGTAAGGGCTCTTCCTAAACCAAGGTACCCAGTGGCACATTGACTTCGAGATGAAAATCCTCCCTCCAGGAGGGGTCTTCACAATCATTACACATGTTTTATTCTTTATACGTTTTGAAGGCCTACCCATACAGTTTTGGTGTCCATACTTAAGAAAAGACATACTTGCTCTCGAGTCAGTACAAAGAAGGTTCACTCGGTTAATCCCGGGGATGAGGGGGTGGTCATATGAGGAGAGGTTGAGTAGATTGGGACTCTACTCATTGGAGTTCAGAAGAATGAGAGGCGATCTTATTGAAACATATAAGATTGTGAAGGGGCTTGATCGGGTGGATGCGGTGAGGATGTTCCCAATGATGGGTGAAACTAGAACTAGGGGGCATAATCTTAAAATAAGGGGCTGCTCATTCAAAACTGAGATGAGGAGAAACTTCTTCACTCAGAGGGTGGTAGGTTTGTGGAATTTGCTGCCCCAGAAAGCTGTGGAAGCTACATCATTAAATAAATTTAAAACAGAAATAGATAGTTTCCTAGAAGTAAAGGGAATAAAGGGTTACGGGGAGCGGGCAGGAAATTGGACATGAGTCTGGGTTCGGAATGGTCATGGCCCTGTGGGTAGTGGAGCGGGCCCAGGGGACGTGTAGCCTTGTTCTGCTCCTACTGTGTTCTAATTCTGTTAGATTTCAGGAGATGGTTTTATTCCTGTTCCTGGCTGGGGTGGAGATCGCCTTTACAGAAGGTAAGTACTGTAGAAAATATAGGGACAGAGTGATCTCCTGGAAGAATTTCGATCGCCTAGATGGGTCGGAGAGGAATTTCCCAGATTTTTTTCTCCCAAATTGGCCATTGGGTCTTTATCTGGTTTTTCGCCTCTCCCGGGAGATCACATGGGTTCGGGTGGATGCAGAGTGATAGAAGATTTGAGGTTAGGATCAGATCAGCCATGATCTTATTGAATGGTGGAGCAGGCTCGAGGGGCCGATTGGCCTACTCCTGCTCCTATTTCTTATGTTCTTATGTTCTAATTTCTCCTATCTCCATTGTCCCTATCCTCCGTAGTTTGGAGTCAGATATGCCATTCTTGGCCATCGGTTCGTAACTGCTTGTTACCAGTTATTTATGTTCATGTTGTTCATGCAACTATTGTACCATGGAATGAATCATTAAATTCCCAAAGATATCTTCTATGTCGTTATACTTAATTAACTTACAGATTTTAAAGCAGCTTTGTTAAACAAAGTCAAAATCCTAACTTAGCATTATAATATGATTATTAGCAATAATGGAAGAAACATAGGCTTTCGGCCTCGTTTGGCCAAATCAAAGATACAGTCAACAACCTTTCTAGCACACACACCGCAGACAGCTAGTCTGGAAACAAGGTCACCGCCACGGTGCAGAATGTTATAACATCCACAGGGAACCAAAACATAAGCAAATTCTAAGCATCTATCCAGTTATTCTAATACTAGTCTGAAGAGACTTTTTGTCTCAAGTTCTAATCTATATATATAAAACAGTATGGCCTAGAAATTCGGTTGGTAGCACCAGCGATTAGCGCCTAAAGAGCCCGAGAATTGGGGTGTTACCCAATGTTCGGGCGGGCGCAATGAAGATAGCGACACCTCCCATATTGACTATACATTTAACGCCTGCGCTAAGTGTTAGCGCGTGCCCACGTGCGCAGGCAGATCATGACGTCATTTCAGTGTGCAACGCCTTTTCGACACCCCTGACCGGATATTCGGTGGCGCCCAGAACCTTGGCGCCCAGAACCTTTGCGCCTAGCACTGTTAGTGACAGTTCAATGGAACGTTACCAGGCCCTTCTCGGAGTCGGGGGGCGCTATTTAAAGGGGAAAGCTCTAGTATAAAAGCTGCAGCCACTTGGCCTGTTCATTGTAATCGTTGCTGGAGAGAGTTGGTGAGCTACTGTGGAGCAGATTTTTTGGAATTTAGCCTTAGAATACTTGGGACCTTCAAACCTGTCCGGAGCAGTTGGAGCGCTACACCTAACAGCGTTTCGACCGACTGGCATCGGAATGGGAGCTGCTTTGGAGGGCCACGTCCTCATGGCCGGACACTGTGAAGGGGCAGAGAGACGGCGGGAGAGAGGGCCGGGATTGGCCAGAAGGAGATGGGGCAATGGAGGTCGGCCAATCCGAGGGTACACTGCGAGGGTATTCAGGCAGCAGGTGTCATACCTTGCAATGTCGGAGGAGCAGTGTGTGCGAAGGCTCCGATTCGGGAAGGAGGTTGTAACTGAGCTGTGCCACCTGCTTGCTGAGGATCTGCAGCCGTGTCTACGGTGCAGGACCTCTCTGTCAGTGTCCGTTAAAGTGACTGTTGCCCTCAATTTCTATGCCACCGGATCCTTTCAGTCAGCCACTGGGGACATTGCGAATATCTCTCAGTTTGCAGTCCATTGTTGCATCCGGCAAGTTACAGCTGCCCTTTATAGACGAAGGCGTCAATTCATCACCTTCCCTCTGAGCCTGGAGAAGCAGGCGGAGCGCGCGCAGGGCTTCGCTGCTATTGCGGACTTCCCCATGGTGCAGGGGGCGATTGATTGCACACACGTGGCTTTGCGGGCGCCATTACTGAATCCTGAGGACTTCTGCAACCGCAAGGGGTTCCACTCCCTCAATATGCAGCTGGTCTGTGACCACCGCCAAATGATCATGGCAGTCAACGCCCAATTCCCAGGGAGCAGCCACGATGCCTTCATAGAAACATAGAAACATAGAAGATAGGAGCAGGAGTAGGCCATTCGGCCCTTCGAGCCTGCTCCGCCATTCAATGAGATCACGGCTGATCATCCAAATTCAGTACCCTGTCCCTGCCTTCTCCCCATATCCCTTGATCCCTTTAGCCTTAAGAAATATATCCAACTCTTTTTTGAATATATTTAATGAACTGGCCTCCACCGCCCTCTGTGGCAGAGAATTCCACAGGTTCACCACTCTCTGGGTGAAGAAATTCCTCCTCATTTCAGTCCTAAATGGCTTACCCCTTATCCTTAGACTATGACCCCTGGTTCTGGACTCCCCGGCTATCATAAACATCCTTCCTGCATCTAGTCTGTCCAGGCCTGACAGAATTTTATAAGTTTCGATGAGATCCCCTCTCAATCTTCTAAACTCCAGTGAGTATAAGCCCAATCGACACAATCTCTCCTCATACGTCATTCCTGCCATCCCAGGTATCAGCCTGGTGAATCTTCGCTGCACTCCTTCCATGGCAAGAACGTCCTTCCTCAGGTAAGGCGACCAAAACTGCACACAATACTCAAGGTGCGGTCTCACCAAGGCCCTGTACAACTGTAGCAAGACATCCTTGTTCCTGTACTCGAACCCTCTCGCTACGAAGGCCAACATACCATTTGCCTTCTTAACCGCCTGCTGCACCTGCATGCTTACCTTCTGCGGCAGACCTCAGTTTGTGACCTTTTTGAGGGGCCGGCTCACCCACGAGGCTGGCTTCTTGGGGACAAGGGCTATCCTCTCTGCCCATGGCTCATGACACCACTCCGTTTGGCCGCCACCCCAGCAGAAAAGCTGTACAACAGCAGCCATCAGGCGACCAGGAACATTGTAGAGCACACTATTGGTGTGCTCAAACAGCGTTTCCGCTGTCTGGACCATTCGGGGGGAGCCCTGCAGTACTCGCCGGAGCAAGTGGGTCACATCGTCGTCGTCTGCTGCATGCTCCACAACTTGGCGATTCGACGCACCCAGCCAATGCCAGCTGTCCCTCAAGGTCCAGCAGAGCAAGCGGACGAGGAGGAGGAGGAGGACGAGCAGGCGGACGAGGAGGAGGAGGAGGAGCATGCGGACGAGGAGGAGAAGGAGGAGCATGCGGACGAGGAGGAGGAGGAGGAGGAAGATGGGAGGGCTCCTGAAAGTGGAAGGACCATCCGTCAGAGGCTCATCAGGACTCGGTTCGAGGCCCCTCTGGCGGAATAATGGGTGTCATTCGTCCTGCGCACTTCGAATCTTTGAAAGGCTCTGAAGGCCAGCATGACTGTAAATAGTAACGTGTACCATTGCAAATTAAAACTTTTCTTTATTGTCACAAAAGTCCTTCCTTCCAGCATAACAACGTCATGTCAACAGAAACCATAACTAACAAAATAACAGTTAACTCTTCGGCAATGCCGCAAAACTAAACAAACCATTTCCAACAATCACAACAGGTGAGGGAGTCCTTGAATTTGGCCAAAGAAACGTCTCAGCACCTCCCTCTACTGCTGGCCCCTTGATGGAGAACGTCTTCTCTTTCGCGGTCGGCCCCGTCCCTCCCTGCTGCTCCTACGTAATTGAACCGCAGTGGCGGGGTCAAGGCTGGGGGACGCCTGCTGACTGTGTGGAAGCGCAGAAGCCCCTGAGGGACGGCCTGGCCGACCTCTGGTCTTGGAGGGTGTGGATGCAGGCTGCTTGATCTGAGCATGGCTGGAAGCAGTGTGCCCTGCAGGTGGTGGCAGCTGCACTGCAGACGTACCAGTGGTGGCATGAGCAATGGTCACCTGCCGAGAGAGGACACCTGCACCATGGTCGGATGACACACTGGCTCTCTGAGGGGACCGGTTCGGCTCATCCGCCACAATCGCCTGCTCCACTGATTCCTGGCCTTCTATGGTACTGGAAGGGCCCGGGGTGATCCTAGCTGATGCAGATAGGGTGGCTGCAGTGAGAGTTCGCGTTGCCTCAATCTGGGTGTGGATGAGGCCAGCAAGTAACTGCGTGGCAGCAGTGAGGACCTGTGTGGCAGGTGCCAGTGCTTCGGAGAAGCCCTGGACAGTTCTTTCCATTGCTTCGGACAAGGCCGGAGCAGTCCGTTCCACTGCCTCAGACAAGCCCTGGACAGACCTTTCCAGGGATTGTCCGAAGCTCTGAACAGTCCTTTCCATAGCAGCCTCGAAGCCCTGGATAGTCCTCTCCATTGCTGCCCCGAAGCCCTGGACAGTCCTCTCCATTGCTGCTCCAAAGTCCAACACACTCTTTGCCAGTGTTTCTATCGACTGAGGCATCCTCCCCACTGCAGCCATCAGCTCAGTGTGCCTGAGCTGGGCCTGGGTGCTCATTTCAGCCAGGCTACGCACCTCCTCTGCACTCTGTGCAGCAGTCATCACTCCCTGCCTTGCCCTCCGGGGAGCCGGTGGCCAAACTTGCCTACCCCCCTCGCGTTGCTGCATGCCGCTTGTTCCGGCAACTGGCTCATCAGCAGAGCCCCCGCCCCCCCCTCCCCTCCAGGGAACTACTATCCCCAGTCTGCAGATGTGTAGGCTCCCCTGAGGTTGAAACGGATGCTCCGGCTTCCTCCTGATCCTCGCCTCCGGAGGCACTGGCACTGGCAGCTTCAGGGCGCAGATCCCGAGTTGGTGATGCAGCATCTGAAAGCAGGGAGGTGGAAGAGTGGCTTTAGCAAAAGGACAGGTTGGCAGCAAGGCATGCCAGATTGCGGCAAGGCTCTGACATGGCTGCACACTGAGAAAGCATGCTGGCGGGGGGACCAAGTGGAAGGAGACAGCTGAAAAAGGTGAGAGCCTTACCCTCGCTGTCGAGAATGGGGTCGGCAGCTGCAGTGGTAACAGGACCACTCAGACGTCCTCCAAGAATCTGGTGCACTCTCTCCTCGAGATCTGTGAGAGTGACCACTTGTGGAGGTCCGCCACCGGTTCGACGCTGGTCCTTGCGGATCGTCGCCAGCTTGGACTGCAGGGGAAAGAAGGGGAAGTTCTGTTACATGATGCCCTGAGTGATCATCTCATGCCCCCCTTGGTGCAAGAGCCCTTACATGATGCCTTGAGAGATCATCTCATGCCCCCCATGGTGCAAGAGCCCTTACATGATGCCTTGAGTCAAATGTCCATGTGTGTGCCCAGAAAGGGCCATGGGTGCTTGCTGACAGATGGCCATTGGGGCATCATGGCAACAGGGTGCGCGAAGTCAAGTGCAGATGGAGGGAATCAGAAGTTTGCATAAACAACACCCTAAAGACCCGAGTGAGGTCGTTGAATTTCTTCCTGCACTGAACAGGGCTCCCGGTCGCCATGCTGCTGGAGTTGACCCTCTGAGAAACATCCCTCCAAGCTCGGCGGTAATCCTTTTGATTCGGCCTCCTGCCATTGTCAGGATACAGAACATCTCGACGGCGCTCCACTGCAGACACCAACTCCTCCAGAGCCTCAGTGCTGAAGCGCTCTGCTCTCTGTCTCATCTTCTCCATCCTGACCAAGTTTTTTGTGCCAGAGAAGGGCGAGCGCAGATTCTGAGGCCTACAGGGGGTTGAGTGTGGAAGCTGAGGCTGACTGACCCACCCCTTTAAGAGCCGGCTGGCGCCTGGAAGTCTCGTGGTTATCGGTAATTGAGATCACCTGCGCTGTGCCCGTCCACGCCGATATTGGGTAGCGCCGGAAGTTTTGCGCCTTAGGCCCGTGCAACGTCTGAATTCGCGCCACAATCCCCTTTGGGGGCAATGCAACCCAATATCGCGCCAGGCGGCGATAAATTTTGTCTGGCTATAAACTTTGCGCAGCGCCAGTTCTAACGCCTCAAGCGGGGCTATACCCAATTTCTAGGCCTATGTCTCTCTGCCTGTCTGTCTCTCTGTCTGTCTGTCCGGCTATACAATCAAAAGTTATAGAGCGTACCTACACATATGTTATATCAAAAGAAAGCTCATCATTAGGGGACTCTTGTAGGCGTATTTACTTTTTGGTCGGACAAAGATTGTGCAGAAGGTATCCAAAAAACGGTCAAAATTCCGCTCATTTGCATCGAGTGGGGGCGGGCCATCCTACAGTTGAGTGACGTGATGATTGACCAATCCTACAGTTCAGCGACCTGACGGTTGACCAATCGGTGCATGTGTGGGCGGGCCTTATCGTTCTGAACCGAGGTGAGTGGCCGCCATCTTGATTCCAAACTGTTCATTTCTTTTTCCCACTTTCTGCGTGTTTCTTTTCAAATCTACATTTTCAGCAAAAAAGAATTGCTTTTATTAAATTGTTTTAAAAAAAAGTTAATTCATTTGTAAATATTTTCTATAACCTGATTCTTTTTCCTACCTTTCCCCGTTTTTGTAAGGCCTCAAAGCCTGGGCCTCTCCTGCCCAGCCACGCCCGAGCTAGGTAATTGTCCCACAGCTTGTGGCAAGCTCCTCCCCCCACCCCCTCACCCAGTCTCCCCCGTCACGTTACCCGGGGCAACGGCGTCGGCCGCGAGGGACACGGGACAGGCACAGGGTGCGCGCGCAGCAGGTGACACACAGAAGCCCGAGGCATAAAGCGCGGGAAGCCAGCAGGTGAGATGCGGCGTCTCTCTCTCTTTTCCCCGCTTGGCGGTCTTGAAGCCGGCTTACGCAGGAGAGCGGGGCTCGGGAGAGCGGGGCTCGGGGGAGGGCGGGGCTCGGGCTGACCGGGGCGCTGCACTTAGCTGGGCCATGTCAGTGCGTGGGGCGGCACGGAGCTCCGCGGAGCCATCGCCGGCAGAGGGGAAAGGGTCTGCTGGCTCCCCCCCTCCCTTTCTCCCCCCCTCCCTTTCTCCCCTCCCTTCCCACCTCACACCCTTCCTCCCCTCATCCCCCTTCCCCCTCCCCTTCCTCCCTCTCCCCTCTCTCTCTTCCCCCCCAGTCGCTCTCTTCCCCCCCAGTCGCTCTCTTCCCCCCCAGTCGCTCTCTTCCCCCCGTCGCTCTCTTCCCCCCCAGTCGCTCTCTTCCCCCCCAGTCGCTCTCTCTCTTCCCCCCAGTCGCTCTCTCTCTTCCCCCCAGTCGCTCTCTCTCTTCCCCCCAGTCGCTCTCTCTCTTCCCCCCAGTCGCTCTCTCTCTTCCCCCCCAGTCGCGCTCTCTCTTCCCCCCCAGTCGCGCTCTCTCTCTCTTCCAACAACAACATGCCCTCAAAAAAGCCTCGGCACCGCCGGGCACTTAAGCTAGTACAATCATATAAACACAGTATTATTCGCATAACACCATATATTTTGGATACCCTCATTTCTAACACGTCATCTTGCATTGTGTCAGACTCACTGCTGGCCATGGGCTCAGCGATGGCCGCTCCAGCACCATCTCCTCCATGGGGGTAAGGTCATCCAGGCGTGCCTATCTCCCTGCGGGTAGTCCCTGCCACCTCTGGTTATGAGCCACCTTGTCCTGCAAGAGAGAGGGAAGTGTGCTGGTGAGTGTGGTGCTATGTGTTTGGGTGACGTGCCTGTCATGGTTGAATAGCTGACAGTATGTGCAAGCTGTGAGATGTGGGTGTGCGGCTTGCAGCAGTGGTAAGTGTGTGAGGGTGAGGTGAAGCTATGAATGTGAGGTATTGAGATAAGTGAAGTGGGGGAGGAGTGTTGAAATGAGCAGTGTCTGAAGCTCATGGTTCAGTTGTAAGGATATGGCATTTGATGGTGCAGTGACTGACCTTGACCATTAAACTTCTTTCAGCACTGCATCCAGGTCCTCGAGGCTACACTGCTGGCATTGACCGTGACAGCTATCTGCTCCAGTGCCTTCTCCAACTTTGTCTGGAGGGCTTCCTGGCCCCCTTTGGAAACAGGATCTCTCTCCTCCTGTCCACTTCCTCCAGTGTTGCGTCAAAGAACCTTGGAGCACGCTCTCTGCCATGTTGCGCCATTACTCAATGTTGTTTCTGCTCAGACTTTATTGCCCTGCCAGTTGCATCACCATTTAAATGCAAAACCATCCTTTTTTGTCTCTTTTTTTTAAAACTATTTTTTGGGTGAATAATGTTTTTCAACAGTGAGAGTTGATGGTCTCTGAGGTGATGAGCTGGTTTGGAATATTTAATGAGACCGAGCTGAATAAATCTGCATGCAAAAAGGATAAATTGTTGAAACTCATGTTTGTTTAGCTGCCTGATTCTGTTGGGTATTAGTAACTCCATCAGGTCAGCCCCAGTTACAATATACCAATTGCCCTTTAAAGAAAAATAGATTTTCAAATTTCAGCAGCAATAGAAAGAAAAAAGAAAAATATTTCAGTTAATCTTAACTAACTTCTTTATATTTCCAACAAATAGTGAATAATTTGTTTCAAACATTGGCTTTGCTTGGCTGAGTTACTAAACCTAGTACAGTAATGTGACTGAACTGATCGACATCCGTAAAGTGGCTGGTCACTAAAATATTGCAGCTGCAGTTTTGTCCAACTGTTGACCCTTGATATATTCCTGAAAAGTGATTTCATTTTTCCCTTTTGTAGTTTCCAATGTCTGATTTTTCTGGAATTTGAACTTATTTCATTCTTAGATTGGTCTTCGTTATCAAAAACAAAGATCATTATATTTATAACCCTGCCTATTTTATCTGTTGCATGTCTTGTGTTGCAGTGAAGCAGAAAGAATTGGTTGAAAGAAAGTCAGAAGATGAGAGTGAAGTGGACACATCTGCTCTTTGTCCCAAGGTTAGACAATATACCCCTGTAACACATAGATATTCAGGTCAGGATAGTAAAATACATGGTTTGTGAGTAGCATTAATTGAACTATAAGGGCTACATTTTATTACTGCATAGTTGCTAAATAACATTAGTACCATTGTCAGATATTATGATGCCTTTTGCTGCAAGATCTCATCAGCATGATGTGATGAAGGGGTTAGTGCATGTTGACAAGATAACCAAAATATCATTAAAATTAAGAACATAAGAAATAGGAGCAGGAGTAGGCCAATCGGCCCCTCGAGCCTGCTCCGCCATTCAATAAGATCATGGCTGATCTGATCTTAACCGCCAATCTACTATCACAGAACCATCTCCTGAATCTAACAGAATTAGACACACGAAATAGGAGCAGGATCAGGCTACACGGCCCCTGGGCCCGCTCCGCTACCCACAGGGCCATGTCCGATCCGAACCTAGACTCATGTCCAAATTCCTGCCCGTAACCCTTAATTCCCTTTACTTCTAGGAAACTGTCTATTTCTGTTTTAAATTTATGTAATGATGTAGCTTCTACAGCTTTTTGGGGCAGCATATTCCATGGACCTACCACCCTCTGAGTGAAGTAGTTCCTCCTCATCTCAGTTCTGAAAGAGCAGCCCCTTATTCTAAGACTATGCCCCCTAGTTCTAGTTTCACCCATCATCGGGAACATCCTCCCCGCATCCACCCGATCCAACCCCTTCACAATCTTATATGTTTCAATAAGATCGCCTCTCATTCTTCTGAACTCCAATGAGTAGAGTCCCAATCTACTCAACCTCTCCTCATATGTCCATCCCCTCATCCCCGGGATTAACTGAGTGAACCTTCTTTGTACTGACTCGAGAGCAAGTATGTCTTTTCTTAAGTATGGACACCAAAACTGTATGCAGTATTCCAGGTGCGGTCTCACCAATACCTTGTACAACTGAAGCAATACCTCCCTATTTTTATATTCTATCCCCCTAGCAATGAAAGCCAACATTCCATTGGCCTTCTTAATCACTTGCTGCACCTGCATACTAACCTTTTGAATTTCGTGTACCAGGACCCCCAGATCCCTTTGTACTTCAGTACTTTCCAGTTTCTTGCCATTAAGATAATAACTTGCTCTACGATTTTTCCTGCCAAAGTGCATAACCTCACACTTTCCAGTATTGTATTCCATCTGCCAAATCTCTGCCCACTTACTTAGCCTGTCTATGTCCCCTTGCAGGTTTTTTATGTCCTCCTCACTCACTACTTTCCCTCCCATCTTAGTATCATCTGCAAACTTTGATATGTTACACTCGGTCCCCTCCTCCAAATTGTTAATATAGATTGTAAAAAAATGCCTGATCGTTGACCTCAACTCCACTTTCCCGCCCGATCCCCATATCCCTTGATTCCCCTAGAGTAAAATAAATCTGTCGATCTCAGCCTTGAATATACTCAACGACTGAGCATCCACAGCCCTCTGGGGTAGAGAATTCCAAAGATTCACCACCCTTGAGTGAAGAAATTTCTCCTCATCTCAGGCCTAAATGGCCGACCCCTTATCCTGAGACTATGCCCCCTAGTTCTAGACTCTCCAGCCGGGGGAAACAGCCTTTCAGCATCTCCCCTGTCAAGCCCTCTCAGAATCTTATATGTTTCACAGAATCACAGAAACCCCACAGTGCAGATAGAGGCCATTTCGGCCCATCGAGCCTGCACCGACACATATCCCACCCGATCCCCGTAACCCCTACACCAACACATATCCCACCCTATCCCTGTAACCCCACGTATTTAATCCCCCTAACACTAAGGGTCAATTTATCATAGCCAATCAACCTAACCCGCACATCTTTGGACTGTGGGAGGAAACCGGAGCACCCGGAGAAAACCCACGCAAACACGGGGAGAATGTGCAAACTCCACACAGACAGTCGCCCGAGGCCGGATTCGAATGAGATAATTTCTTATTCTTCTAAACTCCAGAATGTGTAGGTCCATTCTGCTCAATCTCTCCTCACAGGACAACCCTCTCATTCCAGAAATCAACCTAGTGAACTTTTGTTGCACTGCCTCTAAGGCAAATATATTTTTCCTTAGGTACGGAGACCAAAACTGTGCACAGTACTCCAGGTGTGGTCTCACCAAGGCCCTGTACATTTGCAGCAAAACTTCCTTACTCTTGTACTCCAACCCCCTTGCAATAAAGGTCAACAGACCATTTGCCTTCCTAATTTGATTGCTGTACCTGCATGTTAACTTTCTGTACAAGGACACCCAAATCCCTCTGAACACCAACATCTAATAGTTTCTCTCCATTTAAAACATATGTTTTTCTATTCTTCCTACTAAAGTGAATAATCTCACATTATACTCCATCTGCCACCTTATTGCCCACTCACTTAACCTGTCTATATCCCTTTGCAGGCTCTTTGTGTCCTCTTCACAGCTTACTTTCCCACCTAGCTTTATATTGCCAGCAAACTTGGATATATTACACTTGGTCCCTTCATCTAAGTCATTAATATAGATTGTAAATAGCTGAGGCCTCAGCACTGATCCTTATGGCACCCCACTAGAGAGAGAAATACAGACAGAGCAGAGACTCCCTGTCTGTCTCTGCCCCATCTGCTGCCTCTGTCGCTAGTGGGGTGTGGCCTGCCAACCTGAAAATGACCCATTTATTCCTACTCTCTGTTTCTGTCCTTTAACCAATCCTCTATCCATGCTAATATATTATCCCCAGCCCCATGAGCCCTTATCTTGTGCAATAACCTTTTGTGTAGCACCTTATTAAATGCCTTTTGAAATTCTGAATATACAACATATACTGGTTCCCCTTTATCTACCCTGCTAGTTACATACTCAAAAAACTCTAATAGATTTGTTAAATACGATTTCCCTTTCATAAAACCATGTTGACTCTGCCTAATCATATTATGATTTTCTTAGTGCCCTGTTACCCCTTCCTTAATTGTAAAGATTTTGCTGACATTGTCATAGTCCCATACTACCACTTTGAAAACTATGTGTCAAAAGTGCTGCATCGATTATTATTTTTTTTCTCCCCATATTTTCCCTCCCATTTTCTTCCCTTTCTCTCCCCTCTTTTCCTGAAGGAACTGACATGTGCTGCCATATAGTTCCATGAATGCTGCCAGCCTCTGGTACCTCAACTAAATGGCCATTCTTCATTTGTGAACCTGGACATTGAGGGTCAGCAAGCTCTTCAACCATGGAGTCCGTAGGAGCGAAGGCTAACCCTGTCCTCGCCCTATGTCTACACACATGCACTTCCAGCACACATCACCAGATAGTATTCAGGAGCAGGAACGTTGGTCGCTTTTTTTCTCCTTCTTTAAATAAGATATATTTATTTGTTAAAATGAGATAAAACCAGATAATCTATTTTAGTGATGTTGGTTGAGGGAAGAATGTTGGCCAACGCACTCTTGAGAAACCCCCCCTTTTCTTTAAATAGTGCCATGGGATGTTTAACATCCATCTGAACAGGCAGATGGGTCTCAATTTAACGTCTCATCTGAAAGCTGGCACCTCCAACAATGCAGCATTCCCTCACTACTGCACTGAACTGATAGCCTGGATTATGCGTTCAATTCTCTGAAGTAGGGCTTCAACCCAGGACCTTCTGATTCAGAGGCAAGAGTGCTACCACTGACCCAAGGCCAACACTTACTGGAAATTATGGACATACCACTGACGATTTTCCACCAATTTAAAATGACTGAATAGAAAATCATGGGGAGCACACATTTAATCTCGCAATATTCTCTCCTGGCAGGTGAGTTTCCACACCAGGAGCACACATTCAGTAAAGTGGCACTTTGGAGTAGCCTACCACCTAGAGCAATGAAGGTACACTTGAAGCATTCATAGCCCAGTGTGCCTCAGCTATGACAGGGGGAGAAAATTTAGCAGGGAATCCGGCTCTTGACTATTTTCTGATTCTGTTGGAAATTACAAGTGTGAGTGGACACTTGGTCAGGATGTGGTTAAGTTCAGCATTAGATCTGAAAAAAATTGCCTGTAGTACATAATGGCCCAGATTTTGCAGTGGTAATGACGGCGAACTGTCTGAACCTGACCCCTCTGAAACTGACCGTAACTTCAGGATTTAGTGCATGCACAGATAAATGCGAAAATCCTGAAGTTGCGGTCAGTCATTCAGTGCCCCGCCACAGGTTTCACTGAAATCACTTGAACTAATGAAAACGTCCCCTTTTCCGCTCTAATATCGCTGTTAAACCCCGCCCCCCCCCCCCAAAAAAAAAGTTATGCTTTGTTCAACGAGGTGTAACTGGGTTTTTAATGGTGTACTGACTGCTGAACAACTGTTCTGGCCCTGAAAAACTAATTTTATGTTTGTGGAGCAGCACGGTGGCATAGTGGTTAGCACTGTTGCCTCACAGCGCCAGAGACCCGGGTTCGAATCCGACCTCGGGCGACTGTCTGTGTGGAGTTTGCACATTCTCCCCGTGTTTGCGTGGGTTTTCTCCGGGTGCTCCGGTTTCCTCCCACAGTCCAAAGATGTGCGGGTTAGGTTGATTGGCTATGATAAATTGACCCTTAGTGTTAGGGGGATTAAATACGTGAGGTTACAGGGATAGGGTGGGATATGTGTTGGTGTAGGGGTTACGGGGATCGGGTGGGATATGTGTCGGTGCAGGCTCGATGGGCCGAAATGGCCTCTATCTGCATTGTGGGGTTTCTGTGATTCTGTGGAATGTCAAAATTCCTCCATTATGACAAAAATTACTAGATTTTTAAAATAACATAAAATGTTTTAAACATTTTTTAAAGTTTGTTTTGATATTTCAGCTTCTACCTTAACCCCATGTCCTAATCTTTATTTTGCGCTCTGTAAATTTTTTAAAAAGTGAATGATAAAAGCTGCTTTTTATTTCCTGGTTTGCTGTCTGAGAATTCTTCAGTGTGATTGACTGCTTAGCCAGCTTGATGACACCACCGCTGCCGAACACTGGAGAGATCCCCTTTTGACAGCGCTACAATCAAATTAACGTTGAGAAAGCTAAAGTTTTCGCCAGAGATTGCAAAAGCTTTCTTTGAGGTCAGCGGCGATTGCCGTCGCTTCACTGCTGACCACAAATTCTGGGCCATTATACTGTTATTAATGCAATAGTTATGATGGTGTAAATGTTTTTAAAAAGACTTCCTATCAAAGTTACAATTTTGTGGGGGGATGTATTTAACTTTTTTGCATATCATGTAATGATCTAAAGTCATCATAGGTCATACCAGCATAGTTCACTGAAAATGATTTCAGAACCCTATCGTGTTCAAGTCATGGCTTTTGTTGCACCCAGGACAGAATTAGTCCAATAAAATATTAAAAGAATTTTTGCATGTTATACAAAGTTCTAGATTTAAATCATCACAGGAATTACAAGAGCATTTTCCTGTTACAAATGCCTGCATTTCCCATTTGATCAGCTGTAGCTGTGCGTTGTGCAGAACACCACCAACAGCTTATATTACAGTACTCTTCACATACAGAAAAATGTCTCAGGGCAGAGGGAAAAAGTGAACACTAAGCAAGAGTGAAAAAGGGAAACAGGAAGTGGGGGATTGAATGCACAATGAGAAGTGTTTTTAGGAGGCTTTAAAAAGGAAGGGAATTAGGGAGGGAGTTCCGGGGGACAGCTGAAAGAGTGGTCAATGCTAGTGGAGTGGGCAATCATAAGCAAACCTGTGTTGGAGGAGCAGAGGCTGCATGTGGGGTTGTGTGACTGAGGTAGGATGGGAGGCCAGGGAAGGGTTTGTAAGTGAGAATGAGGAACTTAAAATCAGTTAGTTGGGTAAGGATGGTATGCAGGAGAGGATGTGAACCGAGGAGTTCCGAATAAGTTACAGTAACTTTGTTTTGGTATTTCTACTGTTATTCTGTAGGTAAACAGCTCAGGAGTTGGCAAAGAACTATCTATTTCTGATACCGAACCTTCAGAAACATCCTGGACAGAAAATGGAACCTTTAACTTGTCAGGAGGTCATACACCACAGACAGACGCATCAGATGGTATGATGAATTTGTGCTACCATTGACGAGTATACAGATAAGGAGCATGTTGTTATACATACGGCACGGTGGCATAGTGGTTAGCACTGTTGCCTCACAGCACCAGGGACCCGGGTTCGAATCCGGCCTCGGGTGACTGTCTGTGTGGAGTTTGCACATTCTCCCCGTGTTTGCGTGGGTTTTCTCCGGGTGCTCCGGTTTCCTCCCACAGTCCAAAGATGTGCGGGTTAGGTTGATTGGCTATGATAAATTGACCCTTAGTGTTAGGGGGATTAAATACGTGGGGTTACGGGGATAGGGTGGGATATGTGTTGGTGTAGGGGTTACGGGGATCGGGTGGGATATGTGTCGGTGCAGGCTCGATGGGCCGAAATGGCCTCTATCTGCATTGTGGGGTTTCTGTGAATTTCTGTGAATAATGATTTTTAGCAAATGAAAACTTAAAGGTTGAAAACTCCTGTATTGTATTATTCTGACTGGGTAAATTCTAGAGTGGAGGAAATTTGAGGAGAATATTTTGCCTTTGGAGACATTTTCTAGGGAGAATTTGCTGGGAATTTTTAAAAGGGTGGAGCACATGTTTAAATTTTGGTGGAATTTAATTGATTTCATATACAAAGGTTGGTAGGCATGCATTGTTTAGAGTAAAACACCCCGTTATGTCAAAAAGAACACATTTTAAAGAGGCTTGGGGATACTAAGTTCACAATTGTGCAGGTTTGTGGCCAACTAGACAGTAGTTTGGATAACTGGCTAGACCAAATCACCATGTAATTGTATATTGGCAGGTAGGCTAGTTTACCTTTTAGCACTTGTTCAATCCTAAAGATTTGTAAATGTTTTAAATCATAGTATTTTAGTAACAGTATCCATCATTCACTATGGGAAAATCCATCTAAGAAAAATCCCTTTACTAAGTTCCCTTCGTAAAATTAGGTGTTCTCCTACATATTGCCTCCCTCTAAGCAATCTGTTAGCTTTTTTTTCTGTTCTTCTGCCATTATTTAGTTTTAAATTAGAACATAAGATGTAGGAGCAGGAGTAGGTCATTTGGCCCCTCGAGCCTGCTCTGCCATTCAATAAGATCATGGCTGATCTGATCTTGGCCTCAACTCCACTTCCCTACCCGAAATTGCTATTCATTGTTTTCATACTGTATTTTTTTTGGTGATTCAGTTTTTAAACTTAGTTTACTGTGACTCAAGTTTGGTTTTCTCATCTTCAAAGAAGTATCAAAAACAGTGTGATAAAATACTACAAATAGTTTAATGATGTTCACATCCTTTTTTTATTCTCCCATGTTTTAATCTTTGATTCAGATCTAGATCGTCCAAGTGATCATGAGGAAGCATTTGCCAGAGATCTTCCAGAATTCCCTTCAATAGATAATAAGGGAATAATAGATGATGATGATGACTTGAGCATTGGCATCCCTACTCCTCCGATTCCCAGTTTAGAACCGAATGAAGCAGATTCATATCAGGAAGGCATACACATGGGAATTGCTGTTGCTGGACTTTCCCTAAACTTGTCCAATGAGCAGAGCTTCAACCTGATCAGCACTATGGCAAGTGACGTCATTGCTGCAGCAGTGTCATCTGCTGTGAAAGGCCAGTTGCAGGCCATCGAAACCAACCCCACCACGCCACCACAGCTTAATTCGAGCGAAGAGACTGACACTGAAGAGGCCGATGACTTTGAGTTGCTTGATGAGTCAGAGTTGGAACAAATTGAGAACGAATTAGGACTGGATCAGGGCCAGGCAGCAAGTCAACAAGCCAAAGATGGCAAGTCAGGCTTTCTCTCAAACCTACTGGGAGGTCATTAAGCCTTCTTTCAGGGCTGGAGAATAAACATACAGACCACATGTGAACAACAAAACAAACACAAGCTACAAGCTTATTTACTACAGTTGTTCCCAAAAAAGAGCCAAACCTCATAAATATGATCTTGTGAATATGGAACTAAGTGCAGCAAAGAAAGAATGAAAAAAAAGTGAAATAGTACTGCACATTTATCAGCATTTAATAATCTAGTTATTGAAGGAACTGATTTGATTTGTGTTATTTGGTATAATGGGCCACCTATTTTGTGTGTGTTGTCTGACTATAATCTTTATGCCTTGAAATAACAGCATGGAAATTAATCCTGTCTTGTCAATCTGAGTTGTTAACGACTAGCTTTAAAAGATGTTTTAACTAACATGTATTGCCAAATCTGAAAGTCAGATATTCAACGAACGCAATTTTTTTTGACTTGTGCGCGGAAACTGACAATCAGTAATCAGCTTCTCCTTGGGCCTTGTAGCAAGTTGGGCTGCTAAGGAAACAAAGTACCCCTTTTTGCAAATATTTGCAGTATTTTAGATATTTTATAAAATTCAGTCCTTTATGTATGTTATGGTAGCCATGCCCTTGGCATTGTGTTCAAGTAGAATGTTCAAAGAAAGCATAGTAGAGGCATGTTTCACACTTGAAATTATTAATCCATTTCTATGCTTGTACGTTTTTAAATACATAATACCAATCTGTACTGCACTTTCTGCCTTATTAAACTGCAGATTCAAAGAAAAATATCACATTAAAACTTAGTTTGTCACGTGTTACAAATTAAATTTTATTTTTTTTGTTTTGATTAATAATACTTTAAATTTGCACACCTTAGTTCTCTTAGTTAATGGGCCTAACTCTGGAAATAATTAGGCAAACTTTTTTTGTAGTTGGAATGAAATTGTAATTTGCTCTATTTGTAGATGAGTGAGTCCCACAGCAACCAATCTAGTTGCTGTGTTAAATTAATTACTTGCAGGATAGAATGTTGAAATTATGCAATACATGTCCTGAAGTTAGTAGCTAATTTATTTTAAATGTTATTAATTGTGTCTGTACCCAGTGATGTCCCTTGTGCCAAGGACATACATGACCCACAACTGAGATAGTAACCTTTCTTCCATCCTGGTTCATCCCACCTAAAGAAGCAGAGCCTGAGAGAATACTTAAAATTTAAATATGTACATTAAAAAAAAAATCAAGAATTTTAGATGACAACACACATTTTAAATGTTATATCCCTCACTGAAATAAAATAGCAAGTAAATATATCAGGTTAGGGCTTTGTATGTAAAAGTGCTAAAATATCCAATTAATTAATTCGTCCAGAGTGGTCTAGTGGAAAGAAGTGTAATTTGCATTTGCCTAACCCCTCTAAAGATATTTGAGTAGGTATTAATTTGTTCACTAATCTTGTTATTGGTAAATTTTCTAATTGAGCATAGGGCAAGGAGCAATTCCGTTAAACAAGTCATCAAAACTTAGCTTTTTCTTGAATATCATGAAAAGAGAAACAAAAAAATCTAATTCTGCAGCTTGGTTTTATTTTTGTATTGATTTGTGTTGACTAAAGTTATATACTCTGATTTTTTTTTTAATTTTGCATTTTGGATCAAACAACTTAAACAAGTGAACTTTTACATTCATCACTCCTTTTGGTTCTATTTTAAGAAACAGGTCATTGTTGAGATACCACGGCAAACGTGGGAGTCGAGACCAGAGCTATTGAAAACACACTGCTTTATTCCAACCACATGACAAACAGGATCTAGAAAAGCCCGCGCATCCACTTAAATACTTCCCAGACAGGAAGTGCTCCCGGCAGCCTGTCCCTGCGGGAAACAAGTTGCTGGAGGAAAGGGCCCCCGGCTGGGGGCTTCTGCTTAGACTGTCTGTGCCGCCGTGAGCGGATTATGTCCAGTGGTGGCGTGTCGCCACAGAGCTCCCCCCAGAATCCGCTTAGGAGGAGTGGACGAGTCGTGACGGTGGTCTAATGGTTCTGCCGCAGCGGCTCTGAGTGGTCGCCGGTCTGGTTGGTTGGGTCGGGCGGTTCACCGCCAGCTGTGCTGGCTTTCCGGGGGGACGGCCTCTAGTTGGAGGCTGGGCCACGGGGACCTGTTCCCCTGGTTCTGTGTGTGCTGGTTTGAGCCGGTCGATGGAGACTGTCTCGACCCTGTCGCCGAGTCGCAGCTTGAAGACCTTGTCCCCGGTTTGTAGTACCTCGTACGGACCGTCGTACGGGGGTCGCAGGGGCCCGCGGTGCGCGTCGTGTCGCACGAAGACGAAGCGCGCCTGCTGTAAATTTGGCGGGATGTGAGGTGCGAGTCGAGCCGCTGCTGTTCGGCCGACCAAGGCTTGGTAGGCTCCGGAAGGAACTCGCCTGGGACGCGCAGCGGTTGTCCGTAGACTAACTCCGCTGCCGAGGACTGGAGGTCTTGACCGCGGTGCGTAGGCCGAGTAGCACCCACGGTAGGCGGGCAGTCCAGGTACTGTCCTGCAGGCCGGCGCGGAGTGAGGCCTTGAGTGACCTGTGGAAGCGTTCACAAAGTCCGTTGGCCTGCGGGTGGTACGCCGTGGTGCGGTGGAGCGTCACCCCGAGGTTGCGTGCTGTGGCCGTCCAGAGTTCGGAGGTGAACTGGGCGCCTCTGTCGGAGGTTATGTCGGCCGGTACGCCGAACCTCGCAACCCAGGTGTTAACGAACGCCCTGGCGATGTCGGCTGTGGTGGTGGAGGTCAGCGGCACTGCCTCAGGCCAGCGTGTGTAGCGGTCGACCATCGTGAGGAGATAAGTTTGGCCTTGCGATGGCGGCAGGGGACCGACGATGTCGACGTGTACGTGGTCGAAGCGGCGGCTGGGTACCTCGAAGTCTCCCAGGGGTGCTTTGGTGTGCAGCTGTACCTTAGCCCGTTGGCAGTCGAGGCAGGAGGTGGCCCAAGTCCGAACATCTCTGCTGAGGCCGCGCCAGACGAAGCGCTTGGAGAGGAGTTTGACGGATGCGCGGGAACCCGGGTGAGAGAGCCCGTGGAGCGCGTCGAAGACGCGGCGGCGCCAGGTCTCAGGGACGACCGGCCTGGGTTGGCCGAGTGAGACGTCGCACGTGACTGCCGTGGCTTCGGGCCCGTGCGCGACCTTGGCTAGGCGTAGCCCTGGCAGGCTGGTAGCCGCCGAGAGGAGGTCTGGGTCCGTGAGCTGGGCCGCTGCTAGTTGTGCGTAGTCGACCGCGAGGTGATTCGCACAGACGGCGGGACGGGAAAGGCAGTCGGCGACCACGTTGTCTCTACCGGAGACGTGCTGAATGTCCGCAGTAAACTCGGAGACGGCCGCGAGCTGGCGTTGCTGCCTAGCGGACCAGGGTTCGGTGTGCTTGGCCATCGCGTATCACAGAAATCACAGAAACCCCACAGTGCAGATAGAGGCCATTTTGGCCCATCGAGCCTGCACCGACACATATCCCACCCGATCCCCGTAACCCCTACACCAACACATATCCCACCCTATCCCCGTAACCGCACGTATTTAATCCCCCTAACACTAAGGGTCAATTTTATCATAGCCAATCAACCTAACCTGCACATCTTTGGACTGTGGGAGGAAACCGGAGCACCCGGAGTAAACCCACGCAAACACGGGGAGAATGTGCAAACTCCACACAGACAGTCGCCCGAGGCCGGATTCGAACCCGGGTCCCTGGCGCTGTGAGGCAACAGTGCTAACCACTATGCCACCGTGCTGCGTATGTGAGTGGCTTGTGGTCCACACACGCGGTGAAGGGGCGGCCTTCCAGGAGGAACCTGAAATGGCGGACCGACAGGTGGAGTGCGAGAAGCTCGCGGTCGAAAGTGGAGTATTTGACCTCCGGGGGGCGCAGTTGGCGGCTGTAGAAGGCACGTGGCTGCCACGCGCCATTGACCCACTGCTCGAACACGGCCCCGACCGCGTGGTCGGAGGCGTCGGTGGTGAGCGCGACCCGGGCATCGGCCCTCGGGTGCGCGAGCAGAGTGGCGTCGGCGAGCGCGTTTTTGGTGGCGTCGAAGGCGGCTGCCGTGTCAGTGGTCCAGGCTACGTCCATCTTGCCGGATTTTCCTCGGAGGGAGTCGTATAGGGGCTTCATGAGGGCTGCGGCTCTGGGGATGAACCTGTTGTAGAAGTTCACCATCCCGAGGAACTCCTGGAGGCCCTTGATGGTTGTGGGGCGGGGGAATTGCTGGACGGCCTGCACCTTGTTGGGCAGGGGAACGACCCCAGCAGGGGTGATGTGGTGACCGAGAAAATCGATCTCGGTTAGGCCGAATTGGCACTTCACCGGGCTGAGGATGAGCCCGTGTTGGGCTAGGCGCCCGAACAGGATGCGAAGGTGTTCGAGGTGTTCCTGTTTGGAGGAGCTGGCCACGAGAATGTCGTCTAGATAGACGAATAGGAAGTTCAGGTCCCGGAGGACTGAGTCCATAAGGCGCTGGAAAGCCTGTGCTGCATTCTTGAGGCCGAAGGGCATCCTCAGGAACTCGAACAGGCCGAATGGGGTGATGACGGCCGTTTTGGGGATGTCCGCGGGGTGTACGGGGACTTGGTGGTAACCGCGCACCAGGTCGACTTTGGAAAAGACGGTTCGTCCGGCCAGTCGGGCCGAGAAGTCCTGGATGTGTGGCACCGGGTATCGATCGGGGGTGGTGGCGTCGTTGAGGCGGCGGTAGTCCCCGCAAGGGCGCCAGCCTCCGCCGGGCTTGGGGGCGATGTGAAGGGGCGAGGCCCAAGGGCTGCTGGAGCGGCGGATGATGCCGAGTTGTTTGATGTTGGTGAACTCGGCCCGCGCGATTTCCAGCTTGGCCGGGTTGAGTCTGCGGGCGTGGGCAGAAACTGGGGGGCCGGTGGTGGGGATATAGTGTTCCACACCGTGCTTGGCGACTTTGGCTGAAAAGGTCGGGTTAGTGAGGGCGGGAAACTCAGCTAGGAGTGCCGAGTAGTCGTCCGTGGCTCTGGCGAGGCAGTAGGTCGGCGGGCCGGGGTAAAGGCGCCGGGGATGGGGGCCATAGTGTTGATGTCGACGAGGCGGTGCCTCGGAATGTCGACAAGGAGGCCGTGGGCGCGTAGGAAGTCGGCGCCGATGAGTGGGCAGAGGACCTTGGCTGTGAGGAACTCCCAGCGGTAGCGGCGGCCCGCGAGGTCGAGCGTGACCATGCGGGTGCCATATGTGCGGATTTCAGAGCCGTTGGCTGCAGCCAGTGTGATACCCCGTGTGCCGCGTTGGATCTCGAGGGCGGAGGCGGGGGTGATGCTGTGCTGGGCCCCTGTGTCGCACAGAAATCGGCGGTTGGTTCTGTCGTCAGTGACGTACAGTAGGGGCTCCTTCTGCCCCGCGGCCATCGCGGGGGCCGGTGCGGGGGGGGTTTGAAGGAACACGGTGGCGTGCAGCGTTGAGCCCTAGCGCCAAAACGGGTGTGGTAGTAGCAGTGACCCGGAGTGGTAGGGCGGTCGGGCCTAGCGGCCCGGGAAGACCGCGTGGTCGTTGCCGTGAGGTCGGGCGCGACGTCGCGAGCGGCCTGTGCAGAGAGCAGCCGGTCGGCCTTTTCGGCTATATCATTCAGGTCCGTGGAGTCAGACTCCACAATGAGCGGGCGGATGCTGGCGGGGAGCTGCCGAATGAAAAGCGTGCGAAAAAGGGCGCCGGGATTTTTGTCGTCTGAGAGGGACAGCATGTGGGAAAGCAGGTCTGATGGTGAAGCGTCACCAAGGCCGGGGAGGTCCAGGAGTTGGCAGTGGCGCTGGTAAGAGGACGTTTGAAATTTTTTAAGTAGCACAGCCTTCAGATGTTCGTACTTGCCCTCCGTTGGTGGATTCTGCAGCGCTGCCCAAACCTTGGGGACTGTAGCGTAGGTGAGCGAGGCGACGAGGTAGTCGTACTTCGTGGCGTCGACTGTAATGCCTTTCAGCCGGAATCTGGACTCAGCTTGAACGAACCAGGCTTCGGCGAGGTTCTCCCAAAAGTCTGGTAATTTAACCGTGACTGCGTTTGTATCCGCCATGCTAGCTTAGGATTCGTCCTGAGCGTCGGGGTCACCAGTGTTGAGATACCGCGGCAAACGTGGGAGTCGAGACCAGAGCTATTGAAAACACACTGCTTTATTCCAACCACATGACAAACAGGATCTAGAAAAGCCCGCGCATCCACTTAAATACTTCCCAGACAGGAAGTGCTCCCGGCAGCCTGTCCCTGCGGGAAACAAGTTGCTGGAGGAAAGGGCCCCCGGCTGGGGGCTTCTGCTTAGACTGTCTGTGCCGCCGTGAGCGGATTATGTCCAGTGGTGGCGTGTCGCCACATCATTTTTAAAATTCATTCATGGGATGTGGGCGTCACTGGCAAGGCCAGCATTTATTGCCCATCCCTAATTGCCCTTGAGAAGATGGTAGTGAGCCGCCATCTTGATCCAGATGGGGTGCCAATCAAGTGAGCTGCTTTGTCCTGGATGGTGTCGAGCTTCTTGAGTGTTGTTGGAGCTGCATTCATCCAGGCAAGTGGAGAGTATTCTATCACACTCCTGACTTGACCTTGTAGATGGTGGAAAGGCTTTGGGGAGTCAGGAGGTAAGTCACTTGCTGCAGAATAACCAGCCTCAGTATTTATGTGGCTGGTCCAGTTACATTTCTGGTGAATAGTGACCCCCCCCCAGGATGTTGATGGTGGGGGATTTGGCGATGGTAATCCCGTTGAATGTCATGGGGAGGTGGCTAGACTCTCTTGTTGGAGATGGTCATTGCCCGGCACTTGTGTGGCGCGAATTTGACTTGCCACTTATCAGCCCAAGCCTGACTGTTGTCCAGGTCTTGCTGCATTATCTGAGGAGTTGTGAATGAAACTGAACATTTTGCAAACATCAGTGAATGTCCCCACTTCTGACTTATGATGGAGGGAAGGTCATTGATGAAACAGCTGAAGATGGTTGGGCCCTGGGCACTGCCCTGAGGAACTCCTGCATCGATGTTCTGTGGCTGAGATGATTGGCCTCCAACAACCACAACCATCTTCCTTTGTGCTAGGTATGCCTCCAGCCAGTTGAAAGATTTCCCCTTGACTCCAATTTTACTAGGGGTCCTGATGGCACACTCGGTCAAATGCTGCCTTGATTGGCTGGATTGGATTTGTCTTGCTTTTTGTGGACAGGACATACCTGGGCAATTTTCAACTTTGTCAGGTAGATGCCAGTGTGGTAGCTGTACTGGAACAGCTTGGCTAGTAGCGTGGCTAGTTCTGGAGCACATGACTTCAGCACTTCAGCCGGGATGTTGTCGGGGCTCAAAGCCTTTGTTGTATCCAATGCACTCAACCGTTTATTGATATCATATGGAGTGAATCAAATTTGCTGCAGACTGGCTTCTGTGATGGTGGGGATCTTAGGAAGGCCAAGATGGATCATCCACTCGGCATTTCTGGCAGAT
>NC_140991.1:239520049-239753431 GCF_052327205.1 Somniosus microcephalus | reverse complement strand
GAGAGAGATTGGGAGTGTGAGAGAGATTGGGAGTGTGAGAGAGATTGGGAGTGTGAGAGAGATTGGGAGTGTGAGAGAGAGAGAGATTGGGAGTGTGAGAGAGAGAGAGATTGGGAGTGTGAGAGAGAGATTGGGAGTGTGAGAGAGAGAGAGAGATTGGGAGTGTGAGAGAGAGAGAGATTGGGAGTGTGAGAGAGAGACTGGGCCGCCGCGGCCGCTCACCTGATGGCTTTGGGTCGGGCTCTGGGGCGGGGCTGTTGACGCCGTGGGGAGGTTTTGCGCGCAGCAGCTCCCGGCACGGCCCGCCGCGGCCGGTGACCTGGTGGCTTTGGGTCAGGCTCTGGGGCGGGACTGTTGACGCCGCGGGGAAGTTTTGTACGCGGCGGCTCCCGGCACGGCCCGCAACTCAAGGCCCAGGCATCCCGGGCTGCTAGGCCGCGCCCGGTGCCGGCACAGCCGCTCGAAACGGCCGTCAAAGTAGGCGAGCCTCCGGGCGAAAGGCAGGGGATCACTTCATTTCCTGCTGTTGCTAAATACAATTTAAAACTCAAATAAATTGTTATTTTCCTTAGTTCCCTAACACACAGAATGTGTGGCAAAAAACTCGTGAAGAATCAAGATGGCGGCCACTCACCTCGGTTCAGAATGATAAGGCCCGCCCACACACGCACCGATTGGTCAACCATCAGGTCACTGAACTGTAGGATTGGTCAATCGTCAAGTCACTCAACACTCAACTGTAGGATGGCCCGCCCACACGCGCAATGAACCCGCCCCCGTGACGCAGCGATTGGTCAACCATCGGTCAACTGTCAGGCCGCTCGACCGCACGATTGGTCAACCTTCACGTCACTCAATGCTAATGAGCAAACGAGCGGAACTTTTCCCACTTAATGAGCGGAATTTTGAACGTTTTTTGGATACCGTGGGCACGATTTTTGTCTGACGGAAAAGTAAATACGCCTATGACCGGTCTGTAATCGTAAGCTTTCTTTTGATGTGACGCGCGTGTAGGTACGCTCTATAACTTTTGAACGTATAGAGAACGGACAGACAGACAGACCGACCGACAGACAGACAGACAGACAGAGGTCTTTTATATATATATAGACTAGCTGGGGGGGCCCGGCGTTGCCAAGGCTTTTTTGTAAAACAGCAGTTTACAGGGCCGCGCGGTTTACGGCCAGCCGCTGCTGCTCCCCCGCTCTGTGTCTCGGGCCGAGCGGTTGTGAGGCCTGGCCCGAGTGACCCCAACTCTGGGGGGGAGAGAGAGAGACTGGGGGGGAGAGAGAGACAGAGAGACGAGAGAGAGAGACTGGGGGGGAGAGAGAGAGACTGGGGGGGAGAGAGAGAGACTGGGGGGGAGAGAGAGAGACTGGGGGGGAGAGAGAGAGACTGGGGGGGAGAGAGAGAGAGAGACTGGGGGGGAGAGAGAGAGAGAGACTGGGGGGGAGAGAGAGAGAGAGACGGGGGGGAGAGAGAGAGAGAGACTGTGCTTTTATACCTGACCCAAGACCCCCCTCTAGACCACAGACTGTAGACCAAGAACTGAGAAAGATCATGACGATGCTGAACAGCCTGATAGAAAGCCGGAGAAATTATTAATATTGTTATTTATCATTATCATTATTGTTATCTTATCAGTATTATTACTATTATTAGATAGATATATGTGCATGCCTCATGAAATTTATACTAAATCATCACTTAGCATTATAGAAAATAGTGTTTCCACACTCATCCCACAAAATAGGTCCATTTTATTTCGTTTTATTGAACTATATAAATGCGTTCTTTCCACATAAGCTGCTGGAATATCCAGGGCCTCCGCTCCTCAACTTTTGGGATGAAGAGTACAGACCCTGAATTCCTAAAAGCTATAAAAGACATTGATATAATTGTGTTAACAGAAACATGGTGCCAAAAGGACATGCCGACCCACTGTCCTCCAATGTACCATGAAATCATTGTGCCCTCAGTAAAGAACACTAAAACACGCAAGGGCAGAACCTCCGGGGGAATATTGGTGTGGTATAAGGGAGAACTGGACAAACACATCTCACCGGTAAAACAGGGGAAATCACACGTATGGCTAAAACTAGATAAAAATATAGGAATAGCAAAAAAAGATGTTTACTTATGTGCGATCTACATACCTCCAATAGATTCGCCATATTTCGAAGAGGAGTTATTTGATACTCTCCACATGGAAATCAGCCATTTCCAGGCCCAAGGAAAGGTGATAATATGTGGGGACCTAAATGCAAGGACCGGTTGTGAACCTGACTTCATAGACCCACAGGGAAACAACCATGTGTTTGGCCAGACCCCTTTAGATGTCACACCAGCCATCGCAAATCGGAACAACCTTGATCGTGAAATAAATAAAAGCGGTAGGGAGGTAGTGCAACTCTGCCGAGCCTTAGGCCTGTACATAGTTAATGGTAGGTTCAGAGGGGACTCCCTAGGGAGACTCACATACTCCTCAACTCTTGGGTCTAGTGTGGTGGACTATACAATCACTGACCTGGACCCCTGCGATATCAACGCATTCACTGTCAGGCAGCAATCCCCCCTCTCAGACCATAACCAAATAAATGTGTACCTTAAACTTTCTGCCCAAACTACAGACACAAAAAAGGAACACAGTAAGCTACATAAAATAAACCAGACATACAGATGGGCCCCAGACAGTGGAGATAAATTCATCACAGCACTAAATTCACCTGATCTCACAAGTAAAATTTCAAAATTTAAAGAAAATCTATATGAGATCACCAGAGATGGTGTAAACACGGCCATAGAGGATATAAATATGATCTTCCATGAGGCAGCTGTAAAAGCCGACCTCGTGAAACAGAAGAGGAAGCATCACAAAAGACAAAATAAAAATATGAAATGGTTTGACCACGAATGCAAAAATGCCAGAAAAGACCTGAGAAAAATATCAAACCAAAAGCATCGGCAACCAAACAATCCGGACCTACGTACTAGATACAATGAAACCCTCAAAAGATATAAACACACCATTAGGAACAAAACACAAAACTATACCCACAAAATACTCGAAGAAATTGAAAACTCCACCAATCCAAAACAATTCTGGGAAATGTGGAATAACCTGAGTACAACACAATTGCAAGCATTACCAATCCAAGATGGCGACATCTGGAGAACACATTTTGAAAACCTCTACAAAGACATCCCAAAAAACAAAACAAACCCAAGTCAACATCAGGTCACAGAAAAACTCCACACATTAGAAGCAACAATTAAAGACAACCAAAACCCTCTAGACTCCCCAATCACATGGAAAGAACTGGCCACAAAAACAAAATCTCTCCACCTAAAGAAAGCCTGTGGCCCAGACAACATCAAAAATGAAATGCTAAAGTTCAGCAATATGGAGATGCAGGGTGCGATACTCAAACTATTCAACATCATATTACGCTCAGGCTGTTTTCCCGATATCTGGTGCCAAGGACTAATCTCCCCCATATATAAAAGTGGAAACAAATCAGGCCCAAATAACTACCGCGGCATCTGTGTCAACAGTTGTCTAGGGAAGTTATTCTGCAGTATTCTAAATAGTAGATTACTTGATTTTCTTAACAAACATAATATCCTCAGAAAAAACCAAATAGGCTTTCTTCCAAAACACCGCACCGCCGACCATATCTATACCCTTCACACCCTCATTGAAAAACATAAACACCAAACAAAAAATGGGAAAATATTCGCCTGTTTCATCGACTTCAAGAAAGCCTTTGACTCTATATGGCACGAAGGGCTCTATTATAAACTTCTTCAGTGTGGAATAGGGGGCAAAGTCTATGACCTTATTAAATCAATGTATCTGAAAAACAAATGCGGGGTCAAAATTGGAGACAAACGCACCGATTTCTTCACCCAGAGAAGAGGCGTCCGGCAGGGCTGCAATTTGAGCCCGACCCTGTTCAACATATACATAAATGAATTAGCAGACATGCTGGAGCAAAGCGAGTCACCAGGTCTCCGTCTCCTGGATGGAGAAGTGAAGTCCCTGTTCTATGCGGACGACCTGGTTCTGCTGTCTCCCACAGAACAGGGATTACAGCAACAACTAGACCTACTCGACAAATACTGCCAAAATTGGGCTCTAACAGTAAATCTAAAGAAAACCAACATCATGATTTTTCAGAAAAGACCCAGATGTCAGGAAAACAAATACCAGTTTACCCTCAGTGATACCACTATAGGACACACTATGAGCTACACCTACCTTGGTCTAACTATTACAGCATCAGGGAGCTTCAGCATAGCAGTGAATGCACTAAAAGAAAAAGCCCGAAGAGCCCTATATGCAATAAAAAGAAAATTCTACAACATCCAAATCCCAATCAAAATCTGGCTCAAAATTTTTGACAGCATAATCCTGCCCATTGCACTGTACGGTAGTGAAGTATGGGGCCCGCTAAATCACCAAAGCTACACTAAATGGGAAAAACACACAATAGAAGCCCTACATGCAGAATTCTGCCGAAGCATCCTTCGCACCCAAAGAAAAACGCCAACAAATGCATGCAGAGCCGAACTAGGCAGATACCCACTGATAATAAACATCCAAAAACGAGCACTAAACTTCCTAAATCACCTCAAATCTAGCTCCCCAGACACCCTTCATTTCAAAGCCTTTCAGACCCAAGAGCTAAACCCAGAAAAGAGTCCCCTGAGTCAGCTGCTACTGAAACTAAGTACTCAGCCGGACCCTGACCAGCCCCAGACCAACACAGCCGTCCAAACACCAATCCGAGTGAACCAAATCATTAAAAAATGCAAAGAAACCTACCTGGAACATTGGAACAAAATAACCGAAAGCCAAAGCAGATTAGAATGTTACCGGGCCCTAAAAAGAGAATATAAACTGGCAGACTACCTCACGACCATCAGAGACACAAAACAGAGACAGACCCTCACCAGGTACAGACTAAGCGACCACCAACTGGAAATTGAAAAAGGCAGATACAAGAAATCCTGGCAGCCTAGAGAGAATAGAATATGCGATCAATGTCTGGCTGGCGAGGTTGAAACAGAAATGCATTTCCTCCTAAAATGCGAAAAATTCAACACATCAAGAAACATATTATTCAACAAGCTAAGCCAAACAACCCCAGATTTCAAGGAATTGGATGATCTGTCAAAATTGAGATTAGTCCTAGGAGAAGGAGACAGACCATACCTTGGGGCTAAATATGTAACAACATGTCACAACCTGAGGACTGTTTAAAAGTAAGACTGTTTAAAATTAATATTGAACATACCAAATGAAGTAGAAAGACTGTTTAAAATTAATATTGTTTAAAAGTAATATTGTATGTACCCAACAAATGTCAAATCGATTGACACCTACAGAATGTTGGAAAACTGTACCTTTTTGCTATGTAAGCTTTGGCAATATGGTTCTCTGTAAACTTTCATGCCAATAAAGCATTTGAACTGAACTGAACTGAACTGACTGGGGGGGAGAGAGAGAGAGAGAGACTGGGGGGGAGAGAGAGAGAGAGAGAGACTGGGGGGGAGAGAGAGAGAGAGAGACTGGGGGGGAGAGAGAGAGAGAGAGAGACTGGGGGGGAGAGAGAGAGAGAGAGAGAGACTGGGGGGGAGAGAGAGAGAGAGAGACTGGGGGGGAGAGAGAGAGAGAGACTGGGGGGGAGAGAGAGAGAGACTGGGGGGGAGAGAGAGAGAGACGGGGAGAGAGAGAATGGGGAGATAAAAAGAGAGAGACTGAGGGGGAGAGAGAGAGACTGAGGGGGAGAGAGAGAGACTGGGGGAGAGAGAGAGACTGGGGGAGAGAGACTGGGGGAGAGAGAGAGACTGGGGGAGAGAGAGAGACTGGGGGAGAGAGAGAGACTGGGGGAGAGAGAGACTGGGGGAGAGAGAGACTGGGGGAGAGAGAGAGAGAGACTGGGGGAGAGAGAGAGAGACTGGGGGAGAGAGAGAGAGACTGGGGGAGAGAGAGAGAGACTGGGGGAGAGAGAGAGAGACTGGGGGAGAGAGAGAGAGACTGGGGGGGAGAGAGAGAGACTGGGGGGGAGAGAGACTGGGGGGGAGAGAGACTGGGGGGGAGAGAGACTGGGGGAGAGAGAGAGAGACTGGGGGAGAGAGAGAGAGACTGGGGGAGAGAGAGAGAGACTGGGGGAGAGAGAGAGAGACTGGGGGAGAGAGAGAGAGACTGGGGGAGAGAGAGAGAGACTGGGGGAGAGAGAGAGAGACTGGGGGGGAGAGAGAGACTGGGGGGGAGAGAGAGACTGGGGGGGAGAGAGAGACTGGGGGGGAGAGAGAGACTGGGGGGGAGAGAGAGACTGGGGGAGAGAGAGACTGGGGGAGAGAGAGACTGGGGGAGAGAGAGACTGGGGGAGAGAGAGAGAGAGACTGGGAGAGAGAGAGAGAGACTGGGGGGGAGAGAGAGAGAGAGAGAGAGAGAGACTGGGAGAGAGAGAGACTGGGGGAGAGAGAGAGAGCAGAGAGACTGGTGGGAGAGAGAGGAGAGAGACTGGAGAGAGAGGAGAGAGACTGGGGGGAGAGAGAGAGAGACTGGGGGGGAGAGAGAGAGAGAGACTGGGGGGAGAGAGAGAGAGAGACTGGGGGGGAGAGAGAGAGAGAGACTGGGGGGGAGAGAGAGAGAGAGACTGGGGGGGAGAGAGAGAGAGAGACTGGGGGGGAGAGAGAGAGAGAGACTGGGGGGGAGAGAGAGAGAGAGACTGGGGGGGAGAGAGAGAGAGAGACTGGGGGGGGAGAGCGAGAGAGAGACTGGGGGGGGGAGAGAGAGAGAGAGAGACTGGGGGGGGAGAGAGAGAGAGAGAGACTGGGGGGGGGAGAGAGAGAGAGAGAGACTGGGGGGGGAGAGAGAGAGAGAGAGACTGGGGGGGGAGAGAGAGAGAGACTGGGGGGAGAGAGAGAGAGAGAGAGACTGGGGGGGGGAGAGAGAGAGAGACTGCGGGGGGGGAGAGAGAGAGAGAGACTGGGGGGGAGAGAGAGAGAGAGAGAGAGATTGGGAGTGTGAGAGAGAGAGATTGGGAGTGAGAGAGAGAGATTGGGAGCGTGAGAGAGAGAGAGATTGGGAGCGTGAGAGAGAGAGAGGTTGGGAGCGTGAGAGAGAGAGAGACTGGGAGTGAGAGAGAAATTGGGAGTGTGAGAGAGAGAGATTGGGAGTGAGAGAGAGAGATTGGGAGTGTGAGAGAGAGAGGCTGGGAGTGAGAGAGAGAGATTGGGAGTATGAGAGAGAGAGAGATTGGGAGTGTGAGAGAGAGAGAGAGATTGGGGGTGTGAGAGAGAGAGATTGGGAGTGTGAGAGAGAGAGAGAGATTGGGAGTGTGAGAGAGATTGGGAGTGTGAGAGAGATTGGGAGTGTGAGAGAGATTGGGAGTGTGAGAGAGATTGGGAGTGTGAGAGAGATTGGGAGTGTGAGAGAGATTGGGAGTGTGAGAGAGAGAGAGAGATTGGGAGTGTGAGAGAGAAATTGGGAGTGTGAGAGAGAGAGAGATTGGGAGTGTGAGAGAGAGAGAGAGATTGGGAGTGTGAGAGAGAGAGAGAGATTGGGAGTGTGAGAGAGAGAGAGATTGGGAGTGTGAGAGAGAGACTGGGCCGCCGCGGCCGCTCACCTGATGGCTTTGGGTCGGGCTCTGGGGCGGGGCTGTTGACGCCGTGGGGAGGTTTTGCGCGCGGCAGCTCCCGGCACGGCCCGCCGCGGCCGGTGACCTGGTGGCTTTGGGTCAGGCTCTGGGGCGGAACTGTTGACGCCGCGGGGAAGTTTTGTACGCGGCGGCTCCCGGCACGGCCCGCAACTCAAGGCCCAGGCATCCCGGGCTGCTAGGCCGCGCCCGGCGCCGGCACAGCCGCTCGAAACGGCCGTCAAAGTAGGCGAGCCTCCGGGCGAAGGGCAGGGGATCACTTCATTTCCTGCTGTTGCTAAATACAATTTAAAACTCAAATAAATTGTTATTTTCCTTAGTTCCCTAACACACAGAATGTGTGGCAAAAAACTCGTGAAGAATCAAGATGGCGGCCACTCACCTCGGTTCAGAATGATAAGGCCCGCCCACACACGCACCGATTGGTCAACCATCAGGTCACTGAACTGTAGGATTGGTCAATCGTCAAGTCACTCAACACTCAACTGTAGGATGGCCCGCCCACACGCGCAATGAACCCGCCCCCGTGACGCAGCGATTGGTCAACCATCGGTCAACTGTCAGGCCGCTCGACCGCACGATTGGTCAACCTTCACGTCACTCAATGCTAATGAGCAAACGAGCGGAACTTTTCCCACTTAATGAGCGGAATTTTGAACGTTTTTTGGATACCGTGGGCACGATTTTTGTCTGACGGAAAAGTAAATACGCCTATGACCGGTCTGTAATCGTAAGCTTTCTTTTGATGTGACGCGCGTGTAGGTACGCTCTATAACTTTTGAACGTATAGAGAACGGACAGACAGACAGACCGACCGACAGACAGACAGAAGAGGTCTTTTATATATATATAGACTAGCTGGGGGGGCCCGGCGTTGCCAAGGCTTTTTTGTAAAACAGCAGTTTACAGGGCCGCGCGGTTTACGGCCAGCCGCTGCTGCTCCCCAGCTCTGTGTCTCGGGCCGAGCGGTTGTGAGGCCTGGCCCGAGTGACCCCAACTCTGGGGGGGAGAGAGAGAGACTGGGGGGGAGAGAGAGAGAGAGAGACGAGAGAGAGAGACTGGGGGGGAGAGAGAGAGACTGGGGGGAGAGAGAGAGACTGGGGGGGAGAGAGAGAGAGAGACTGGGGGGGAGAGAGAGAGAGAGACTGGGGGGCAGAGAGAGAGAGAGACTGGGGGGGAGAGAGAGAGAGAGACTGGGGGGGAGAGAGAAAGAGAGACTGGGGGGGAGAGAGAAAGAGAGACTCGGGAGGAGAGAGAAAGAGAGACTGGGGGGGAGAGAGAGAGAGAGACTGGGGGGAGAGAGAGAGAGAGACTGGGGGGGAGAGAGAGAGAGAGACTGGGGGGGAGAGAGAGAGAGAGACTGGGGGGGGAGAGAGGAGAGAGAGACTGGGGGGGAGAGAGAGGAGAGAGAGACTGGGGGGGAGAGAGAGGAGAGAGACTGGGGGGGAGAGGGGGGAGAGAGAGGAGAGAGACTGGGGGGGGAGAGAGAGGAGAGAGACTGGGGGGGAGAGAGAGGAGAGAGACTGGGGGGAGAGAGAGAGGAGAGAGACTGGGGGGAGAGAGAGGAGAGAGACTGGGGGAGAGAGAGGAGAGAGACTGGGGGGAGAGAGAGGAGAGAGACTGGGGGGAGAGAGAGGAGAGAGACTGGGGGGGGAGAGAGAGGAGAGAGACTGGGGGGGGAGAGAGAGGAGAGAGACTGGGGGAGAGAGAGGAGAGAGACGGGGGGGGGGGAGAGAGAGAGGAGAGAGACTGGGGGGAGAGAGAGAGGAGAGAGACTGGGGGGAGAGAGAGGAGAGAGACTGGGGGAGAGAGAGGAGAGAGACTGGGGGGAGAGAGAGGAGAGAGACTGGGGGGAGAGAGAGGAGAGAGACTGGGGGGAGAGAGAGGAGAGAGACTGGGGGGAGAGAGAGGAGAGACTGGGGGGAGAGAGAGAGACTGGGGGAGAGAGAGAGACTGGGGGAGAGAGAGAGACTGGGGGAGAGAGAGAGCCTGGGGGAGAGAGAGAGACTGGGGGAGAGAGAGAGAGAGAGAGAGAGAGAGAGACTGGGGGAGAGAGACTGGGGGAGAGAGAGAGAGAGAGACTGGGGGAGAGAGAGAGACTGGGGGAGAGAGAGAGAGAGAGAGAGAGAGACTGGGGGAGAGAGAGAGAGAGAGAGAGAGAGAGAGAGACTGGGGGAGAGAGACTGGGGGAGAGAGAGAGAGACTGGGGGAGAGAGAGAGACTGGGGGAGAGAGAGAGACTGGGGGAGAGAGAGAGACTGGGGGAGAGAGACTGGGGGAGAGAGAGAGACTGGGGGAGAGAGAGACTGGGGGAGAGAGAGACTGGGGGAGAGAGAGACTGGGGGAGAGAGAGACTGGGGGAGAGAGAGACTGGGGGAGAGAGAGAGAGACTGGGGGAGAGAGAGAGAGACTGGGGGAGAGAGAGAGAGACTGGGGGAGAGAGAGAGAGACTGGGGGAGAGAGAGAGAGACTGGGGGAGAGAGAGAGAGAGAGACTGTGAGAGAGAGACTGGAGGAGGGAGAGTCTGGAGGAGAGAGACTGGGAGAGAGAGAGAGACTGGGAGAGAGAGAGAGAGAGCGTGAGACTGAGTGACGAGAGAGACAGAGAGCCAGGGAGAGAGAGAGAGAAACTGGGGGGGTGGGGGGGGTGGTGGGAGAGAGAGAAACTGGGGGGGGGGGTGGGGGGAGAGAGAGAAACTGGGGGGGGGGCGGTGGGGGGAGAGAGAGAAACTGGGGGGGGGGTGGGGGGAGAGAGAGAGAGAGAGAAACTGGGGGGGGTGGGGGGAGAGAGAGAGAGAGAAACTGGGGGGGGGTGGGGGGAGAGAGAGAGAGAGAAACTGGGGGGGGGAGAGAGAGAGAGAGAGAGAGAGAAACTGGGGGGGGAGAGAGAGAGAGAGAGAGAAACTGGGGGGGGAGAGAGAGAGAGAGAGAGAGAGAAACTGGGGGGGGAGAGAGGGAGAGAGAGAGAGAGAGAGAGAGAGAGAGAGAGAGAGAGAGAGAGGGGGCAAAGTCTATGACCTTATTAAATCAATGTATCTGAAAAACAAATGCGGGGTCAAAATTGGAGACAAACGCACCGATTTCTTCACCCAGAGAAGAGGCGTCCGACAGGGCTGCAATTTGAGCCCGACCCTGTTCAACATATACATAAATGAATTAGCAGACATGCTGGAGCAAAGCGAGTCACCAGGTCTCCGTCTCCTTGATGGAGAAGTGAAATCCCTGTTCTATGCGGACGACCTGGTTCTGCTGTCTCCCACAGAACAGGGATTACAGCAACAACTAGACCTACTCGACAAATACTGCCAAAATTGGGCTCTAACAGTAAATCTAAAGAAAACCAACATCATGATTTTTCAAAAAAGGCCCAGATGTCAGGAAAACAAATACCAATTTACCCTCAGTGGTACCGCTATAGGACACACTATGAGCTACACCTACCTTGGTCTAACTATTACAGCATCAGGGAGCTTCAGCATAGCAGTGAATGCACTAAAAGAAAAAGCCCGAAGAGCCCTATATGCAATAAAAAGAAAATTCTACAACATCCAAATCCCAATCAAAATCTGGCTCAAAATATTTGACAGTATAATCCTGCCCATTGCACTGTACGGTAGTGAAGTATGGGGCCCGCTAAATCACCAAAGCTACACTAAATGGGAAAAACACACAATAGAAGCCCTACATGCAGAATTCTGCCGAAGCATCCTTCGCACCCAAAGAAAAACGCCAACAAATGCATGCAGAGCCGAACTAGGCAGATACCCACTGATAATAAACATCCAAAAACGAGCACTAAACTTCCTAAATCACCTCAAATCTAGCTCCCCAGACACCCTTCATTTCAAAGCCTTTCAGACCCAAGAGCTAAACCCAGAAAAGAGTCCCCTGAGTCAGCTGCTACTGAAACTAAGTACTCAGCCGGACCCTGACCAGCCCCAGACCAACACAGCCGTCCAAACACCAATCCGAGTGAACCAAATCATTAAACAATGCAAAGAAACCTACCTGGAACATTGGAACAAAATAACCGAAAGCCAAAGCAGATTAGAATGTTACCGGGCCCTAAAAAGAGATTATAAACTGGCAGACTACCTCACGACCATCAGAGACACAAAACAGAGACAGACCCTCACCAGGTACAGACTAAGCGACCACCAACTGGAAATTGAAAAAGGCAGATACAAGAAATCCTGGCAGCCTAGAGAGAATAGAATATGCGATCAATGTCTGGCCGGCGAGGTTGAAACAGAAATGCATTTCCTCCTAAAATGCGAAAAATTCAACACATCAAGAAACATATTATTCAACAAGCTAAGCCAAACAACCCCAGATTTCAAGGAATTGGATGACCTGTCAAAATTGAGATTAGTCCTGGGAGAAGGAGACAGACCATACATTGGGGCCAAATATGTAACAACATGTCACAACCTGAGGACTGTTTAAAAGTAAGACTGTTTAAAATTAATATTGTTTAAAAGTAATATTGTATGTACCCAACAAATGTCAAATCGATTGACACCTACAGAATGTTGGAAAACTGTACCTTTTTGATATGTAAGCTTTGGCAATATGGTTCTCTGTAAACTTTCATGCCAATAAAGCATTTGAATTGAATTGAATTGAATTGAATTGAATTGAGAGAGATAAAGAGACGGGGAGAGAGAGAGAGAGATTGGGGGAGAGAGAGGGAGAGGGCTAGAAATTGGGTATCGCCCCGTTTGGAGAGAGAGACAGAGAGAGAGAGGGAAGGAGAGAGAGAGGGAAGGAGAGAGAGGGAGAGAGAGGGAAGGAGCGAGAGACAGAGAGAGGGAAGGAGCGAGAGACAGAGAGGGGGAAGGAGCGAGAGACAGAGAGGGGGAAGGAGCGAGAGACAGAGAGGGGGAAGGAGCGAGAGACAGAGAGGGAAGAAGAGAGAGAGAGAGAGAGAGGGAAGAAGAGAGAGAGAGAGAGAGAGAGAGAGAGAGAGAGGGAAGGAGAGAGAGAGAGAGACTGGGGGGGCGAGCGACTGGGGGGGAAGAGAGAGAGCGAGCGACTGGGGGGGGAAGAGAGAGAGCGAGCGACTGGGGGGGAAGAGAGAGAGCGAGCGACTGGGGGGGGAAGAGAGAGAGCGAGCGACTGGGGGGGAAGAGAGCGAGCGACTGGGGGGGGGAAGGAGAGCGAGCGACGGGGGGGGGAAGGAGAGCTGAGCGCGACTGGAGGGGGGGAGGAGAGCGAGCGCGACTGGAGGGGGGGAGGAGAGCGAGCGCGACTGGAGGGGGGAGGAGAGCGAGCGCGACTGGAGGGGGGAGGAGAGCGAGCGCGACTGGAGGGGGGAGGAGAGCGAGCGCGACTGGAGGGGGGAGCAGAGCGAGCGCGACTGGAGGGGAGGAGAGCGAGCGCGACTGGAGGGGGGGAGGAGAGCGAGCGCGACTGGAGGGGGGGAGGAGAGCGAGCGCGACTGGAGAGGGAAGAGGGAGCGCGCGGCTGGAGGGGGAAGAGGGAGCGCGCGGCTGGAGGGGAAGAGGAGCGCGCGGCTGGAGGGGGAAGAGGGAGCGCGCGGCTGGAGGGGGAAGAGGGAGCGCGCGGCTGGAGGGGAAGAGGGAGCGCGCGGCTGGAGGGGGAAGAGGGAGCGCGCGGCTGGAGGGGGAAGAGGGAGCGCGCGGCTGGAGGGGAAGAGGGAGCGCGCGGCTGGAGGGGGAAGAGGGAGCGCGCGGCTGGAGGGGGAAGAGGGAGCGCGCGGCTGGAGGGGGAAGAGGGAGCGCGCGGCTGGAGGGGGAAGAGGGAGCGCGCGGCTGGAGGGGGAAGAGGGAGCGCGCGGCTGGAGGGGGAAGAGGGAGCGCGCGGCTGGAGGGGGAAGAGGGAGCGCGCGGCTGGAGGGGGAAGAGGGAGCGCGCGGCTGGAGGGGGAAGAGGGAGCGCGCGGCTGGAGGGGGAAGAGGGAGCGCGCGGCTGGAGGGGGAAGAGGGAGCGCGCGGCTGGAGGGGGAAGAGGGAGCGCGCGGCTGGAGGGGGAAGAGGGAGCGCGCGGCTGGAGGGGGAAGAGGGAGCGCGCGGCTGGAGGGGGAAGAGGGAGCGCGCGGCTGGAGGGGGAAGAGGGAGCGCGCGGCTGGAGGGGGAAGAGGGAGCGCGCGGCTGGAGGGGGAAGAGGGAGCGCGCGGCTGGAGGGGGAAGAGGGAGCGCGCGGCTGGAGGGGGAAGAGGGAGCGCGCGGCTGGAGGGGGAAGAGGGAGCGCGCGGCTGGAGGGGGAAGAGGGAGCGCGCGGCTGGAGGGGGAAGAGGGAGCGCGCGGCTGGAGGGGGAAGAGGGAGCGCGCGGCTGGAGGGGGAAGAGGGAGCGCGCGGCTGGAGGGGGAAGAGGGAGCGCGCGGCTGGAGGGGGAAGAGGGAGCGCGCGGCTGGAGGGGGAAGAGGGAGCGCGCGGCTGGAGGGGGAAGAGGGAGCGCGCGGCTGGAGGGGGAAGAGGGAGCGCGCGGCTGGAGGGGGAAGAGGGAGCGCGCGGCTGGAGGGGGAAGAGGGAGCGCGCGGCTGGAGGGGGAAGAGGGAGCGCGCGGCTGGAGGGGGAAGAGGGAGCGCGCGGCTGGAGGGGGAAGAGGGAGCGCGCGGCTGGAGGGGGAAGAGGGAGCGCGCGGCTGGAGGGGGAAGAGGGAGCGCGCGGCTGGAGGGGGAAGAGGGAGCGCGCGGCTGGAGGGGGAAGAGGGAGCGCGCGGCTGGAGGGGGAAGAGGGAGCGCGCGGCTGGAGGGGGAAGAGGGAGCGCGCGGCTGGAGGGGGAAGAGGGAGCGCGCGGCTGGAGGGGGAAGAGGGAGCGCGCGGCTGGAGGGGGAAGAGGGAGCGCGCGGCTGGAGGGGGAAGAGGGAGCGCGCGGCTGGAGGGGGAAGAGGGAGCGCGCGGCTGGAGGGGGAAGAGGGAGCGCGCGGCTGGAGGGGGAAGAGGGAGCGCGCGGCTGGAGGGGGAAGAGGGAGCGCGCGGCTGGAGGGGGAAGAGGGAGCGCGCGGCTGGAGGGGGAAGAGGGAGCGCGCGGCTGGAGGGGGAAGAGGGAGCGCGCGGCTGGAGGGGGAAGAGGGAGCGCGCGGCTGGAGGGGGAAGAGGGAGCGCGCGGCTGGAGGGGGAAGAGGGAGCGCGCGGCTGGAGGGGGAAGAGGGAGCGCGCGGCTGGAGGGGGAAGAGGGAGCGCGCGGCTGGAGGGGGAAGAGGGAGCGCGCGGCTGGAGGGGGAAGAGGGAGCGCGCGGCTGGAGGGGGAAGAGGGAGCGCGCGGCTGGAGGGGGAAGAGGGAGCGCGCGGCTGGAGGGGGAAGAGGGAGCGCGCGGCTGGAGGGGGAAGAGGGAGCGCGCGGCTGGAGGGGGAAGAGGGAGCGCGCGGCTGGAGGGGGAAGAGGGAGCGCGCGGCTGGAGGGGGAAGAGGGAGCGCGCGGCTGGAGGGGGAAGAGGGAGCGCGCGGCTGGAGGGGGAAGAGGGAGCGCGCGGCTGGAGGGGGAAGAGGGAGCGCGCGGCTGGAGGGGGAAGAGGGAGCGCGCGGCTGGAGGGGGAAGAGAGAGAGCGACTGGAGGGGGAAGAGAGAGAGCGACTGGAGGGGGAAGAGAGAGAGCGACTGGAGGGGGAAGAGAGAGAGCGACTGGAGGGGGAAGAGAGAGAGCGACTGGAGGGGGAAGAGAGAGAGCGACTGGAGGGGGAAGAGAGAGAGCGACTGGAGGGGGAAGAGAGAGAGCGACTGGAGGGGGAAGAGAGAGAGCGACTGGAGGGGGAAGAGAGAGAGCGACTGGAGGGGGAAGAGAGAGAGCGACTGGAGGGGGAAGAGAGAGAGCGACTGGAGGGGGAAGAGAGAGAGAGCGACTGGAGGGGGAAGAGAGGCTAATGAGGTTATTTAGTCAGTTTTTTTGAACATTTTTAAAAACTAAACACGCCTATAACACTCCCCACCACCCCCCCCCCACACACACACACACTCACAATTCACAATTCAAATCGCTTTATTGGCATGATAAGTTACATCTTATGTTGCCAAAGCATCAAAATACATTTATGGTTTAGCACATAAACGCAGTTCTATTCATACAGTGTATAAACAGGTATATCCCTGAGTGTATAAATATACATTCGCATTGTTTATATATATTCTTTTCTTAGTTTACTGGTTGTCCCTCTGTTCATGGCAAGCTGTAACATAGTGTGCTGCCAGTGTTATACAGCTTCTCTCCTCTCCCAGTAGGAATGGGAGTTTTTGGTTGTCACTCCCCCCCCACGCACACACTCCCCCCCACACACACACTCCCCCCCACACACTCACCCCCCTCCCTCACAAACACACTCAACCCCCCCTCCCTCACACACTCCCCCCCCTCCCTCACACACACTCCCCTCCCTCACACACTCAATACAATACAATACAATACAAATCGCTTTATTGGCATGATAAGGTACATCTTATGTTGCCAAAGCATCAAAATACATTTATGGTTGAACACATAAACGCGGTTCCATTCATACAGTGTATAAACAGGTATATCCCTGAGTTTATAAATATATTTTCGCCTTGTTTATATATACTCTTGTCTTAGTTTACTGGTTGTCCCTCTGTTCATGGCAAGCTGTAACATAGTGTGCCGCCAGTGTTACACAGCTTCTCTCCTCCCCCAGTAGGAATGGGAGTTTTTGGTTGTCAGTCAGATTTCTGAATTCAGGGCATATTTGTGAGAATTTTTGATAGAAATTCTCCCTGATGCCCTGATATTTTCCACAGGCTGTGAGGAAGTGCATCTCTGTCTCAACTACTCCCTGACTGCAGTGAGAGCATATCCTGTCTTCTCTTGGCAGCCTGGTCTGCCTGCGCTAGGCTATGTTCGCTAAGTCTGTACCTTGTCAAGGTTCTTCTCAGTTTGTTATCCTTTACCATGGTCAGGTAATCAGCTATGTTGTATTGTCTGTTTAGGGCCAAGTAGCAATTGAGTTTGCTTTGGGTTTTTGTTGTTTCTGCCCAATATGACAGATATTTTTCCTTTTGCTTAGCGACGATTGTGTTGGGTCGAATTCTTTGTGTTACCCTGTCACTGTCCTGGGGCTGGTTATTGTTAGTATTGTTATTAGTTACTTTATTGAGTCCCAGGACTAGTTGACTGAGGGTATTCTTCTTTATGGTCAGCTCTTGGCATTTCAGGGCGTCGTAGTGATAGCATTGGGGGTTGCTCATTTGTAGGTGATTCCAAAATTTGGTGGCTCTTTTTTGGATAGTGATTATTAATGGGTATTGGCCAAGTTCCGCCCTGCATGCGTTGTTTACTGTTTTCCTTTGAGTCCGGAGGATACTTTTACAGAATTCCGCATGTAGGATCTCAATTGGGTGTTTGTCCCATTTTGCAAAATCTTGTTGTGTTAGTGGTCCCCAGACCTCACTGCCATAGAGTGCAATTGGTTCAATTACTGATTTGAAAATTTTGAGCCAAATGCTAATTGGGATTTCTATTTGGATTGATTTTTTGATGGCATAGAAAGCCCTTCTTGCTTTCTCTTTCAGTTCATTCACAGCCAGTTTGAAGTTTCCCGTAGAACTGATTTTTAAGCCCAAGTATGTGTAGTGAGTGGTTTGTTCAATTTTGGTTGTTCCTACTGTGAAATTTATTGTGGGTCCATGTTGTTTGGATCTTTGCTGGAACACAAGGACTTTGGTTTTTTGGGGATTTATTGTCAGGGCCCAAGTCTGGCAGTACGACTCCAGCAGGTCCAGGTTCTGCTGTAGACCCTCCTTAGTTCTCCCTCCCCCTCCCTCACACACTCCCTCCCCCTCCCTCACACACTCCCCCCCCCACACACACACACTCAAGCCCCCTCCCTCACACACACACTCAAGCCCCCTCCCTCACACACACACTCAAGCCCCCTCCCTCACACACACACTCCCCCCCTCCATCACACACACACTCCCCCCCTCCCTCACACACACACTCCCCCCTCCCTCACACACACACTTCCCCCCCTCCCTCACACACAACCCCCCCCTCACACACACACCCCCACACACTCAAGCCCCCTCCCTCACACACACACACTCCCCCCCTCCCTCACACACACACTCCCCCCCTCCCTCACACACACACCCCCCCTCCCTCACACACACACCCCCCCTCACACACACTCCCCCCCCTCCCTCACACACACACCCCCCCTCACACACACTCCCCCCCTCCCTCACACACCCCCCCCCACACACTCCCCCCTCCCTCACACCCCCCTCCCTCACACCCCCCCTCCCTCCCACACTCCCCCCCTCCCTCACTCACACACTCCCCCCGCTCCCTCACACACTCCCCCCTCCCTCACACTCCCCCCTCCCTCACTCCCCCCCCTCCCTCACACACTCCCCCCCTCCCTCACACACTCCCCCCCCTCCCTCACACTCCCCCCCTCCCTCACACACTCGCCCCCCCTCCCTCACACACTCGCCCCCCTCCCTCACACACTCGCCCCCCCTCCCTCACACACACTTCCCCCCTCCCTCACACACACTCCCCCCCTCCCTCACACACTCACCCCCGCCCTCCCTCACACACACACACTCCCCCCCTCCCTCCCTCACACACACTCCCCCCCTCCCTCACACACACACTCCCCCCACTCTACACACCCACCCCCCCCTCACACACTCGCCCCCCCTCCCTCACACACTCGCCCCCCCCTCCCTCTCACACTCGCCCCCCCTCCCTCACACACACTTCCCCCCTCCCTCACACACACTCCCCCCCCTCCCTCACACACTCACCCCCGCCCTCCCTCACACACACACACTCCCCCCCTCCCTCCCTCACTCACACTCCCCCCTCCCTCACACACACACTCCCCCCACTCACACACCCCCCCCTCCTCACACACTCCCCACCCCTCCCTCACACACACACTCCCCCCCTCCCCTCACACTCACACTCCCCCCCTCCCCTCACACTCACACTGCCCCCTCTCCCTCACTCTCCCCCCCCTCTCCCTCCCCCCCTCTCCCTCACACTCCCCCCCCTCTCACCCCCCCCTCTCACACCCCCCCTCCCTCACACTCCTCCCCCTCCCTCACACTACCCCCCCCTCTCCCACACTACCCCCCCCTCTCCCACACTACCCCCCCTCTCCCACACTACCCCCCCCTCCCTACCCCCCTCCCTCACTCCCTCCCTCACACTTCCCCCATCTCCCTCACATTTCCCCCCCCGCACTCCCCCCCTCCCCCTCACACTCCCCCCCCTCCCCTTCACACTCCCCCCCCCCCTCACACTCCCCCCCTCCCCCTCACACTCCCCCCCTCTCCCTCACACTCCCCCTTCTCCCTCACACTCCTCTCCCACCCCCCTCACACTCCCCCCCTCACACTCCCCCCCTCTCACACACTCCCCCCCTCCCTCACACACTACCCCCCCTCACACTCCCCGCCCCCTCTCCCTCACACTCCCCCCCGTCCCTCACACTTACCGCCCCCCGTCCCTCACACTCCACCCCCTCTCTCTCACACTCCACCCCCCCTCTCCCTCACACTCCACCCGCCCTCTCCCTCACACTCCACCCGCCCTCTCCCTCACACTCCACCCCCCCTCTCCCTCACACTCCCCTCTCCCCTCACACCCCCCCTCACACTCCCCTCCCTCTCCCTCACACTCCACCCCCCTCTCCCTCACACCCCCCCTCTCCCTCACACCCCCCCTCTCCCTCACACTCCACCCCCCTCTCCCTCACACCCCCCCTCTCCCTCACACCCCCCCTCTCCCTCACACCCCCCCTCTCCCTCACACTCCCCCCCTCCCTCACACTCCCCCCCTCTCCCTCACACCCCCCCCTCCCTCACACTCCCCCCTCCCCTCACACTCCCCTCCCTCTCCCTCACACCCCCCCTCTCCCTCACACACACCCCCCCTCACACTCCCCCCCCCCCACACACACACTCCCCCCCCTCCCTCACACACACTCAAGCCCCCTCCCTCACACACACACTCCCCCCCCCCACACACACTCCCCCCCCTCACACACACACTCCCCCCCACACACACACTCCCCCCTCACACACACACTCCCCCCACTCACACACACTCCCCCCCCCTCACACACACACTCCCCCCCTCCCCTCACACACACACTTCCCCCTCCCCTCACACTCACACTGGCCCCCCTCCCTCATTTCCCCCCCTCTCCCTCACACTCCCCCCTCCCTCTCCCTCCCTCACACTCCCCCCCTCTCCGTCACACTCCCCCCTCTCCCTCACTCCCTCCCCCTCACACTCCCCCCCTCACACTCCCCCCTCCCTCACACTCCCTCTCCCTCACTCCCTCCCCCTCACACTCCCCCCCCTCACACTCCCCCCCTCACACTCCCCCCCTCACACTCCCCCCCCTCACACTCCCCTCCCCCACTCTCCGTCACACTCCCCCCCTCCCTCACACTCCTCCCTCTCCCTCATCCCTCTCCCTCACCCTCACACTCCCCCCCCTCACACTCACCCCCCCTCACACTCCCCCCCCTCCCTCACACTCCCCCCCCCCCTCCCTCACACTCTCCCCCCCTCACACTCTCCCCCCCTCACACTCTCCCCCCCTCACACTCCCCCTCCTCCCTCACACTCCCCCCTTCTCCCTCACGCTCCTCTCCCACCCCCCTCACACTCCCCCCTCACACTCCCCCCCCCCTCCTCTCACACTCCCCCCCGCCCCACTACCCCACCTCTCCCACTCCGCCCCCCCTCACACTACCCCCCCCTCACACTCCCCGTCCCTCACACTCCCCCGTCCCTCACAGCCCCCCGTCCCTCACACTCCACCCCCGTCCCTCCCACTCCACCCCCCTCTCCCTCACACTCCACCCCCCTCTCCCTCACACTCCACCCCCCTCTCCCTCACACTCCACACCCCCTCTCCCTCACACTCCACACACCCCTCTCCCTCACACTCCCCCCTCACACTCCCCCTCCCTCCCTCACACTCCCCCCCCACCCCTCCCTCACACTCCCCCCCTCCCTCACACTCCCCCCCCTCACACTCCCCCCCCAACCCTCACACTCCGCCCCTCACACTCCCCCCCCTCACACTCCCCCCTCACTCCTCCCCCCCCTCTCCTCACACTCCCCCCTCACACTCCCCCCCCCCACACTCCCCCCCCCCCACACTCCCCCCTCCCTCACACTCCCCCCCTCCCTCACACTCCCCTCCCTCCCACTCCAGCCCCCCCTCTCCCTCACACACCCCCCTCTCCCTCACACCCCCCTCTCCCTCACACTCCCCCCCCCTCACACTCCCCCCCCCTCACACTCCCCCCCCCTCACACTCCCCCCCCCTCCCTCACACTCCCCCCCCTCTCCCTCACACTCACCCCTCACACTCCCCCCCCCTCTCCCTCACACTCCCCCCCCTCTCCCTCACACTCCCCCCCACCCCCCTCACACTCCCCCCCCACCCCCTCACACTCCCCCCCCCTCCCTCACACTCCCCCCTCACACTCCCCCCTCACACTCCCCCCCCCCTCTCCCTCACACTCCCCCCCAACCCTCACGCTCCCCCCCAACCCTCACACTCCCCCCCCCTCACACTCCCCCCTCTCCCTCACACTCCCCCCCCTCTCACACTCCCCCCTCACACACTCCCCCCCCTCACACTACCCCCCCTCTCACTTCCCCCCCCACACTCCCCCCCTCCCTCACACTCCCCCCCTCCCTCACACTCCCCCCCTCACACACTTCCCCCACCCCTCACACTCCCCCCACCCCTCACACTCCCCCCCCCCACACTCCCCCCCCTCCTCACACTCCCCCCCCCTCACACTTCCCCCCCCTCTCACACTTCCCCCCCCCCCTCTCACACTCCCCCCCTCTCCCTCTCACACTTCCCCCCCCTCCCTCTCACACTTCCCCCCCCTCCCTCTCACACTTCCCCCCCCTCCCTCTCACACTTCCCCCCCTCTCCCTCTCACCCTCCTCTCCCTCTCACACTCCCCACCCCTCTCCCTCTCACACTCCCCACCCCTCTCCCTCTCCCTCCCCCCCTCCCTCACACTCCCCCCCTCTCCCTCTCACACTCCCCCCCTCTCTCTCACACTCCCCCCCCTCTCCCTCTCACACTCCCCCCCCTCCCTCACACTCCCGCCCCCACCTCCCTCTCACACTCCCCCGCCCCCCCCCCTCTCCCTCTCACAATTCACAATTCACAATTCAAATCGCTTTATTGGCATGATAAGTTGCATCTTATGTTGCCAAAGCATCAAAATACATTTATGGTTTAGCACATAAACGCAGTTCTATTCATACAGTGTATAAACAGGTATATCCCTGAGTGTATAAATATACATTCGCATTGTTTATATATATTCTTTTCTTAGTTTACTGGTTGTCCCTCTGTTCATGGCAAGCTGTAAGATAGTGTGCCGCCAGTGTTACACAGCTTCTCTCCTCTCCCAGTAGGAATGGGAGTTTTTGGTTGTCATTCAAATTTCTGAAATCAGGGCATATTTGTGAGAATTTTTGGTAGAAATTCTCCCTGATGCCCTGATATTTTCCACAAGCTGTGAGGAAGTGCATCTCTGTCTCCACCACTCCCTGACTGCAGTGAGAGCATATCCTGTCCTCTCTTGGCAGCCTGGTCTGCCTGTGTCTGCCTTTTTCGACCTCTCACACTCCCCCCCCCCTCTCTCTCACACTCCCCTCTCTCACACTCCCCCCCTCACACTCCCCCTCCCTCCCTCACACTCTCCCGCCCCCCACCCACACTCCCCCCCCTCACACTCCCCCCCCTCACACTCCCCCCCCTCCCTCTCACACTCCCCCCCTCCCCCTCACACTCCCCTCTCCCTCACACTCCCCCCCCTCTCCCTCACACTCCCCCCCTCTCCCTCACACTCCCCCCCTCTCCCTCACACTCCCCCCCTCTCCCTCACACCCCCCTCTCCCTCACACCCCCCTCTCCCTCACACCCCCCTCTCCCTCACACTCCCCCTCTCCCTCACACTCCCCCCTCTCCCTCACACTCTCTCCCCCCCCCACACTCACCCCCCCTCACACTCACCCCCCGACCCTCACACACACCCCCCCCCCTCACACACTCTCCCTCCCTCTCCCTCACACACTCTCCTCTCCCTCCTTTCCTTTCTCTCCCTGCCTCCCCTCTCCCTCGCTAGCGCCTCAGGCCTGGCCGGACTCACCTCGGTAGCAGAACGGAGTCACTCCGACAACGGGAGGCCGGGTGCCCTGCTGGTGAACGCGGCGGGCCTTTGGACCCGGTTGGCCGGGCTGCAGACACCCGTGTCCGATTGCAATCGGGGACAGCTGATTCAAAAGCGCCGGTTTTGCCGGTCCCGCACTCACGGCAGGAGAGAGAGGGGGAAGTAGAGAGGGAAGAGGAGAGAGAGGAGAGGGAGAGAGGGAAGGAGAGGGAGAGAGGGAAGAGGAAAAGGAGAGAGAGCGAGGAAAGAGGAGAGAGAGAGAGAAAAATTTTCAGCTTCAGGCCTGCCTGCAGCGGGCAGAGAGCAGCCCCGAGTCCCCCCTGCGCGAGGATGAGGAGGAGGAAGGGGGGGGGACGGCGGCGGTTAGAGCGCAGCGCTGAACTCGAGGCCCAGGCTTCCCGGGCTGCTAGGCCGCGCCTGGCGCCGGCACAGCCGCTCGAAACGGCCGTCAAAGTAGGCGCACCTCTGGGCGAAGGGATCACTTCATTTCCTACTCAAATCAATTGTTATTTAATTCCCTAACACATAATTCAAATATTTACCTTAGTTCCCTAACACACAGAAAGTGTGGGGAAAAAATTGTGAAGAATCAAGATGGCGGCCACTCACCTCGGTTCAGAATGATAAGGCCCGCCCACACACGCACCGATTGGTCAACCATCAGGTCACTGAACTGTAGGATTGGTCAATCGTCCTGTCACTCAACACTCAACTGTAGGATGGCACGCGTAATGAACCCGCCCCCGAGACGCAGCGATTGGTCAACCGTCGGTCAACGGTCAGGTCGCTCGACCGCACGATTGGTCAACCTTCACGTCACTCAATGCTAATGAGCAAATGAGCGGAACTTTTGCCATTTAATGAGCGGAATTTTGAACGTTTTTGGGATACCGTGGGCACGAATTTTGTCCGGCCGAAACGTAAATACGCCTATGACCGGTCCGTAATCGTAAGCTTTCTTTTGACGTGACGCGCATGTAGGTACGCTCGATAACTTTCGAACGTATAGAGAACGGACAGACAGACAGACAGACAGAAGAGGTCTTAGATAGATAAATAATAAAAAGATACCATTTACTGAGCAATAATCTCAAAGTAAATTCCACATAGACACTAATTAACACCACAATGTACAAAGTCCCATAGCCTTATCAGAAATCAATTAAAGCTTCAAGTAGACTGCTTTCAACCAGAAAACCAGCAACTTCTTCAACAAAACAAGTGAATACCAGTTCTACGCCAGTCCTATTGGCAATCTAATAACTCCTCGTTTTCACTTGATGTTGTCTAACCATGTAATGTCATAATCCTTGTCCATGGTCTTCAGCTTTTCCACGGAAAAGAAGCCAACCACTTCTCAAATCCCGTAAAAAGACCGAATACTCAAATTTTCTTCTACTTGCTGTTATCGCTCACGGGACCCAACCATCAAAATACTCATTATTCCTAGCCGATATTACTTTGTTTTGTCTTTTATCTTCCTTTTTTTTCCACTTTTATTCCGTTCTCTTTTCCCATCTTATGGCCGCTCATGCGCCATGCTATAGATGGACACAGTCTGGGGGGAAAATTGGGTGAGTAGTGCCACCTCTTAGCGCCTAAAGAGGCAGTCAGTGGCTGTAGCGCCACTGGCTGCGTCTCCCACGATATTCAGCAGGGGCGTTAATGGTGGTGTTAGCGATTTGCGCTGCGCCGCCACCGATGACGTCAGCGGTGTGCGCAGCGCCCCATTTGCGCCCCGTTCGCGATATTTGGTAGCGAACGCTGCAGTTGCGCCATTCGCTACCCACGCCCAGTTCACGGGGCCTTACTGTGCCGGCAGCGGCGCAAGTTAAGGTGGAGGTGCGGGGCGGCCGCCTTTTTCGGCGGCCGCCTGCCAGCACCTCCGTCCCCGGCCTCCTAACCCCCCTCCCCCGCCCCCCCCGCAGCATTGCCGGCTGTTTCCCCGAGAGCCCGGCACTTCTCCTTGGTGCCGGGCTCGTTTGCCGGCACTCGCGAGCGGGGATCGCGCTGTTGCAGGCCCCTCCCCCTTAACAGTGGGAGGAAGGCCTGCAGTTCCGCAGCGTGCCGTGCCGCAGCGTGTGGCGCTGCGGCACGTTGCGCTGCAATATTCAGCTTCAGCGCCCTAAGAGGGACGCGGAGCGCCTCGAGCCGCGCCCCGTCTCCCTCTAGGGGCACTTCAACTGAATTTGCGGCGATCGCTAATGCAGCAATCGCGGCGCAAATTCCAGCGCACAAGCGAACTTTGCGCCACTTGGGCGCCTCAGGCCAATTTCTAGGCCTCTGTCTTTCCTCCACCAAAATAGCGGCACACAAACCCAATCCCATCACCGAAACAAAGCCTCACAGCTGCCACCAGACGGAACAGCTGGAACTTATTCGGGCCCGAGACCATTTTTCAACCTTAGAAACCATGCAGCATGCTCACCCACAGCATCTCTCGACTCCGCTTCTGCCGACCAGCTGCTCCACCCTGGGCCCCCTGCCTAGGGTCCTCCATGCTGGGCCTCCCGCCTAGGACACTCTCCTCTGGGTTTTCCACCATGGGCCTTCTGCACTGGGCCCTCCGCACTGGCATCCCCCGCGAGCAGCCGGGGTGTGGAGCAGCTGAGCTGCTGAGAATCTCGCAGCCTGTGTGTCTCTCTCCACATTTACTGTTTTTTTTATTTTAACATTCAAGTACAACAGTACTTATACAACTCATCAATTACATAGTAAATCCATTACATTCATTGACCACAATAAAAAAAAATAAAGCCTCAAAAACAGCTTTATGGTCAACAATATACATACAATAATAAAAATTTTTACAGGTAAATCAATAATGTTTACAGCACAAACTGCCACTATTTAATAAACCAAGAAAAGAACCCGTATACGCCAGTCCTACTGGCATCGCTCAATCATTCGGTCATTCATTCCTCCGTCCGTTCGTTCGTTCGCTCAAGCGTAAATTCCATTGTGCATGTCTGCGTGCGTGCGTGTCATTTGTCTACCTGCGTGCGTGCGTGTGTGCGTTCGTTCATCCATCCAGGCAGGCCTCACACTCACCCAGTAGGATGCCAACTTTCATCCTGGGGAGCGAGGGCCCTTCATTCGGTCGAGCGTAAGTTCCATTGTGTATGCGTGCGTGCGTGCGTATCATTTGTGTCCGCGTGCATGCATTCACTTGAGCGTTCTTGCGTTCAATCGTTCGTACATTAAGGAAGGCTTTAACACTAAACACCACCACAATATACAAAGTCCCATAACCATATCAGAAATCAATTAAAGCTTCAAATAGACTACTTTTAACCAGAAACCCGAAACTTCTTCAACAAAACAAGTAAATACCAGTTCTACGCCAGTCCTATTGGCACTCTAATAACTCCTTGTTTTCACTTGATGTTATCTTCTAACCATATAATGTCATGATCCTTGTTTACAGTCTTCAACTTTTCCACAGAAAAGAAGCCAACCACTTTCTCAAATCCCGTAAAAGAAAACGGCTACTCAAATTTCCTTCATCTTGCTGTTATCACTCACAGGACCCAGCCATCAAGACATTCATTATTCCTTGTCGATATTACTTTGTTTTGCCTTTTATCTTCCTTTTTCACTTTTATTCCGTTCTGTTTTCCCATCTTATGGCTGCTCAAGTGCCATACTATAGATGGAAACAGTCTGTCTTTCCTCCACCAAAATGGCAGCACACAAACCGGCACCCGTCACCGAGAAAAAGCCTCACAGCTACCACCAAACGGAGAACAGACGGGGCCGCTAGAACTCATTCGGGCCAGAGACCGTTCTTCAACTTTAGAAACCGTGCAGCATGCTCACCCACAGCATCTCCCAACGCCACTTCTGTCGACCAGCCGCTCCGGCCTGCGCCCCACACCTAGGGTCCTCCGTGCTGGGCCTCCCACCTAGGACACTCTCCTCTGGGTCTTCCACCCTGGGCCTTCTGCACTGGGCCCTGCACACTGGCATTCCCCGCGAGCAGCCGGGGTGTGGAGCAGCCCGTTCACACAGCACCGAGCAGAGCTGAGCTGCTGAGAATCTCGCAGCCTGTGTGTCTCTCTCCATATTTACTATGACTGTCTATTGTTTAAAATCTAAATCTCCCAGCTTTAAGCAAGGTTATAAAGGGATATACAAGGCCTACAATTCAGAGCAGCTGAAGGCAGTTAATTAGAGAAGCTAGATTAAACTGGTTCTCCTGCAGCAGAACCCAGCAAGCTCATTTGTTTCAGGGCCTATAAAAACAGGCTTTGCAGTGCGATTTTGCACTGAGTGCAGTTTAAACAGAATGCTGCGAGTTGGGTGAGTCAGCGAGTTATCTGAGGAATGGAAGGAGGAGCTCCCTTGCTTCGCCTTTGTTTTTCCTAACTTTTCACCCTGTAGGAATTGGTTCTTACTTTACACCAAGGAAAGAGTCCAAGAGCGGGAGCAGTCAAACAACAACAACTGCGAAACCGCTAAAGTGACGTCACAACCAGGGAAGCAACTGATTGGTAAGACCTGGTGAGTATTTCTACAGTCCAGTCGTTAAAGTAAAAGTAAGGTCTCCAGTTTAGAGTAAGTAGTGTTTAAAGGGAAGTAAGGTCCCTAGTGTATTTAATAGTCTTTAATTTAAAGGGAGTAAATTAAGGGTAGGACATGGCAGGGCAGCTCGGCAGTGTGGAGTGCTCCTCCTGTGCTATGTGGGAAGTCAGGGACACTTTCGGTGTCCAGGGCGAACACATGTGCAGGAAGTGCCTCCAGCTGCAGCTACTTGAAATTCACATTTCGGAGCTGGAGCTGCGGCTGGAGTCACTGTGGAGCATCCGCAAAGCTGAGATCTTCGTGGATAGCACATTTAATGAGGTGGTCACACTGCAGGTAAAGAGTGCACAGGCAGACAGGAAATGGGTGACTGCCAGACAGAGTAAAAGAACTAGGAAGGTAGTGCAGGAGTCCCCTGGGTCCATCTCCCTCTCCAACAGATTTTCCGTTTTGGATACTGCTGGGGGAGATGGTTTCTCAGGGGAATGCAGCAAGAGCCAAGTCTGTGGCACTACGAGTGGCTCAGCTGCACAGGAGGGGAGGAAAAAGAGTGGGAGAGCAATAGTGATAGGGGATTCTATCATAAGGGGAACAGATAGATGTTTCTGTGGCCGCAGACGTGACTCCAGGATGGTATGTTGCCTCACTGTTGCCAGGGTCAAGGATGTCACTGAACGGCTGCAGGGCATTCTGAAGGGGGAGGGCAAACAGTCAGAGGTCGTGGTTCACATTGGTACCAACGACATGGGTAGAAAGAGGATGAGGACCTGCAACAAGAATTTAGGGAGCTAGGTAGCAGATTAAAAAGCAGGACCTCAAAGGTTGTAATCTCTGGATTACTCCTGGTGCCACCTGCTAGTGAGTATAGGGATAGGAGGATAGAGCAGATGAATGCGTGGCTAAAGAGTTGGTGCAGGAGAGGGGGCTTTAGTTTCCTGGATCACTTGGTCTGCTTCTGGGGAAGGTGGGACCTGTACAAGTCGGACGGGTTGCACCTGAACTGGAACGGGACCAATATCCTTGTGGGGAGGTTTGCTAGTGCTGTTGGGGGGGTTTAAACAAACTTGGCAGGGGGATGGGATAAGGAACGGAGCTATAGTAGGGGGTGATACACAGCCAAATATAGAGAAAAAACAAGTCAGCCTGGAAGGCGCAGCAAATATGTAACAGCACAAGGGAGTATGGCAAGGTTGGATGGCATTTATTTTAATGCAAGGAGTCTTGCGAGTAAAGCAGATGAATTGAATAGATGAACACATGGGAGTATGATATTGTTGCTATTACAGAGACATGGTTGAGAGAGAGGCAGGACTGGCAGCTCAATATTCCGGGGCATAGAATCTTCAGGTGAGACAGAGGGGGTGTAAAAGAGGAGAGGGTGTCGCAATATATATCAAGGAGTCAATTACTGCTGTAAGGAGGGATGATATCTTAGCAGTTTCCTCTAATTAGGCCATATGGGTAGAATTTAAAAACAAGGGGGCAAGCACTTTGCTGGGAGTATACTATAGGCCCCCAAACAGGCAGGGGGAGATAGAGGAACAGATATGTAGGCAAATCTCAGAGAAGTGTAGAAATAATAGGGTAATAATAGTAGGGGATTTCAACTTCCCCAATATTAACTGGGATAGTCAGAGTGTGAAAGACTTAGAGGGTGCAGAATTCTTAAAGTGCATTCAGGAGAGCTTTTTGAACCAGCATGTAGAAAGTCCTACAAGAGAGGGGGTGGTACTGGACCTAATTCTAGGGCATGTAGCCGGGCAAGTGGTAGAAGTGTCAGTAGGAGAGCATTTTGGTGACAATAACCATAATTCGGTGAGATTTAAGATAGTCATGGAAAAGGACAAAGATGGACCGGAAATAAAGGTTCTAAATTGGGGGAAGGCCGATTTTAATATGATAAGGCAGGATCTGGCTGTGGTAAACCACTGTTGTTAGTATTGTTGTTCACCACTGTTGTTAGTACTGTTGTTCACTCTTGCATATTGTTGTACTTGTCTGTGCATGCCTCAGCTGACTCCGCCCCTGGCTCCACCCTCATGGCTGGGTATAAAGGTCGCTGCTCGGCAGCCCCCGGCCCTTTTGGATACCAGGCAACCACAAGAGGCATGCTCTGTTCTTTGGTAATAAAAGCCTGTTTATTACTTTCTCAATCTCCAGTCTTTTGTAGCAATTGATAGTGCATCACTGGCCAAAGTGGACTGGGATCAGCTACTTGTAGGAAAATCCACATCAGAGCAGTGGGAGTCTTTCAGAAAGGAAATAGAGAGATTACAATGCCAACATGCTCCAGTAAAGGTCAAGAGTGGGACCAACAAGCCCAGGGAACCCTGGATGTCAAGGGATATACAAGAATGGATGAGGAAAAAATGGGAGGCTTTTGACAGATACAAAGGACTAAACAGTGGCAGCCCTAGAGGAGTATAGAAAGTGCAGGGGGGTACTTAAAAAAGAAATTAGGAGAGCGAAGAGGGGGGCATGAAAAAAACACTGGTGGAAAAATTAAGGAAAATCCCAAGGTACTTTATAAGTACATTAATGGCAAGCGGATAACCAGGGAAAGAGTAGGACCTATTAGGGACCAAAGTGGCAATCATTGTGTAGAGCCGGAAGATGTAGGTGAGGTTTTAAGTGAATATTTTGCATCTGTGTTCACTATGGAGAAGGACGATGTAGGCATAGAAATCAGGCAGGGGATTCTGATATACTTGAACAAATTAGTATTGAGAGGGAGGAGGTACTAGCGGTTTTAGCGGGCTTAAAAGTGGATAAATCCCCAGGCCCAGACGAGATTTACCCCAGGCTGCTGTCTGAGGCAAGGGAGGAGATTGCAGGGGCTCTGACACAAATTTTCAGAACCTCTTTGGCCTCAGGGGAGGTGCCAGAGGACTGGAGAACAGCTAACGTAGTACCATTATTCAAGAAGGGTAGTAGGGATAAACCAGGGAATTACAGGCCAGTGAGCCTAACATCAGTGGTAGGGAAATTATTGGAAAAAATTCTGAGGAACAGAATTAGTCTGCACTTGGAGAGGCAAGGATTAATCAAGGATAGTCGGCATGGCTTTGTCAGGGGGAGATCATGTCTAACCAATTTGATTGAATTTTTCGAGGGGGTGACTAGGTGTGTGGATGAGGGTAGTGCAGTTGATGTAATCTACATGGACTTCAGTAAGGCTTTTGACAAAGTCCCACATGGGAGACTGGTCAAGAAGGTAAGAGTCCATGAGATCCAGGGCAATTTGGTACATTGGATCCAAAATTGGCTTAGTGGCAGGAGGCAGAGGATGATGGTCGAAGGTTGTTTTTGTGACTGGAAGACTGTGTCCAGTGGTGTACCGCAGGGATCGGTGCTGGGTCCTTTGCTGTTTGTAGTGTACATTAATGATTTAGATATGAATGTAGGAGGTATGATCAGTAAGTTCGCAGATGACACGAAAATTGGTGGAGTGGCAAATAGTGAGGAGGGAAGCCTCAGGCTACAGGACGATATAGACGGGTTGGTCAGATGGGCAGAACAGTGGCAAATGGAATTTAACCCTGAAAAGTGTGAGGTGATGCACTTTGAGAGGACGAACAAGGCAAGGGAATACACAATGAATGGTAGGCCCCTAGGAAGGACAAAGGATCAGAGGGACCTTGGTGTGTATGTACATAGATCCCTGAAGGCAGCAGGACAGGTAGATAAGGTGGTTAAAAAGGCATATGGGATACTTGCCTTCATTAGCCAAGGCATAGAATATAAGAGCAGGGAGGTTATGATGGAGCTGTACAAAACCTTAGTTAGGCCACAGCTGGAATACTGTGTGCAGTTCTGGTCGCCACACTATAGGAAGGATGTGATTGCATGGAGAGGATGCAGAGGAGATTCACCAGGATGTTACCTGGGCTGGAGCGCTTCAGCTATGAAGAGAGACTGGGCAGGCTGGGGTTGTTTTCCTTAGAGCAGAGAAGGCTGAGGGGGGACCTGATTGAGGTGTACAAAATTATGAGGGCCATAGATAGGGTAGATAGAAAGGAACTTTTCCCCTTAGCAGAGGGGTCAATAACCAGGGGGCATAGTTTCAAGGTAAGGGGCAGGAGGTTTAGAGGGGATTTGAGGAAAAACTTTTTCACCCAGAGGGTGGTTGGAATCTGGAACTCACTGCCTGAAAGGGTGGTAGAGGCAGGAACCCTCACAACATTCAAGAAGCATTTAGATGAGCACTTGAAACGCCACAGCATACAAGGCTACGGACCAAAAGCTGGAAAATGGGATTAGAATAGACAGGACTTGATGGCTGGCGTGGACACGATGGGCCTCTTTCTGTGCTGTATAACTCTATGGCTCTATTTTAAAAAAGTTTATTTTTAGCCCCGTAAAAAACTTTAATTATTTTTTTCAGAAAATTAAATTTTTGTTTAAAATATTTAATTTAATGTAATTTTAACTCATTTTAAAAACGTGATTGTTTTTTAAAAATGTATTTAATGTTTTACTGTCTTTTTTCAGTGATCCCCATTCATACTTCTGACAGGTCTATCTGTCAAAAGTATGAAGGGGGATTCCCTTCTTTCATTGGCTGGCCTGGCTCACGTGATCCCAGGGACGCTTGCAAACTGCCTGTGCCCCTGGGATACGTGGGCCCTGCGCATTTTGACTGTGGAGCCGAAGTGTCCGGACCTTGGGAGCCCTCAGGTAAGGGCGTAGATTTTTTTCCGATAGGAGGCATCTGCACACAGGAAGCCTGCTGTCGGAAATTATGGGCCATAGTTTGGAAGCAAATATGCATCCAATCATGCCAAGTGAGCCAGAAAATAACACGATTACATTACTCTTAAAATTCAATTTGACTGAATCAATCACTGTAAATCTAATTGTATATTTTATATTACATAACATAAAACACTGCATGACTCATCATGAGTAATGTCAAATGAGATCTGTTAATAATATATTAAAAGTCTTGGGCTAGAAATTCGGTTCCTTTGCGCCTGCCGTTAGTGCCTCCAGGGGGTGCTAATGGGGCGCAAAAGGCTTATTGTCCGGGGAGGGGGGGGCGAAAAAAGCACCTCCTGAGAAAGTCGGCGGGGCATTGCTGAGGCACTACCCGATAGCGCCGCGCCTCGCTGGTATCACCCCAGGCCACTGCGCCGCCAACGATGATGTCATGGCTGTGCACTGTGACTCCTAAGCGCCCCGCCACGGCCACTTACCGTCCCTTGGCAGAAATTCGGCTGCAGCCCGTGAGGCTGCCGCCGGCGATGTCAGCGCCAGCCTTGCAGGTCGCAAACCGGGCCGACCTCCGCAGGGAGGTATTTAAAGGGGAGGTGCGGTTGCAACCCACGCCGGGTTGGCCCTCCGTGGTGAGCTGTGGTGTGGTCCTGGCCGTCATTGCGCGGTCTGGCACCACGCCGCCCTGGTGGCCTAGTGTGAGCCATCGGAGGACCTGCAGAGTGCGCAGCGGGTCTCCCCTTTAACTGAAGGGGAGTGACATTGAAATGCGGCAGTGCTCCGCGGAGCCTCTGTGGAGCGTTTTCGATCGTGTCCTGGCATCGCCTCGGTTACCGCCCCACCAGGAAGTGGAGTGCCTGAGATTGCGCTCCAATTCCTGTGCGGGGCGGTAAGCCAAATTTAGCGGCCGTGGCGGTACTTCCGCGCCGGGCACTAAATGTCCTGCCTTAACTCAATTACCGCCCCCAAACGGGGCATAACCGAATTTTGCGCTGTGACACTTTTCCGTCACTTGGAATCATTGTCAAATTTATTATCAGCCGAAATTTATTCCAATATTGGCAAATTTATTACACCTGATTGTGTCATTCTTCTCACATAACTTACTGCTTTCTACTTTCTCACCACACGTCTCTTAAAAAGAGACACACATTCCTTTCTTAAATCTTCTCTTGCAATAACCTTTTTGTAAACATTATGTAAAAATTTTGGAGAAAACTGCAAGCCTGTTTTGGTATTATTTAGACCAAGACAGGAGGATATTTAAATAGTTACCATTGGAACAAAAATAACATCGGTTGAGACTGTTAGACTGTTGTCTCTGTCTCTCTCCTCCCTTTAATATATTGACAGTGGTGGTGCACCTTCAGTCAGCCATTGGTAAACTCCTGCTTTCCTTTATGTATGGTAATCATCATAGATACCTGACAAATTATCTGATTTTACAAAGTCCTGAGCTAAAGTACTACACCCACAAGTTAAGGGAACGTAAAACTTAATAGGCCATAACTTGCTGTCAAAAAAACGGTGAGGCTAATGGTGCTTTGCATGTTATTTATGCACAAATGCTACAGCAACTTCAGGTGAGGGCAGATGTGCAGTTAAACGTGCAAATTTAAAAGTTGTTGTGCGAGATGTGCCGCTCCGCCGTTAGCTTCACAAAAACGTCGGGACCGAAAACAATGGCTTCGGTCTTCCCAATATTTAATTGGAAAAAATTTCTACTCGTGTCGGACAAGCAGTCTGACAATTTAGAGAGCATGGAGCGGTCGAGAGATGTGGTGGTGAGGTAAAGCTGGGTGTCGTCAGCGTACATGTGGAAACTGACGCTGTGTTTTCAGATGATGTCGCCAAGGGGCAACATGTAGATGAGAAACAGGAAGGGGCCAAGGATAGATCCTTGGGGGTCACCAGAGGTAATGATGTGGGAGCAGAAAGAGAAGCCATTGCAGGTGATTCGACATTGGCCCCAATATTAACACAGATGCGTTGGGAGCTGGGGGGTCCAATATCGCATGGGAAACCTGGAAGTAAGTACAGCGCATCCCTAACCCTAACCCTTTTAATAGGATAAGGCAGGATCTGGCCAAAATGGACTGGGATCAGCTACTTGTAGGAAAATCCGCATCGGAGCAATGGGAGGCTTTCAGAAGGGAGATTGAGATCATACAATGGCAACATGTTCCCGTAAAGGTCAAGAGTGGTTCCAAAAACCACAGGCAACCTTGGATGTCAGGGGATATACGAGAATGGATTAGGAAAAAAAGGAGGGCTTTTGGTAGATACAAAAGGCTAAAGACGGAGGAAGCCCTAGAGGAGTACAAAAAGTGCAGGGGGATACTTAAAAAAGAAATTAGGAGATCAAGGAGGGGCCATGAAATAACACTGGCGAGCAAAATAAAGGAAAATCCTAAGATGTTTTATAAGTATATTAAGGGTAAGAGGATAACTAGGGAAAAAATAGGGCCCATTAGGGACAAAAGTGGCTATCTGTGTGTGGAGCCGGAAGATGTAGGAGGGGTTCTAAATGAATTTTTTGCATCTGTTTTCACTATGGAGAAGGACGATGTAGACATAGAAATAGGGCGGGGGGACTGTGATATGCTCGAACATATTAACATCGAGAGGGAGGGGGTATTGGCGGTTTTAGCTGGCCTAAAAATGGATAATCCCCAGGCCCGGATGAAATGTATCCCAGGCTGCTGTGTGAGGCAAAGGAAGAGATTGCGGGGGCTCTAACACATATATTCAGGACCCCTCTGGCCACAGGGGATGTGCCAGAGGACTGGAGAACCGTTAATGTAGTACCATTATTCAAGAAGGGTAGTAGGGAAAAACCAGGGAACTACAGGCCAGTGAGCCTAACATCAGTGGTAGGAAAATTATTGGAAAAAATTCTGAGGGATAAAATTTGTCTCCACTTGGAGAGGCAAGGATTAATCAGGGATAGTCAACATGGCTTTGTCAAGGGAAGATCATGTCTGACTAATTTGATTGAATTTTTTGAGGGGGTGACTAGGTGTGTGGATGAGGGTAACGCAGTGGATGTGGTATACATGGATTTCAGTAAGGCCTTCGATAAAGTCCCGCACAGGAGACTGGTCAAGAAGGTAAGAGCCCATGGAATCCAGGGTGCCTTGGCACATTGGATACAAAACTGGCTTAGTGGCAGAAGGCAGAGGGTGATGGTCGAAGGTTGTTTTTGTGACTGGAAGCCTGTGGCCAGTGGGGTACCACAGGGATCGGTGCTGGGTCCCTTGCTGTTTGTGGTCTACATTAATGACTTGGATATGAATGTAAAAGGTATGATCAGTAAGTTCGCGGATGATACAAAAATTGGTAGGGTGGTAAATAGCGAGGAGGGTAGCCTCAGTCTGCAGGACGATATAGATGGGTTGGTCAGATGGGCGGAACAGTGGCAAATGGAATTTAACCCGGAAAAGTGCGAGGTGATGCACTTTGGGGGGACTAACAAGGCAAGGGAATACACAATGAATGGAAAGACCCTAGGCAAGACGGAGGGTCAGAGGGATCTGGGTGTGCAAGTACACAGATCCCTGAAGGCGGCGGAACAGGTGGATAAGGTGGTAAAAAAGGCATATGGGATACTTGCCTTCATTAGCCGAGGCATTGAATATAAGAGCAAGGAGGTTATGATGGAGCTGTATAAAACACTGGTTAGGCCACAGCTGGAATACTGTGTGCAGTTCTGGTCGCCACACTACAGGAAGGATGTGATCACGTTAGAGAGGGTGCAGAGGAGGTTCACCAGGATGTTACCAGGGCTGGAGCGCTTCAGCTATGAAGAGAGACTGGGCAGATTGGGTTTGTTTTCCTTGGAGCAGAGGAGGCTGAGGGGGGACATGATTGAGGTGTACAAAATTATGAGGGGCATAGATAGGATGGATGCTGAGGAGCTTTTTCCCTTAGTAGAGGGGTCAATAACTAGGGGGCATAGATTCAAGGTAAAGGGCGGGAGGTTTAGAGGGGATTTGAGAAAGAACTTTTTCACCCAGAGGGTGGTTGGAGTCTGGAACTCACTGCCTGAAAGGGTTGTGGAGGCAGAAACCCTCACAACATTTAAGAAGCATTTGGATGAGCACTTGAAATGCCATAGCATACAAGGCTACGGGCCAAATGCTGGAATATGGGATTAGATTAGACAGGGCTTGATGGCCGGCGCGGACACGATGGGCCGAAGGGCCTCTATCCGTGCTGTATTACTCTATGACTCTATGATCTGTCTGTGGCTTTTTAATGCAGCCACCTCATCATTTTACTACCGGGTTTGGCGTTGATTGCGCGGCAGCGGGCGGGATGAGGACCCGCATGACTCAATCTCAACGCCAGTATTTAAAGGGCCAATCCAAAGATGGAATTTGCAGGAGCTTGGAATTGGAAGCAACAGAGGAAGAACTCCCAGTATGGAATCAGGACGATGAAAGGCTGCACACCGCTTTAACGATGTCTCGGTTGATGCACTGCTGGGGACAGTGAGGAGTAGGAGAGAGATACTCTTCCTCAGCAATGGGAAGAAGAGACCTGCTGCTGGCAGAAAGAAGGCGGGGCTGGGCTGGAGGTGGCCCAGGAGGTCAGCAGCAGGAGCACTGTGCCATGCTCCTGGATTCAGTGCAGGAACCGCTTTAATGACCTAACCAGGTAAGGAAAGGTGAGTACAGTTGCACATTCACCTACACCTTGCTGTGCACATCACCCCAGCCCCTCACTGCTTTGTCAAACCTACTCCATCACATCACTCCACACACCAACTTACTTTGCAAGCACACCCATCCTTATCTTTCTATGCACTTCCTCACATCCCCATTTATCTATCCACCATTCCCACTTACCCACCCTCATCCTTATACAATTTCATGCCTCTTCCCTGATAAGTCATCCTTACCAAATGCACTGCATCCATCGGGTAAACACATGCCATTATAGTCACTCATAGGTCTGTTCTTTCCCCTGTTGCAGAAGGGAGCACAGAACATGAAGGAGAGGGAGAGAACCAGAGGTGGGGCGCCACAGGTCTCTCAGCTTGCAAATGCAGAGGGGGAGGCACTGGAGATCAGTGGCATTTCGGCATCCCTGGCCGTCAGAGATGGGGACCTCTTAGCCGGTGACACAATTAAATATCAGCGACCCACATGTTAAATGTTGACTTGATTTCAACAGTGAGTGAAATATAATCATCTCCATAATGATAAGTTGCAACATTCTTACCTTGCCAGTACCAATTCATATCTTTTATCTCCGCCAGGGCCTTCATGCGTGCAGCAGCAGTTCATGGACATTGCGGACAGCAATTCCTCAGAGGAGCTGATTCGTTCTGAGGGTGCACAGTCACAGGGCTCATGCATACCATGCACCAGCTCAGATACTCGCGCTTAGGTGGGTCCAGGGTTTTGCCTGGTGACTTACACTTCAAAGGGGGGGCGGCAACAACAGATGGTAGTGGTGGGGACATTAGTGGAGCGTCCACGTCAGAGGGCATAGCCCTCTCCAAGCTCTGCTCAGCTGGACACAGATGCTGTACCCTGGGGGCCGTCAATGAAAAGGAGAATCATTGAGGAGCAGCAGAGAATGTGCGATGTACTGACAGGCCTTCCAAGCACACTGACCACGATTGCACAGAGAATAGAGGAGTCCGTCTCATGCATGAGTGGGTTGATGCCATAGGGCATTGCGATGATGTCTTCTTGCATGGATAGAGTGACCAACTCGGTGGAACATCAAACTTGGCAATCACATGACTCAATGCAGCCCTTGACCACGGCTGTGCACACTCTGGATGACAACATGTCTGCTGTCGTAAATAGGATGATAGATACCTAGCCTTGACCTTACAGTGCCGCACTGATCTGCAGCAAGCTGCTCTCCTGCAGAGTGGTAGCAGTGAAGTTCGGCTGAGCCACGAGAGGAATGATGACGAAAGGGAACATGGAATTGGGAACTCCACTCAAAGCACCTCCACTTCTCACCCGTTGCCCCCATCAGTCAGTATCTGACATGCTGCTTCGTGTCCTGATGACCAAACCTGTCCCTGCACATGTGCAGGTGGAGTAATCTTTGGCAGGGCCCTCACAGGCTGCAAAACTCAGATACTTCGGCCAAGAACATCTCTACAGTAAGAGCAGGGATCTGAACAGCCTGCCTCTACCTCTGCTGAAGCCAAAGGGGTTGCACCATGAAGGAGCAATGTTCCCTGTAAGCTGGGCTGCCACTCCAGGGAACATGTGCAGCTAGCTTGCCAGATTTTCAATACAAAAACCGCCCAAGCGCGTTACTTTTAATGGCCCACACAGCCCCTTAAAGGGAACATTGCGTAGGAGCGGTAGGAAAAGGAAGAGTAAAGCTTTGTAGTTGTACAAGGGTATGCACATCGGTGTATGAGAAAATGTTATTTTGTCAAGTTTCAGTTCTTTAGCTCAATCACATAAATTTTGATTCTTTTGCATCACTTTCCCATCTTGCCCATTCTTAGTTGCTGGGTGGCACATTGCCTTTTAACTTGTTTGATGATGAATGGGAAGACATGAATTGACAGGGACCAATGGGGAGATGTGCAAGGGGTGGTTACTGTTTGCAGGACTGCTTTGTGTCAGTGGCATTGGTGATGGCGGGAAGAGTGGCCAGTGCGTATGCTTCTGGCATTGGTCCACTGGTGCAACCTAAATGAACCTTGCATTAATAAGGGCATCCGTGGCAGCAATGTAAACAGCTGGTGGTGCATTGATCTCATCACTTTCCTCCTCCTCGGAATCATCTGAAGAGGATCTGCGCTCTGTGCCTTGTTTCTCCTACAGGTCCAAACCTTGCTGTTGTACAGAGCGAAGCACACCACGACCATTCTGGACACCCTGGCTGGTGCATACTGAAGGGTGCCTCCAGATCTGTCTAGACACCTGAGGCACATCTTCAGCATGCTGATGGCTTGTTTGATCACACATTTGGTGGTTATATGGCCTTCATTATAGTGCTGCTGGGCTTCATTGGTTGGGTTTCTGATGGGTGTCATCAGCCAAGTTTGAAGTGGATATCCCTTGTCTCCTAGCAGCCACCCGTTAAGTGTGCTTCCAGGTCCAAAGACGTCAGGGAGCTTGGACTGCCACAAGACGAAAGCATCATGGCAGCTCCCTGGGAATCTTGCGCCCACCTGCAGAAATGATCTTTTTGTGGTTGCACACCAGCTGCACATTGATGGAGTGGAAGCTCTTGCGGTTCACAAATACTCCTGGGTTGATCTGGGAGTTCCCGGATTGCCACGTGTGTGCAGTTGATAACTCCCTGGAGCTGTAGGAAGCCAGCCAAATACGCAAATCTGAGCGTCCGCTCATTCTGACTGGTTTCACCGCAGACCAGGTTCACATAATAGCCGGCCCTGGCAAACAACCCATCAGTCACCTGTCTTATGCATTTGTGGGCTGCCGACTGGGAGATCCTGGATATGTCTCTGGTAGCATCTGGAGCCAAAAAAGATGAAGGTAGTGGTCACTTTGATAGCCACTGGTAACACATGGCCACCAGGTCCAGTAGGGAGCAGGTCTTCTTCTAGCAGGCTGAAGATGTCTGCCACCACCTGATGAGGCAACCTGAGCCTCCTGAAGCACTGCCGTTCTTGACATGTCAAGGAAACTCAGCCTCTTACCTCTAGACCCTGTGTCACGGGTAGTGCCTCCTGCGAGCTGCCCCCCTCTCTGCTGTCCAGCTACAGGTTTCTCAACAGCAGGCTGGTGAGGCGGGAACTCCCAGATCAACCCAAGAGTATTTGTGAACCGCAAGAGCTTGTTCCTCGTCTGAAGTCCAATCTAAGGCAGCCAAAGTGCCACCATCCATTCTGTGATTCAGAAAACCTCCAAAATAGAAAGTAAACATTCAGCAAATGTACTGTGAACAAACTCTTTCCCACTAGTAGGTAAGAAAGCAGCTGTTTTCCATGAGTTTGAATCAGCCCCCTCAATTATCACTGTGTTCTCGCCTTGCTTTCACTGGCGAGTTTCAGGAAGCCTGGGAAATCCACGGAGGTGCCGTTAAATTTGACAGTCATTTGAAATATGAGCGATTAGCGTGTATATTAATAGGCAACACACCTCTCCAGAGGGGGTTGCATGCAAACAGCCTAACACGCTCCAGTTAAACACGGAAGTCGGCGGGTTGGAGTTGGCTTCCTGAAGCGCTTGCGTTTTTCCCGGTTTTGACCCCCCACCCGTACGCAAATCCACGCGCTCCTCGAGGTTAAAATTCCCCCCATTATCCTTTTAAGAGTTTGCTATTGCAAAGAACTCTAAGTCAGGTGGTGTTCTTCACCCTGTAGTTTATAAAAAGGGCCTCATTCTGAACCATACTTTGGTCCTTGACAGAGGTTAGCAGCTACATCAAACTTAAATAATGGAGGCCAAACACCCAAAAAAAAGCTTTAAAATGCACCAGATCAGAAACAAAGTAAGATGGGCAGCTTGGAAGGGGAGATTGATCTACATTTACAGTATGAGGGCGATCTTATCCGCAGCAGGTATTCTTACACAACTTGTTCATTCAATCATGACATGCCAATAGGGCCCACTCCAGAGACTTGAACACAACCTATGCTGACACTCCAGTGCAGTACTGAGGGAGCTGCTGCACTGTTGGAAGTGCCATCTTTTGAATGAGGCATTAAACTGAGGCCCTGTCTGCTCTCCCAGGTGGGCATAAAAGATCCCATGGCACTATTTCTAAGAGCAGGGGAGATATCCCCGGTCTCCTGGCCAATATTTATCGCTCAATCAATATCACTAAAACAGATTATCTGGTCATTATCACACTGCAGTTTCTGGGAACTTGCTGTGCACAAATTGGGTGCTGTGTTTCCCACATTAAAACAGTGACTACACTTCAAAAGTACTTCAATGACTGTAAAGCGCTTTGGGATATTCCAAGGTCGTGAAAGGTGCTATATAAATATATACGTCTTTATTTATTTATTTATTTATTTTACTACAAAGTCTCATTTTAAGATCATCTTGGAGCACAGTAATGTCAAACCACGTGCCATTTTACACTAAGATTAAGGCTGTAATTGTTAGACAAGGGTTGGAGTTTCAACTTTGGATGCAATCGGCGATCTAAGTGCAAATTATAGAATCATAGTGGAAAAGATTGGGTTGCTTTGCGCCTCCTGTTAGCACCCTCAGGGAGCGCTAATGGGGCGCAAAGCCTCCAGCACCTGGGCGCATTGCTGCTAATGCCTCCCGCGAAATTCAGCAGGAGGCTAGCGGCGACGGTAGCTGGTAGCGCCCTGCGGCACTGGCGATGACGTCATCGCCGTGCGCAGCGCCCCGGCCACAACCGTCAGTTGCGTCCCCTGACCTATCATCGGACAATATGTGCGACAGTATCAGGGGGCGTTTTGGCAGCAATGCTACTTAAAGGGCAGGTGTCGGGTGGCCATTTTTCTGGGGCCGACTGCCATCACCTGCCCCCGTCCCCTTTTTTATTCAGGGTGCCGGCCGCGATCGTTCAGCCCGGCACACCTTGAGTGCCGGGCAGCTTTCCCGCTCCCCGGTGGTCCAGCAGGGCCCCGGTGTGCGCAGCGCTAGGCCCCTCCCATTTAATCAGGGGAGGGAGGCCTGCAATACCATGGCTCTACGTGCCGACACGCATGGCGCTGTTGCACATAGCGTCGTGATATTCAGTTGTAGTGACCCAGGAAGGAGGTGGAGTGCTTGCAGTAGTGCCTTGCCTCCTGCTTGGGGCACTACCACTGAATTTACGGCGCAGGGGTGTTGACTTTTAGCGCCCCAAAGGGAGCACCACCGAATTTCTCCCCCCTAGAATCATAGAATGGTTACAACACAGAAGGAGGCCATTCGGCCCGTCGAGCCCGTGCCGGCTCTCTGCAAGAGCACTTCAGCTCATCCCACTCCCCTGCCCTTTCCCCGTAGCCTTGCAATTTTTTTTGCTTCAGGTACTTATCCAATTCCCTTTTGAAAGCAGTGACCGAGTCTGCCTCCACTACCCTTTCAGGTATTGCATTCCAGATCCTAACCACTCGCTGAGTAAAAAAGTGTTTCCCCATGTTGCCTTTGGTTCTTCTGCCAATCACCTTAAATCTGTGTCCTTTGGTTCTCGACCCTTCTGCCAATGGGAACAGTTTCTCTCTATCTACTCTGTCGAGACCCCTCATTATTTTTAACACCTCTATCAAATCTCCTCTCAATCTTCTCTGCTCTAAGGAGAACAACCCCAGCTTCTCCAGTCTCATGGAGGAAGACACAAAAAACCTCCCAGAAATACGAGAAAACCAAGGGTGTGGCGAGAATGAGGAACTTAAAGAAATTATCATTAGTAAAAAAAACAGTACTAGCAAAATTAATGGGACTAAAAGTCGATAAATCCCAAGGACCGGATGACCTACATCCTAGGGTTTTGAAAGAGGTGGCCATTGGGATAGTGGACGCATTGGTTGTCATCTTCCAAAATTCTATAGATCCTGGAACTGTTCCTGCAGATTGGAGGATAGCAAATGTAACCCCGCTATTTAAGAAAGGAGGGAGAGAGAAAACGGGGAACTACAGACCTGTTAGCCTCACATCAGTAGTTGGGAAAATGCTGGAATCTATTATAAAGGATGCAATAACTGGGCACTTAAAAACTAATAGTAAGATTGGGCAGAGTCAACATGGATTTATGAAAGGGAAATCCTGTTTGACAAACCTATTGGAGTTCTTTGAGGATGTAACTAGTAGAGTAGACAAAGGGGAACCGGTAGATGTGGTATATCTGGCTTTTCAGAAGGCCTTCGATAAGGTCCCACACAAGAGGTTGGTGAACAAAATTAGGGCACATGGAATTGGGGGTAATATACTAGCATGGATTGAGAATTGGTTAACAGACAGAAAACAAAGAGTAGGGATAAACGGGTCTTTTTCAGGATAGCAGGCTGTGACTAGTGGGGTACCACAAGGATCGGTGCTTGGGCCCCAGCTATTCACAATCTATATCAATGATTTGGAAGAGGGGACTAAATGTAACATTTCCAAATTTGCTGATGACACAAAGCTAGGTGGCAGTGTCAGTTGTGAAGAGGATGTGAAGAGGCTTCAAGGGGATCTCGACAGGCTCAGTGAGTGGGCGAGAACATGGCAGATGGAATATAATGTGGATAAATGTGAAGTTATCCACTTTGGTAGAAAAAACAAAAAGGCAGAGTATTTCCTAAATGGTGAAAGATTGGGGAATGCAGAAGCTCAAAGGGACCTGGGTGTCCTTATACATGAGTCACTGAAAGTGAATGTGCAGGTGCAGCAAGCCATTAGGAAGGCAAATGGTATGCTGGCCTTCATTACAAGAGGATTTGAGTACAGGAGTAAAGAAGTCTTACTCCAATTATATAGGGCCTTGGTGAGACCACACCTGGAGTACTGTGTACAATTTTGGCCTCCTTACCGAAGAAAAGATATACTTGCCATAGAGGGAGTGCAACGAAGATTCACAAGATTGATTCCTGGGATGGTGGGACTGTCATATGAGAAAAGATTACGTAAACTAGGTCTGTATTCTCTTGAATTCAGAAGAATGAGAGGGGATCTCATTGAAGCATACAAAATTATTACAGGGCTTGATAGGGTGGATGTTGGGAGACTGTTTCCCTTGGCTGGGGAGTCTAGAACCAGGGGCCACAGCCTCAGGATGAAGGGTAGGCCATTCAGGACTGAGATGAGAAGAAATTTCTTCAGAGGGTGGTGAATCTTTGGAATTCTCTACCCCAGAGGGCTGTGGAGGATCAGTCATTGGGTATATTCAAGACAGAAGTTGATAGATTTCTGACTAGTAAAGGCATCAAGGGATATGGTGATAGGGCCGGTGAATGGAGTTGAAGCAGAAGATCAGCCATGATCTCATTGAATGGCGGAGCAGGCTCGAAGGGCCGAATGGCCTACTCCTGCTCCTATTTCTTATGTTCTTATGTTCTTATCCATGTAACTGAAGTCCCTCATCCCTGGAATCATTCTCGTAAATCTTTTCTGCACCCTCTCTAAGGCCTTCACATTCTTCCTAAAGTGCAGTGCCCAGAATTGGACACAATACTCCAGTTGCGGCTGAACCAGTGTTTTATACAGGTTCATCATAATTTCCATGCTTTTGTACTCTATGGGGGAAAAATTCAATATTGCCCCGTTTGGGGCGCGATTATTGGCCGTGCGCAAAGTTTAGCGCCTGCCGCTAATTATCGCCTCCAACTGCAAACTTGGTTTTTATCGCCCCTGGAGTTAATTGGAGCACTAAATCAGGCGCTACATACCTCTCTTAAGGCGCAAAGACCGAGGAGCGAGGCGCTACCTCAGAGCGCTGGTGAAGCTCATGTGATATCAGTCAGCAATGGAACACAGACACACTGGTGCCGACCAGTTCTTAAAGGGGAGGGTTGGTCTTGCTCTCCATCCACATCCTGCTCATTGCAGCCTTGAATCTCGGCCTGGAGAGACCTCTACATCAAATCTGCTGGAAAGAACAATGGAGAGGCCCAGGGAAAGAGCTGAGTGCAGCCCCCACAGTCTCTTCTAAATCGATACAAGGGCAAATCAAAATGAACCTGCAAAGTGCTGCTCAGTACCCAAAACTCCTTCACACTGCGTTGAATCTCTCCAGAAGTCAGTCTCTCTCTCTCTCTCTCTCTCTCTCTCAGAATGCAAGGGGGTGCCAAAATGTCACCAACAAAAAAAGGCAGGAAGCGGTCGCCTTTAAATAGCGCTTCCCCAGTCCCTTCCTGACTGCAAAATGCTCCCCTCAACCTGTCGTTGCTAGCGGCAGGAGGTAAAGGCAGGGGGCGCCACTCAATATCCGGTCCGGGGCATTGCACACTCGCGTCACGATCTGCCGGCACAGGAGATCGTGGCGGTAGTGTTTAGCGCCGCCACAAAATGTCTAGTTCATTTCGTGAGCGGCACAAACATCGCCGCGCACGGGCGCTAGTTGCTTTGCGCCCCATTAGCGCCCACTTAAGGTGCTAACGCGAGGTGCAAACCAACTGAATTTTCCCCCCTATACCTCTATTCATGAAGCCCAGGATCCCGTAAGCCTTTTTAACTGCTTTCTCAACCTGCCATGCCACCTTCAACAATTTGTGCACATATACCCTAGGTCTCTATCATCTGCCATGTGTCCGCCCATTCCACCAGCCTGTCTATGTCCTCCTGAAGTCTATCCCTATCCTCCTCACTGTTCACTGTACTTCCAAGTTTTGTGTCAAATGCAAATTTAGAAATTGTGCCCTGTACACCCACATCCAAGTCCCCCAACCCGCCTCCCTTGAGAAAATTCCGGCCACTGTTCCCAATCCCATGAAATCTACTTTATAGTAATAAAATAAGAATGAGTAAAAACATTCCACAGATTGGCACAAATGTGATGCTAGACAAAATGGGATCAATCCCTGTCCATTGTTTAAAAAAAAACACCATTAGAACTCCCACAAGATATGGTGCAGCTGTCTGCAATTTAACAGAGTGAGAACATGTATAACAAAAACAGTTAGACTTATTGAAATTGGTCTTAAACTACAGGAGGGTTACTTACGCAAGAAGTATGACACCAGAGCCCCAGGAATGTAGCGTCCAATAACAGCGCAAAATGTACAGAGACTACAAACAAGAAGGCAAAACTGGGGGGTGGGGGAGGAGAGAAATGGAAAGAAAGGTCATCAGACTGCTGTATGACACAAACTGCAAGAGAAAAAGACATTTGCATAACCATGAACAATTGTTGGAACATTAACCATTCACATTCAGATCTTGGATTTGAATCAAACCAAGAAAATGGGGATAATTTTCAGTATAGCTTCCAGGTAGACAGCAATCCACTGAGTAAAATAATTTTCAAATGATTTGCCAATCTCATTGTAAAACACTACAAAGATGTACAGCAAGAGAATGGGGATTTTAACGGAGTAGGTTTCGGGGAAGGAGTGGAGAGATCGCCAAACCCGGCCAATGTCATCAGTTTGAGGCCCTGTGCTATTTTAACACCAGGGCCTCATTTACATCCCGCTAGCCAGTTGCCCGCCTAAATCGAGCATAAAGAAGCAGCTGGCTTCGGGCAGGTCAAACTCACGGGCCTGGAGACTGCCCACCAGCACCAATGTCAGTTGCTGGGGGGGCGGGGGAATCGAGGCCATTTCGCAGGTGGGAAGGGGGAGAAGCCCACGGCAGCAGAGACTCAGAGTTTCCTTGTGGGGCTCGGAGGAGCACCTCAGCTGCTCTTGAGCCCACTAAGGAAAGCTTTTGACTTATCTTACAGCGCCTCCTCTCCTTCCCTGCCCAGTTTTATTGAGCGGGGAGCCGCAGCTGCCTAAAAATAAACAGGCCCAGTTAAGATGGTGATGGGCAGGAATCGAGCAGGAACAGGTCGGTAAGTCTTTGCACGCCTCTTAACTGCGTGCCGCCCTGATCCCACTGTGCAGGGTTGGTTAAAACTCCTCCTGGTCCCATATGTCACTTCTCGGAAGGGGGAGGGAAGTTTCTTCCTGAAAGCAGAATGATTTTAAAAAAACATATTCCTATGGATTTTAACACAAACAAAAAACAGTGGACTCAGATAAAATTTATGCATTAGTCAATTTTTAAACACAAAAAAATCATTTTTTTAGTTAATTTTCTTCTGTACTCTGATCTGCCTTGCTTAAGTACATAAAAGTGATGATAAATAATGTTAAACAGAAGGAAACAAGGAATCTGATCCATCTACCATTTCTCGCCAGATCATTTAATCCAAATGCTTTTGAATTTTTCAGTCTCTCTCATACTCAGTATCTAGCTACAACCCAACCTTGCAATTGGCAAATCAGAACTACCTTTCTCCATCCCTTTTTAGAATTCTGTATTTACAAATTTATTTTGGAAATGTGGGAGTTTCCACTTTAACTGTGAACTCTATACATTGTAGGGAAGTAGAATTTTCTTACCTTCCCAGGGCTTTGCTTTTTGAAATGAGACATCTCCTCAAAAAACACAGTACAACTCATCCATGACTCTGTGATGCACTGGCTGAGCCTTGGTGTGCTCTCCTGTTTAGTATCAGTCAATTTCCAGCTAAATAAAAGATAAGTTAAATGTTCTTTTAAGAGTGGAATCAACTAGAGATACATTAGTCCATCTTGGCACCAGAGTTAGTTAGTGTACTAGTACATCAATGTTAATGTGTACTTGACATTTCCATCATTTGGATCAGAGGAACAACATCCATGTGCCAGCTCCCACAGTTTGCAATGTTAAATCTGGCATCTGTGATATCTTGAGACACAGCATATATATACACAACAGCACAACATGGCTTTATTATTATATACATCAGTAGTCCACCAGGTGGCTCGATTACACTTCTCGCTCCTTATTGAAGAAGTTAATCATAGAAAATAATGATTGTACATGACTTGCATGGTATACACAACTCTTGGTATACATTTCTCAAATGGAACCCATTTTATGTTTCCAAATTCTACTATAGAATTCTGTAAAACAAACAAAAGATATGGATTTATTTTCCATATTTATAGATTAAACTTAACCACTGGTTTTCTGTTTCGAAGAGGATACCTTCTTTCTTGAACAGAACTTTCAGATCTTGTTGAAGGACTTTGACTCATTCTAGGCTTAGCCTGCGGAGAATTTTTCTCCAAGGGCTGACCTTGATCTACATTTGGACTCTTACACTTTCAGACTGTTTGTCTGCCTGACTCAGTCAGACTTAAATTCTGACTTTGTCTTGGACTTGTTTCTGGTACTTCTGATGTAGGATTTGCCACTGGTACTCTACTTGTAACTAGACTATCTGACTCATCAGAATAAAGTGAATCATCCCAGCTTTCAACTCCTTCCACATCTGTAGGTAAGGTATGATCAATGTGAACAAACCTAACCTTTCCATGATCAAACATCTTGACCAAATATGTGCGAGGGCCACATATCTTCACTACTCTTCCTGGTAACCACTTTAACTATTTATGGTGATGGTTCTTCACTCTAACCTTCTGGTTCAACTTCACACTTCTCTCTCTAACTCTACCTTTATCATGACTCTCTCTTTCTGCCTTGATTGTTAAAACCAAACTTGGCACAGTCCATGGAAGAGAAACAATGAGAACCTGGTTTGTGGCTGTCGTTTGAGAAACAACTCTGCCGGTTTTCTACCAGTGGTGGTATGAGGAGTATTCCAGTTGTGGCACGATTAAGTAATCAATAAATTTGCCAGTTTGTGGTCCAACGACAACTCATGTTTCTTTGGATTTGGATCCAACATTTGCTTGATGAGGACACATTTGACAATTTGTACTGTGCACTCTGCTGCACCATTTGAAGCAGGGTGGTACGGTGGAACTTTGGTATGTTTCACACCGTTTCTGCTCATGAACTGTGTGAACTCTTCTGAACAAAATTGCAGCCCATTATCAGACACAATTTCTTCTGGGAGGCCATATGAAGAAAACAATCTTCGCAAATTGTCTAGTGTTTTGCTTGTTGTTATTATCCACATCGGAAACACCTCTACCCACTTCGAGTGACTATCTATCTCTATGAACAATTGCTGTCCTAGCTCAGCAAAATCTACGTGTAACCTTTGCCACACTCTGGAAGGCCATTTCCATGGCTGTAATGGTGGTTTCTTGCTCACCGATTGACATGTTGTACACTGACTGACTATGAACTCTATGGCCCCGATTTTCGGCTTGTGTGGGAAATGGTCGGGTTTCCCCGAATGTGGGGTTTCTGACACACGTAAAAATGTGTCAGCCAGCTCCACGCAATTTTCCCTCAAGTGGCCAATTAATTCCCAGCATGTGGGAAGCCTTGCTAATTGTCCAATTCGAGTCAGAAATCCCCACAGTATGATGTCATCATTCATGGTGCTTTCAAAGTGTCCAGCAAGCTTCTCCACCTCTGCAGGCTTCTCAGCCACTCTTGCACAATGGCAGAGGAGCCTGCACCAGCTGCTGCCAGCGGCAGAGGCCGAGCTGCCTTCAAATTCGACGAGGCTTCACTGCAGGCATTATTGGATGGGGTTAGGGCCCACAGGGAGGTCCTCTTCCCTAGGTCAAGGAGGAAGAGGCCTCCCACTGAGACCAATGCTGCATGGATGCAGGTGTCAGCAGATGCCAACTCGCTGGGAGTCACCAGAAGAACCTTGTCATTACATCTCTAACTCCTTCCTTAACTCCCCCACAGTACCATCCAGAGCCCCCGTCCTCACTGTGGAGGAGGAAGAGGCTGTGCAGCCAGACTCCTCAGAGGAAGCTCCAACCTCTGAGGGCGCAGCGTCAGCAGAAGTAAGCACACCCAGCACCAGCACAGACACTCACACCTCGGGGGGGCCTTCGGGACATAGAGTAGTGTTGTCACCTGGTGTTTCACAGCTCACAAGTGAGCCTCAGCAGATTCTGGAGACAGGGACAGCAGTGGAGAGTCCTCGTCGGAGGGCGCAGGACTCTGCCAGCTCAGCTCAGCTGCGCTGCATGTCGACCCTCTGCCTCTGGGTCCACCCGCAAGAGAAGAGGTGATGGATCTCCATGCACAGATGCAGGAGTCTCCAGGGTTGCTGCGAGTGTGGAGCGAATGGAAGAGTCCATAGCGATCATGAGCAGAGCCTTTGTGGAGTCATTGGCGCATGAATGCATCACCATGGAAAGGCTGGCAACCTCCATGGAGGAGATAACACGTCAGGGTACGGAAAACATGGTGAGTGCTCATAAGGGAATGACATCTCTTGAGGAGCGTTGGCCATCTATTGAACAGAGAAACCAGACCTTCATGGAAGTCCTTCTGAGTAGGACTGCCAGTGCAGAAACGCGTCCCCATGGCCCCCTAAAGCGCAGCAGGGTGTTCTCAAGCCACTTCCAAGTGCTGGCCCCTTCTGGCCTGTGCAGCCTCAGGTGAGTGAGCAGCATCCTGGTGCTCCTGTTGCTGATCCTGCTGTTCCTGGTTCTGCTGCTGCCGCCTCTGCTGCTGGAGATCCTCTAATGGCAAGAAGGGAAGGAAAAAAAGGCGTCCCATGCTTCTCGTAGATGCCTCCGCTGAGGAAGCGCTGAGTGAGGGTGGCGAGAGGCGCTTCCCAGGAGATCGCATTGGAGAAGTGTGTGAGGCTGCAACCTTCCACAGCTGTGCCTAAGCCTTGAAGAAGTAGCCCTGCAACAACAAGGTCTTTCAACATACAAGTTCAATAGGTTCATCACCCCCTGGAATATGTCGGGAGCAGAAGACATTCCAAATGGTAGCCTATTGAACTGATATAGGCCTCAGTGAGTATTTATAGTCAAGCATGACTTGGACTCTTCATCCTATTCAAGTTGTAGGTAGGCGTTTGTTAGATCTAATTTCGAAAAGACCTGGCCACCTGTCAGCGGTGTGAACAAATCTTGCACATTTGGCAACGTATTGGGTAGATTACACTCTAGAACCTGGTTTATGGTTACATTATGATCACCACACAACCTTACCTTACCATCTGATTTAGGTACAACAACAATGGGTGCAGCCCAATTACTCAGATCTACCTTTGAGATAATGTTCTCAGTTTCTAGTCTTTTGAGTTCTTGCTCAACTTTCTCCTTGAGTGCGTATGGTACGGGACATGGCTTGCAGTAAACTGGTCTTGTGTCCTTCTGCACTCTGACATTCACCTTGAAGTCTTGGATCAGACTGCCCATTTCGCTGAACACCTTCGGATGCTGCTTGATGACATCACCTTTCAATGCAAATTTCTCTTCCACACGAAGTCTCATTCCGATCCAGCTTCAGTGATCCCAACCAATTTCTACCTATCAAGGCAGGCTTGTCTCCTGCCACTACTATGAGAGGCAAGCTCTGACACTGATCCTTGTATTTCACTGACATGGTGACACTTCCTACTACAGGGACTTGGTCTCCTGAGTAGCCTCACAGCTCTACCTTCGATTTCTCTAGTCAATAGTCACGCGATATAGTGATTCCGGTACTACGCTCACGGATGCATCAGTGTCAATTTCCATGGGTATCTTGGTCCCTGCAACATCTACTTGGATGACGATACCTTGCGAATCACTGTTAGATATCTTCGTGCTCCTGATGACGTGAATCTCCAGAAACTCCTCATCCTGCTGCTTCTCTTCCATGGTATGTAGTATCTGGCGATTTCTACTTCTAGCATTGCCAGTTGGTTTACTCTTCTGTCGGCATGCCTTTGCAAGATGCCCAGTTTTCTTGCAGTAGAAACACTGCCTTCACCTTTGGACAGCTTTGAGCGATGTGTTGTCCCAGGCACCGATAGCACGACTTCAATGCAGTTACCTTGGCCAGTTGCTGAGGCCTTGGGGCCCAACTGCCTTTTACTATTAGCCTGCAGCCGATTCACCTCGGTTGTCTGACGACTGGAAATGGCGCGGAACTCTTGGGAGTATTGGTCGGCCATAACCATCGACGTAGCTGTCAAGTTAGGGGTTGCCAACAATTTACTTCTGATATGTTCATTTTTCAACCCACAAACAAAGCGGTCATGCAAAACTCGGTCCTGAAAGTTTCCGAAATGAGTGAATAAATAGCTTTTTTAAAGCTACAATGTACTCACTGATACCCTCGTAATTTAATTGATCATGTGTTCCAAAACGATAACTTTCAGCAATTTCCAGGGGCTCAGGACTGTAGTGCTGTTCTAACTTGGTTAGGATCTCCTTCAGTAGCATGTCCTTCGGCTTGGCGGGAACAAGCAAAAAATAGCCCGTTTCATTTCTAAAACCGCCCGGTTACAGTTTACATCATCAGGAACTTCGACGATACTATTCACGGTGAAAAACATTTCTAGCCGCTCCACATACGCTCTGAAAGTCTCTCGGTCGTGATGGAACTCACGCAAGCGACCTATTATTCCCATAGGCGCAGCCACCTGGACTCTGGTAATGTCGACAGTTCAGCCACGTGTGCTTGAAATTTACCTCGGATTTTTAAGTTTTTCTGCAAAACGAAGAACCTCTAACAATCCTTCTGTCGGTTGGCAGGATTATCCTCCAAAAAAAAATCCAGCTAGGGAATCCACAATCGCATCCTCATCGCCAATTCTGTAATATCTCGAGACACAGAATATATATACACAACAGCACAACGGTAAGAACTGCACTGCCCATGGCTTTATTATTATTATATATACATCTGTAGCTCACCAGGTGGCTCTATTACATCATCCTTACCCCAGTGGCAGAATCATAGATGCACAATAATGTGGCAGTATGATTTTACAACTGGAATAAGGGAGCCGAATTAAGCAATATAAATGCAGGTAGCTACAGCACAGATGCTGCTCTCCCGTCAGCTGAACTACAGAAGCATTAAATACATGAGTGTTGAGATACCGCGGCAAACGTGGGAGTCAAGACCAGAGTTAGTGAAACACAACTGCTTTAATCAACCTCATGGCAAAGAGGAACTGGAAAAGCCCGCGCAACCACTTAAATACTCCCCAGACAGGAAGTGCTCCCGGCAGCCTGTCCCTGCGGGAAACAAGTTGCTGGAGGAAAGGGTCCCCGGCTGGGGGCGTCTGCTTAAACTGTCCGTGCCGCCGTGAGCGGATTATGTCCAGTGGTGGCGTGTCGCCACAGAGCTCCCCCCAGAATCAGCTAAGGAGGAGTGGACGAGTCGTGACGGTGGTCTAATGGTTCTGCCGGAGCGGCTCTGAGTGGTCGCCGGTCTAGTTGGTGGGGCCGGGCGGTTCGCCGCCGGCTGTGCTGGCGGGACGGCCTCTAGTTGGAGGTCGGGCCACGGGGACCTGTTCCCCTGGTTCTGTGTGTGCTGGTTTGAGCCGGTCGATGGAGACTGTGTCGACCCTGTCGCCGAGTCGCAGCTTGAAGACCTTGTCCCCAGTTTGTAGTACCTCTTACGGTCCGTCGTACGGGGGTCGCAGGGGTCCGCGGTGCGCGTCGTGTCGCACGAAGACGAAGCGTGCCTGCTGTAAGTTTGGCGGGACGTGAGGTGCGAGTTCGCCGTGTCGGTTGACCGGAAGTGGGGCGAACTGTTGAGCGGAAGAGAAAGAGTTGAGCCGCTGCTGTTCTGCCGACCAAGGCGTGGTAGCCTCCGGAAGGAATTCGCCTGGGACGTGCAGCGGTTGTCCGTAGGCTAACTCCGCTGCCAAGGACTGGAGGTCTTTCTTGACCGCGGTGCGTAGGCCTAGTAGCACCCACGGTAGGCGGTCAGTCCAGGTACTGTCCTGCAGGCCGGCGCGGAGTGAGGCCTTGAGTGACCTGTGGAAGCGTTCACACAGCCGATTGGCCTGCGAGCGTCACCCCGAGGTTGCGTGCTGTGGCCGTCCAGAGTTCGGAGGTGAACTGGGCGCCTCTGTCGGAGGTTATGTCGGCTGGTACGCCGAACCTTGCGACCCAGGTGTTAACGAACGCCCTGGCGATGTCGGCTGTGGTGGTGGAGGTCAGCGGCACTGCCTCAGGCCAGCGTGTGTGTGTAGGGGATTAAAATATGTGGGGTTACGGAGATAGGGTGGGATATGTGTTGGTGTAGGGGTTACGGGGATCGGGTGGGATATGTGTCGGTGCAGGCTCGATGGGCCGAAATGGCCTCTATCTGCACTGTGGGGTTTCTGTGATTCTGTGATCGTGAGGAGATAAGTTTGGCCTTGCAATGGCGGCAGAGGACCGACGATGTCGACGTGTACGTGGTCGAAGCGGCGGCTGGGTACCTTGAAGTCTCCCAGGGGTGCTTTTGTGTGTAGCTGTACCTTAGCCCGTTGGCAGGCGAGGCAGGAGGTGGCCCAAGTCCGAACATCTTTGCTGAGGCCGCGCCGGACGAAACGCTGGGAGAGGAGTTTGACGGATGCGCGGGCACCCGGATGGGAGAGCGCGTGCAGCGCGTCGAAGTTGCAGGGACGACCGGCCTGGGTTGGCCGAGTGAGACGTCGCAAGTGACTGCCGTGGCTTCAGGCCCGTGCGCGACCTTGGCTAGGCGTAGCCCTGGCAGACTGGTAGCCGCCGAGAGGAGGTCTGGGTCCGTGAGCTGGGCCGCTGCTAGTTGCGCGTAGTCGACCGCGAGGTGATTCTCGCAGATGGCGGGACGGGAAAGGCAGTCGGCGACAACGTTGTCTCTACCGGAGACGTGCTGGATGTCCGTAGTAAACTCGGACACGGCCGCGAGCTGGCGTTGCTGCCTAGCGGACCAGGGTTCGGTGTGCTTGGCCATCGCGTATGTGAGCGGCTTGTGGTCCACGTGCGCGGTGAAGGGGCGGCCCTCCAGGAGGAACCTGAAATGGCGGACCGACAGGTGGAGCGTGAGAAGCTCGTGGTCGAAAGTAGAGTATTTGACCTCCGGGGGGCGCAGTTGGCGGCTGTAGAAGACAAGTGGCTGCCACGCGCCATTGACCCACTGCTCGAACACGGCTCCGACCGCGTGGTCGGAGGCATCGGTGGTGAGCGCGACCCGGGCATCGGTCCTCGGGTGCGCGAGCAGGGTGGCATCGGCGAGCGCGTTTTTGGTGGCGTCAAAGGCGGCTGACGTGTCAGTGGTCCAGGCTACGGCCATCTTGCCGGATTTACCTCGGAGGGAGTCGTATAGGGGCTTCATGAGGGCTACAGCTCTGGGGATGAACCTGTTGTAGAAGTTCACCATCCCGAGGAACTCCTGGAGGCCCTTGATGGTTTTGGGGCGGGGGAATTGCTGGACGGCCTTGCACCTTGTTGGGCAGGGGGACGGCCCCAGCAGGGTTGATGTGGTGACCAAGAAAATCGATCTCGGTTAGGCCGAATTGGCACTTCGCCGGGCTGAGGATGAGCCCGTGTTGGGCTAGGCGCCCGAACAGGATGCGAAGGTGTTCGAGGTGTTCCTGTTTGGAGGAGCTGGCCACGAGAATGTCATCTAGATAGATGAATAGGAAGTTCAGGTCCCGGAGGACTGAGTCCATAAGGCGCTAGAAAGCCTGGGCTGCATTCTTGAGGCCGAAGGGCATCCTCAGGAACTCGAACAGGCCGAATGGGGTGATGACGGCCGTTTTGGGGATGTCCGCGGGGTGTAACCGCGCACCAGGTCGACCTTGGAAAAGACGGTTCGTCTGGCCAGTCGGGCCGAGAAGTCCTGGATGTGTGGCACCGGGTATCGGTCGGGGGTGGTGGCGTCGTTGAGGCGGCGGTAGTCCCCGCAAGGGCGCCAGCCTCCGCCGGGCTTGGGGGCAATGTGGAGGGGCGAGGCCCAAGGGCTGCTGGAGCGGCGGATGATGCCGAGTTGTTCCATGGTGGTGAACTCGGCCCGCGCGATTTCCAGCTTGGCCGGGTTGAGTCTGCGGGCGTGGGCAGAAACCGGGGGGCCGGTGGTGGGGATATAGTGCTCCACACCGTGTTTGGCGGCTTTGGCCGAAAAGGTCGGGTTAGTGAGGGTGGGGAACTCGGCTATGAGTGCCGAGTAGTCGTCCGTGGCTCTGGCGAGGCAGTAGGTCGTCAGGCCGGCCGAATGGGCCGGGGTGAATGCGCCAGGGATGGGGGCCATAGTGTTGATGTCGACGAGGCGGTGCCTCGGAATGTCGACAAGGAGGCCGTGGGCGCGTAGGAAGTCGGCGCCGATGAGTGGGCAGAGGACCCTGGCTGTGAGGAACTCCCAGCGGTAGCGGCGGCCTGCGAGGTCGAGTGTGACCATGCGGGTGCCATATGTGCGGATGTCAGAGCCATTGGCTGCGGCCAGCGTGATACCCCGTGCGCCGCGTTGGATTTCGAGGGCAGAGGCGGGGGTGATGCTGTGCTGGGCCCCTGTGTCGCACAGAAATCGGCGGTTGGTGCTGTCGTCGGTGACGTACAGTAGAGGCCCCTTTTGCCCCGCGCCCATCGTGGGGGCCGGTGCGGGGGGGGGGTTTGAAAGTGCACGGTGGCGTGCAGCGTTGGGCCCTAGTGCCAAAACGGGTGTGGTAGTAGCAGTGACCCAGAGTGGTAGGGCGGTCGGGCCTAGTGGGCCAGGAAGACCGCGTGGTCGTTGCCGCGAGGTCGGGCGCGATGTCGCGGGCGGACTGCGCAGAGAGCAGCCGGTCGGCCTTTTCGGCTATCTCATTCAGGTCCGTGGAGCCAGATTCCACAATGAGCGGGCGGATGCTGGCGGGGAGCTGCCGAATGAAAAGCGTGCGAAAGAGGGCACCGGTGTTTCTGTCGTCCGAGAGGGACAGCATGTGGGAAAGCAGATCCGACGGTGAAGCGTCACCAAGGCCGGGGAGGTCGAGGAGTTGGCAGTTGCGCTGGTAAGAGGACGTTTGAAATTTTTTAAGGAGCGCAGCCTTCAGATGTTCGTACTTGCCTTCCACTGGTGGCTCCTGCAGTGCTGCCCAAACCTTGGGGACTGTGGCGTAGGTGAGAGAGGCGACGAGGTAGTCGTACTTCGTGGCGTCGACTGTAATGTTTTTCAGCCGGAATCTGGACTCGGCTTGAACAAACCAGGCTTCGGCCAGGTTCTCCCAAAAGTCCGGTAGTTTAACCGTGACTGCGTTTGTATCCGCCATGCTAGCTTAGGATTCGTCCTGAGCGTCGGGGTCACCATTGTTGAGATACCGCGGCAAACGTGGGAGTCGAGACCAGAGTTAGTGAAACACAACTGCTTTAATCAACCTCATGGCAAAGAGGAACTGGAAAAGCCCGCGCAACCACTTAAATACTCCCCAGACAGGAAGTGCTCCCGGCAGCCTGTCCCTGCGGGAAACAAGTTGCTGGAGGAAAGGGCCCCCGGCTGGGGGCGTCTGCTTAAACTGTCCATGCCGCTGTGAGCGGATTATGTCCAGTGTGGCATGTCGCCACATAAGTACCTTTAGAGAGCTCAAAATGGTCTCTCCAGAATCATCCCAACCTTGCAAGGATAAAACTTACAACTGTACTGCTGGGCATTTTTCACAGTTCAAGTGAACAAAGCATAGAAATTCGACAGACCCACAATTACACCTAACTGAAATGCTGATGAAGCTGAATAGGAAAATGCACCCAATATACCAAGTTCTCAAGTGCATTAACATTTTGTTGCACAGTATTGCACCAAAGTTAAAGAATTAAGTAATTGCACGATGATGATCTAAGTAAAAAATAATTACTGCAAATGAAAGATTTTGGTTGAAACCTGAAGTCACTATTTTAATACACAAGGGTTGATATTAACCCTTTCTATGACGGGTGGGAGGGGGTTAAAAATTAAAAATCGCGAAACGTGACCCTAATCCGCCGCATATGCACCTGCTGCCTCTTTTACGATGGCAGGTTGCGTGGCATGTACGTGTCCTGTCTTGGAGAGGCGGGACACATCATTATCATATTTAAATTAGGCTCCCAAAGTGCAGCTGGGAACCTGATTTAAATTTAATGGCGGCGGGCTGGATTTACCATGGCTCAGGAAACCTGGCAGCTAAATGGAGACGCGAGTTGCCGGCTGCAGCAGCTAAGTGCTTTTTTGAGCACTGCTTGTGAGCTCCCACCGGCCCCGCAAGCAAACCTTCTGACGATCGCAGCCTATACTTGCTGCCAGGATCGGCTGCCGCACACCACCACCCTCCCCCCCAATTCTGTGATGCCAAGCCTTCTGCCCCGTGATCTTTCCCTCCCTCTCTCCTGATTGTGGCCCGACACCCCCCACTTCTGCTGCACGATGTCCCCCTCCCTCTCGACTGCCAATTCGACCTCCCTTCTGCCCCGCGACTTCTCCCTCCCTCCCTCCCGATTGTTGGTCTGACCCCCCCCTTCTGCCCCGCGACCTCTCCCGCCCTCCCGATCGTTGGTCTGACCCGCCCTTATGCCCCACGACCTCTCCCTCCCTCCCGATTGTCGGTCTGACACCCCCCTTCTGCCCTGCGACCTCTCCCTCCCGATTGTTGGTCTGACCCCCTCTTCTGCTCCGCGACCTCTCCCTCCCTCCAGATTGTTGGTCTGACCCCCTCTTCTGCTCCGCGACCTCTCCTTCCCTCCCGATTGTTGGTCTGACCTTCCCACCCCCCCTTCTGCCCTGCGACCTCTCTCTCCCTCCCTCCCTCCCGATTGTTGGTCTGACCCCCTCTTCTGCCCCACGACCTCTCCCTCCCTCCCGATTGTTGGTCTGACCCCCTCTTCTGCTCCGCGACCTCTCCCTCCCTCCAGATTGTTGGTCTGACCCCCTCTTCTGCTCCGCGACCTCTCCCTCCCTCCCGATTGTTGGTCTGACCCCCTCTTCTGCCCCACGACCTCTCCCTCCCTCCCGATTGTTGGTCTGACCCCCTCTTCTGCTCCGCGACCTCTCCTTCCCTCCCGATTGTTGGTCTGACCTTCCCCCCACCCCCCCCTTCTGCCCTGCGACCTCTCTCTCCCTTCCTCCCTCCTGATTGCCGGTCCGACGCGCCCCCCCCCCGCCAACACTTCTGCCAGCAATCTTTCCCGATTGCTGAGGACAATCCCCAACTGCAGCCTTCTGCCGCTGGCTTCCCCGCCCAGCAGTCTGTCAATCTGGCTGGCTGCCGGGCAGGAAACAGAATAAAAAATGATAATGAAGACCTGCCATTAAATTCAGCAGGACATTCGTGTTCCTGGAATTTCCAGGTGTCCCCCCACAACCACTACGGGGCCACAATTTCAAATAACAGTCAATATTGTTTAAATTTTCTGTACATTTCCATTATATACCTGTATATCGTGCTTAAGGATCAGAGCAAAATTAAGTCTCAACAGATGCAATAGGCAATTTCATCCTGATCAGTATGTTTTAAAAACAAATGTGGTTAAAACGTAACCGAATATATATTTGATAAATGTATTCCTTCTGATTTCTAAAATCAGTACACCAGGAATACTGGTTGAAGTGAAGATCTTTTGAAAATAGACTGTAAGGTGTAAACAGAAATCATCATCACCAGAAACAGTTGCTGCTGTGCGACACTGTTTACTTTTTGTGCAACATAATTAACCAGCAAAATACAGTATTTCAGTAACAGTTGGTGATTGCAAAAACCGATGGCCTTTCATAAGAATAATCTCATGGTATGAACTCACATGATAGTAAGATATTTGCGCAAATCAACTCAAATACTCTGCTAGAATACCACCCACTACTGAACAGTATATCAAGTATCATTATCATTTTCTGATCTTTGAAAATGCTATATGAGCTTTTGAACTCCAACAATAATATACAGGAAACTTTGTGCTATCCGGAGGTGAGCTATCCGGCAATCTGGAGCCACCGGCAAAAATCAGCAGCCGTTTTTTATTCTTTTTGTTTTTTTTGCTTTGTTTGAACAGTCAAGCTGTGCAAGGTCTGTAGCTATAGCAACAGCTTCAGCTACAGAGCTTTAGGGCCACACCGGAGTGTTTAGAAGCTGTTGCTAAGCAACAGTGTTTGTTGTCAAATACGGAGATAAGAATCTCCGTATCTCTCAACATTAACTCTGGAGAGTACGGCAGTTTTGAGGAAACGGCAGCAGCTCGGTCCCGTGGGTGCCGGATAGCACAAAGTTTCCTGTAGCTATATCTTTCGCACTTTACAAATAGTATATTTCTTTCGAGCTTAGTATCTCCTCTTAGACTACTTTCTGATCTACTACAACAAACATAAATTTAATATAAACTAGTTATAGCTCATTCATTAACATAACTCACAGAAGACCGTAATAAAAATCTAGAAAGAGAAAAACATCCCATGCTCACTCTTCTAATAAATTAACTTTCCCATCATGGTGTCTATTCATATTTTAAATTACTCCCAATACTTCTCTCTCTAATTCTTTGCTTGGGGAATTATTCCACTTATTCAGAGTACAGAAGTTGTTCTTAATATTGTTCTAAATTTACTTTTCACTCATTTCCATTTGTGTCCTCTGTCTTACTTTCTTGGTACATTTTGAAATATAAATCTGGGTTTTCATTACCTATGCCATTTAGTTTTTTTAATCTACTTTGATGAGATCCCCTCTCGACCATCTTATTTCTAAACAGCAAAGCTTGGTCTTCTCTGATCATTCCTTGTACTTTGCACACACCCTTTTATTCTTGGGATCAGTCCTATTGTTTTTTTGTATACTTTCTAATGGATATATATTTTTTGTGGGGGTGATGCCAAAACTGAAGACCATATTCTAATTGAGATCTAATCGATAAATTGTAAAGCCTCAACATAATTTGTGTACAGACTGTGCACTGAAAATAACGTTCCATACTCCCCCAAGATTCTTTTTCTAACTCTGTCTACATTAATTTAATGTCATTCATTCTCTAACTAAAACACAGTTATTTTGACCTGTGCGCAACAGTTTACAGGGCTGTTTCCGCAAATGATCGCTCCCAACGAAGAGCAAAGCTTGCAGGGAGTGCAGGTTGGGAAACGGCAGGCTTGCAGCCCATGATTTTCCGTCCATTAAAGTTAATGACCGTGGGTTTTCCATTCCCTGATCTGTAATCCATGCAAGCTCTGCTATGCAGCTGGTGTACTATTTGAGGAATTAGCCCTTATATTTCAATTTCATTTCTCATTTATCTATTTAGACATTATTAAAAATACTCAATCAAATTACTGTTCTGGATCCTTTTGCAAATCTTGTGCTACATCTTCAATTTCTATTTTTGTGTCACCAGCAAACGTGACCAGCTTGCTGCTGGTATGTGGCATCCAAGGTGATTTACGCAGATTAGAAACAATAGGGATCCAAGCAATGACCTCTGAGGGATTCAACATGATATTCTCCTCCCACCCAATAGTCCGACATTACATCTGTCACAGGTACTGTCCAGATGTTTTTACATTTATGTACCTTTTTTGACCCATTTGGAAAAAGTGATCTCTGTGCACTGCTCTCCCCTTTTTACATCTGGTGGTGGTTACTAGGCTTCATAGGTGTCAGTCTCCACTATATACAATGTCTAACTTCAATAACTGAGCCAATCTATCTTCACGGTTAATAAGGAATTACATTTTGATTCAATTTCATGCACTCTAATTATAGCTGGGACATGACAGCCTTATTTAATTTTATTTTGCTTTTCTTCCTTTCATTTAATTTCTCACTCCAAGATAATGGCTTGCTCACATCTATTCACTCAGTAAGTACTTTCTAGGTGTCCTTCTTTATCTCGGATTACATAGGATATACGGCACAGAAACAGGCCATTCGCCCAACCAGTCCATGCTGGCGTTTATGCTCCACATGAGCCTCCTCCCGTCTTTCCTCATCTGACTCTATCAGCATAACTCTCTAATCCCTTCTCCCTTATATGCTTATCCAGCCTCCCCTTAAATGCATCTATTACTATTCGCTTCAACCAGTCCCTGTGGTAGCGAGTTCCACATTCTCACCACTCTCTGGGTAAAGAAGTTTCTTCTGAATTCCCTATTGGATTTCTTGGTGACCATCTTATATTGATGGCCTCTAGTTATGCTCTTCCCCACAAGTGGAAACACTCTCTCTGTGTCTACTCTATCAAAACCTTTCATAATTTTAAAGACCTCTATTAGGTCACCCCTCAGCCTTCTCTTTTCAAGAGAAAGGAGACCCAGCCTGTTCATCCTTTCCTGATAGGTATAACCTCGCATTCCTGGTATCATCCTTGTAAACTTTTTTTAAAATCTTTGTAAACTTGTTTTGCACCCTCTCCAGTGCCTCTATATCCTTTTTATAATATGGCAACCAAAATTGTACGCAGTACTCCAAGTGTGGTCTAAGCAAGGTTCGATACAAGTTTAGCATAACTTCTCTACTTTTCAATTCTATTCCTCTAGAAATAAACCCTAGTGCTTGTTTTTCTTTTTTTATAGCCTTATTAACCTTTTAGTGATTTGTGTATTTGTACTCTCAGATCCCTTTGCTCTTCTACCCCATTTAGATTCTTAGGCCAGAATTTTCTTTACCTGGGCGGGTTGGGTGCGGGCGGTCAGCGGCAGATCGCGACCCCATTCTTGCTTCCATCCCACTGCAGAAATCGACTCTGTGCTAATGGGGCCTATTAAGCCCGCCCTGCGTGTTACCCGGCCCAATTAAATGGTGCAGGTCTGATGATGTCATCGATGATGCGTTTTCAGCTGGGATATTTAAAGGAGCCATGGCTACATTGCATTTGAACGTTCATCTAGAAGTGTGCAGACATCACACTGGAGGTTTTGATTGCTCCAAACAGTTGGAGAGATGACTGCACAGAGGCAGAGGGCTGCACCCAAGCTCTCTGATGACTCCTTCCATATGTTTGTGGAGAGAGTCAGAGCACGCAGGGAGGTCCTCTTCCCTTCAAATGGGCGGAAGAGACCTCCCTAGGAGACAAAAAGAGCCTGGCTCTAAATTGCAGAGGAGGTGAACAGCAGGGATGTGTTCAAGAGGACCTGGGTGCACTGCCGCAAACGTTTCAATTATGTCATTATAGCAGGAAAGGTGAGTACAAAGCCATACTTAACTTCATCCTGCTGTGCCTCTCATCACACCCCCATCACTCAGCCTTCCCAACCCTACTCCTGCACATCATTACTCACACCAACATACCTTGCACATCCATCCATCCCTCTCTCTCTATCTACATTATCACATCCCCATCTTACTAGCCACCCTCACACTCGCCCTCATCCTAATGCAATCATACCAACTAGCACACAAGGAGGCCACTTGGCATTCCTACCCCACTCCATCATAGTCACCCTCTAAAGATGTAACCCATCCATTCCTTACACTCATTCTATCACTCTCACTCAACCTTCTCTTCTTTCCCTTGCAGGAAAAGAGAGCCCACAATAAGAGGGAGAGGGAGAGAATGGGAGGTGGGCCTCCATCATTTACCAACCTCACAACAGCAGAGGAGGCAGCGTTGGAAGTATCGGGAGTGGCCGAGCAGCTGGAGGTGGGAGACGGAGCGAGGGGGACATCTCAGCAACCTGGTGACAGAATTACATATCATACAGCTACATGGCATACATCAGTCACACATATGGGGACTGATGTCATCAGCTACTGAATGGTCATCATGTGCATAATGGTATCTGTACCCATTCTTCATATGGCATATCTAACTCATCTCTTTACTCTCCCACAGGTCCATCAAGAGCCCCCTCCCCCCCACTGTCCAGGAGGAAGAGGAAGACGACTCCTCAGAGGAGCCTCCAGCTTGGTGGGTCCCATGCGAGATAGAATAATGTTGTCACCTGATCTGTCACAAGTCACAAGTGAGCAACAGCGGATGGTGGAGATAGGGACAGTAGTGGAGACTCCTCGCCGGAGGGCGCAGGATGCTCCCAGTTCTGCTCAGCTGCATGCAGACGCTGCGCCTCGGGGGCCAACCAGAAAGAGGACGATCCTGGAGGTGCAGGGGGCTCTGACAGGGTTTGTGACTTCGACTTCTGCAAATGTTCAGAGAATGGAGGAGTCCATCTCCAACATGAGCACCACCGTGTCGCAGACGATGGTGGCTGTAGGCTCTTCCGTGGATAGGATGGCCACTTGCATGGAGCAGCTAATGCGCCACTCACAGGAGCACATGGTCTCTATGGAGAATAGATGGTTATCTATGGAGACTAGATGGCTATCTATGGAGAATAGATGGCAGACGCTCATAGACCTCCTGTCTAGGAGGGATGTCAGCGTAGATGTGAGTCCTCATGGCCCCACTGATGTGCAGCAAGGTGCTCTCCAGCTCCTTGCTAGCAGCGAAGTGTGGGTGGCCCTTAGAGTGATGACGGTGAGAGGGGACATGAAAGTGTGGGCTCCTCTTAAAGCGCTTACACTTTTCCTCCATTGCCACCCCCTCAGTCAGAGCCCCAGATGCCTCTTCGGACAGTGATGGCTGAGTCTACCCTGCACAGTCGCAGGAGGAGCAGACTTTGGCGGGGCCATCACAGGCTGCAAAATCCAGAGAACATCCGCCAAGAGTGTCTAAGCAGTTGAGCAGGGAAGGGAGCAGACTGCCTCTACCTCTGCTGAAGCCACAGGGGTGGCACCTCGTAGAAGCACGTGGAAGAGAAAGATGACACACAAGTAGATTCACAAGGGTAGCCACTTGGGTGTTTTAGCAATGTTAATGTCAAGTTTGCATTAATGTGATGTCAACCATAAAAATCTTTATTTTCACCACTTTCCTGTCTTAGACAAATTTGTGTGCACCTTTGGAAGTGGCTTAGTGAGTTGCAGTGAAAGGTGAGACATAACGGTACATCCAGCAATGGTGGTCAGTGTGAAAGGAATGGCTTGGCCATTGTAGGAATCCTATCTGGTGTTGTTGTAGGGTGATGCCAACCTGGCGCAGCATGTGGCAGCCATATGGGTGTACTGCGCAAAGTTAAATAAATCTGGCCATGGTGAGGCCATCCCTGGCCTCCCGGGCAGCTATGTACTTGGGTGCTGGTGGGAACTTGTCCGCAGGTTCCTCCAGCTCCTGCTCATCCTCATCTTCCAGCTGATGCTCCTCCTCCTCCTGCTCCTCTTCCTGTGATGAGGCTATGCGCTCAGTGCCTTGCTCCTCATGCAGCGCTAATCCTCGCTGCTGCGCTATGTTGTGCAGGGCACAACAGACCAAGACGATTCTGGAGACCTTGGCTGGTGCGCACTGAAGGGCTCCTCCAGATCTGTCAAGGCATCTGAAGTGCATTTTCAGCATGCTTATTGTCTGCTCTATGACACATCTGGTGGAAATGTGGCTTTCAATATATCTCTCCTGGGCCTCAGTACTTGGCCTCCTCAAGGGTGTCCTGAGCCATGTCTTCAGTGGATAGCCCTGGTCTCCAAGCAGCCAGCTGAAATGTCTGTTTGGAGGTGTAAAGAGCTGAGGGAGGGTGGATTGGTGAAGGACGAAAGAGTCAGGCAGCTGCCTAGGAATTTGGCACACACATGCATGATGATCTTCCTATGGTTGCAGACCAGCTGCACATTGAGGGAGTGGAAGCCCTTGCGGTTGACAAACACTCCTGGGTTCTGATGGGGTGCCCTGATGGACACATGTGTGCAGTCGATGACGCCCTGCACTTGTGGGAAGCCAGCCAGAGGGGCGAAGCCGAACGTCCGCTCACTAACATTGGCTTCATCAGTGGCAAAGTTGATATAATTGGCTGGCTTGTCAAAAGAGTGCAGCGGTGACCTGTGTGATGCATCTGTGGGCGGCCGACTGCGAGATGCCGCAAATGTCTGCTGCAGATCCCTGGAAGGAGCCTGAGGCGAAGAAGTTGAGTCATAGAGTCATAGAGTTTTACAGCACAGAAAGAGGCCCTTCGGCCCATCGTGTCTGCGCCGTCCATCAATCCCTGTCCAGTCTAATCCCATTTTCCAGCATTTGGTCCATAGCCTTGTATGCAATGGCATTTCAAGTGCTCATCCAAATGCTTCTTGAATGTTGTGAGGGTTCCTGCCTCTACCACCCTTTCAGGCAGTGAGTTCCAGATTCCAACCACCCTCTGGGTGAAAAAGTTCCTCCTCAAATCCCCTCTAAATCTCCTGCCCCTTACCCTGAATCTATGCCCCCTTGTTATTGACCCCCCTACTAAGGGGAAAAGTTCCTCTTTATCTACCCTATCTATGCCCCTCATCATTTTGTACACCTCAATCAGGTCCCCCCTCAGCCTTCTTTGCTCCAAGGAAAACAACCCCAGCCTGTTTAGCATTTCTTCATAGCTGAGGCGCTCCATCCCAGGTAACATCCTGGTGAATCTTCTCTGCACCCTCTCCAAAGCAATCACATCCTTCCTATAGTGAGGCGACCAGAACTGCACACAGTACTCCAGCTGTGGCCTCACCAGCGTTTTTTCCATCATAACCTCCCTGCTCTTATATTCTATGCCTCGGCTAATGAAGGCAAGTATCCCATATGCCTTTTTAACCACCTTATCTACCTGTTCCGCTGCCTTCAGGGATCTATGTACATGTACACCAAGGTCCCTCTGTACTTCCTAGGGTCCTACCACTCATTGTGTATTCCCTTGCCTATTTGTCCGTCCAAAATGCATCACCTCGCACTTTTCAGGGTTAAATTCCATTTGCCACTTTTCCGCCCATCTGACCAACCCGTTTATATCGTCCTGCAGCCTGAGGCTTTCCTCCTCGCAATTTACCACCCCACCAATTTTCGTGTCATCTGCGAACTTACTGATCATACCTTTTACATTCTCATCCAAATCATTTATGTAGATCACAAACAGCAAGGGACCCAGCACCGATCCTTGAGGTACCCCACTGGACACAGGCTTCCAGTCACAAAAGCAACCTTCGACCATCACCCTCTGCCTCCTGCCACTCAGCCAGTTTAGGATCCAACGCGCCAAGGCACCCTGGATCCCATGGGCTCTTACCTTCTTGACCAGTCTCCTATGCGGGACTTTGTCAAAAGCTTTACTGAAGTCCATGTAAACCACATCCACAGCATTTCCCTCATCCACACACCTAGTCACCCCCTCGAAAAATTCAATCAGATTGGTCAGACATGATTTACCCTTGACAAAGCCATGCTGACTATCCCCGATTAATCCTTGCCTCTCCAAGTGGTGACTAATTTTGTCCCTCAGAATTTTTTCCAATAATTTCCCTACCACAGATGTTAGGCTCACTGGCCTGTAATTCCCTGGTTTATCCCTGCTACCCTTCTTGAATAATGGTACTACGTTAGCTGTTCTCCAGTCCTCTGGTACATCCCCTGTGGCCAGAGAGGTTCTGAAAATTTGTGTCAGAGCCCCTGCAATCTCCTCCTTTGCCTCACACAACAGCCTGGGATACATCTCGTCCGAGCCTGGGGATTTATCCACTTTTTGGCCTGCTAAAACCGCTAGTACCTCCTCCCTCTCGATGCTAATATGTTCAAGTCTGTCACAGTCCCCTTGCCCGATTTCTATGTCTACATCGTCTTTCTCCATAGTGAACACAGATGCAAAAAATTCATTTAAAACCCCGCCAACATCATCTGGCTCTACACACAGATTGCCACTTTGGTCCCTAATGGGCCCTACCCTTTCCCTGGTTATCCTCTTGCCCTTAATATACTTATAAAACATCTTAGGATTTTCCTTTATTTTGCTCGCCAGTGTTATTTCATGGCCCCTCCTCGCCCTCCTAATTTCTCTTTTAAGTATGCCCCTGCACTTTTTATAGGGCTTCCTCCGTCTTTAGTCTTTTGTAACTGCCAAGAGCCCCCCTTTTTTTCCTAATGCATTTTTGTATATCCCTTGTCATCCAAGGTTCCCTTTGCTTGTTGGTCCCACCCTTGACCTTTACAGGAACATGTTGGCGTTGTACTCTCTCTATTTCCCTTCTGAAAGTCTCCCACTGTTTTGATGTGGATTTTCCTATAAGTAGCTGCTCCCAGTCCACTTTGGCCAGATCCTGCCTTATCATATTAAAATCGGCCTTCCCCCAATTTAGAACCCTTATTTCCGGGCCGTCTTTGTCTTTTTCCATGACCACCTTAAATCTCACCGAATTATGGTCACTGTCGCCAAAATGCTCTCCTACTGACACTTCCACCACTTGCCCGGCTACATTCCCTAGAATTAGGTCCAGTACAGCCCCCTCTCTTGTAGGACTTTCTACATGTTGGCTCAAAAAGCTCTCCTGGATGCACTTTAAGAATTCTGCACCCTCTAAGCCTTTCACACTGACTATCCCAATTAATATTGGGGAAGTTGAAATCCCCCACTATTATTACCCTATTATTTTCGCACTTCTCTGAGATTTGCCTACATATCTGTTCCTCTATCTCCCCCTGACTGTTTGGGGGCCTATAGTACACTCCCAGCAAAGTGCTTGCCCCCTTTTTGTTTTTAAGTTCTACCCATATGGCCTCATTAGAGGAACCCGCTAATATATCGTCCCTCCTTACAGCAGTAATTGACTCCTTAATTAATATTGCAACACCCCCTCCCCTTTTACACCCCCCTCTGTCTCGCCTGAAGATTCTATACCCCGGAATATTGAGCCGCCAGTCCTGACCCTCCCTCAACCATGTCTCCGTGATAGCAACAATATCGTACTCCCATGTGTTCAACAACAACTTCAGTTCATCCACCTTATTTGCAAGACTCCTTGCATTAAAATAAATGCCTTCCAGCCCTGCCATATTCCCTTTTGCCTTCACATATTTGCTCTGCCTTCCCAGCTGACTTGTTTTTTCCTCCGTATTTGGCTGTAAATCACCCCCTACTATAGCTCCACTCTGTATCCCATCCCCCTGCCAAGTTAGTTTAAACCCCCCCCAGCAGTGCTAGCAAACCTCCCCGCAAGGATATTGGTCCCCCTCTGGTTCAGGTGTAAACCGTCCGACTTGTACAAGTCCCACCTTTCCCAGAAGCAGACCCAGTGATCCAGGAAACTAAAGCCCTCCCTCCTGCACCATCCCTTTAGCCACGCATTCATCTGTTCTATCTTCCTATTCCTATACTCACTAGCACGTGGCACCGGGAGTAATCCAGAGATTACAACCTTTGAGGTCCTGCTCTTTAATCTTCCACCTAGCTCCCTAAATTCTTGCTGCAGGACCTCATCCCTCTTTTTACCTATGTCGTTGATACCAATGTGGACCACGTCCTCTGGCTTTTCACCCTCCCCCTCCAGAATGCCCTGCAGCCGCTCAGTGACATCCTTGACCCTGGCACCAGGGAGGCAACAAACCATCCTGGATTCACGTCTACGGCCACAGAAACGCCTATCTGTTCCCCTTACTATAGAATCCCCTACCACTATTGCTCTCCCACTCTTTTTCCTCCCTTCCTGGGCAGCAGGAGCACCCCCAGTGCCAGGAAGTTGGCTGCTGCTGCCTTCCCCTGGTGAGTCATCCCCCTCAACAGTATCCAAATCGGTATACCTGTTTGAGAGGGGAATGGTCACAGGGGTCTCCTGCACTACCTGCCTGCTTCTATTGCTCCGCCTGGTGGTCACCCATTTCCTATCTTCCTGTGCAGCCCTTACCTGCGGTGTGACCAACTCACTAAACGTGTTATCCACGACCCTCTCAGCATCGTGAATGCTCAACAACCCATCCACCCGCAGCTCCAGCGCCTCAATGCGGTCTGCTAGTAGCTGCAGATGGATGCATCTCCGGCACACGTGGTCATCAGGGGCACCGGCAGTGTCCCTGAATTCCCACATAGAGCAAGAGGAGCATATCGCGGGGCTGGGCTCTCCTGGCATGACCTTCCCTTTAATTAATTTAAATTAATTTACTATCACCAATTAAAGATATCTCTAAGGCACTTGTATAGTCTACCAACAGTCCCTGCTATACCAGAAAAGACCCTAGTAACTATAAACTACAGAGTTAAAGTTTAAAAAAGAGAAATACTCACCAACCAATCACTTACCTGCTCCCTGGTGGCGTCACACTCTGATTACTTTTTACCTCTCTCCCCGCTGCTGAGTTGGTATGCCTCGCTGGTCGCCGGTTTTTATACCGGGCTCCTCACCTCCCTGCTCCGTGCTCCGACTGGTCTCGGGCCTCGCTGGTCGCCGGTTTTTATACCGGGCTCCTCACCTCCCTGCTCCGTCTGGTCTCGGGCCTCGCTGGTCGCCGGTTTTTATACCGGGCTCCTCACCTCCCTGCTCCGTCTGGTCTCGGGCCTCACAGGTCGCCGGTTTTTATACCGGGCTCCTCACCTCCCTGCTCCGTGCTCCGACTGGTCTCGGGCCTCGCTGGTCGCCGGTTTTTATACCGGGCTCCTCACCTCCCTGCTCCGTGCTCCGACTGGTCTCGGGCCTCGCTGGTCGCCGGTTTTTATACTGGGCTCCTCACCTCCCTGCTCCGTGCTACCGGGGCGATGTGCAGGACAATGATGTCACGATCTCCGAGCACAGGAGATCGTGGCACAATGTGTTACTGCCGCCACAAACCTCGCGGCCAATTTAGCAGGAGTCGTTCATTTCACCGTGCCCAGTCAGTAAGTTGTTAGCGCCACGTTATCGTCCCCCAGAGTCAATAACGGGAGGCGCTAAGGAGGTCAATTTTTAGGCCTGAATCTTTTATTACATAAGTTAAATTATAGCCAGAAAAAAAATACATGGTATTAAGTTAGAAATGTGCTCAAGAACTGGGAAGTTGCCAGTTTCATTTTCAGAGATGAATGACCATTAATAGATCTCAGTACTCAAAATAAATTCCCTCTACTTCTCACACAGTAAGGAGATTAGACAGAGGTATAGCAATTTGGGAAACAGAGAAATAAAAACATCTCTGCAGCAAAGGCTGAGAAGCTGGGAGACACACGCCTACATCATCACCAATGGTGGAAGGGTGTAATTACAGTGTGACATATTTACATAAGAAATTTCCATTATAAACATGGACACAGAAATTTACAACAGAAAAAGTTGCAACAGGAAGTGCGTGCAGACAAAAGAATTTAATATATTTTATAACAGACACGTCAATCTTCCATGCCATTGCATAGTACAAGTCAAGACCAAGTGCAGTATTCAGGTCAGCAGTCTTGCCCCGAGGATCTGGATCCAGTGGCGAAAGGAGTTTAATGACCTCACACGAGTGATCAAGGTCAGTGAATGCAAAGGCCATCTCGCCCATCAACTGAACCACTAGCCTCACACACTGCTCAATGCACCACACCTAGGGTTGCAAAATTCTGGGAATTTTTAAAAGAGGAAACTTTCCATGGGAATTTTCAGGACTTTATGGGAATTTTGAGTTTTTTTGCACACTGATGGTTTTTGTCTCTGACCCTTATATTATCTTTGTCGTCAAAATAGACATACTGTTCCATACAAATAAAAACAGGCTTTCAAAACTTTATTTAGGTTATAATTTTGAACTTTATTGAACCCCCACAAAAAGACCCGTCTAAAATAAAATAAAAAGAGCGTCAGCTTATTTAGCCTGTAATTTGTCCTTATTTTGTCCCTTTGAGTCTTCTACTCCTCATTGCTCCTCCTGATTCTCTGACTCTGGCTCTGACGTGTCCATTTCCTCCTCTGTGTCAGTGTCTAGCTGTGTGGTGGACACTTCTGTATCTGGCTCAATAAGTTGTAGGTTCGCCCGGATAGCCACCAGTTTCTCCACTCTCTTGTTAGTCAGCCTGTTGCGCACCTTTGTATGCGTATTCCCAAAAAGTGACCAGTTTCGTTCAGAGGCCGCTGATGAAGGTGGGATTTGGAGTATCACCGATGCAATAGGTGACAGGGCCTCAGATGCACAAAGTCCCTTCCACCAGGTATGTGCACTGATATTGCTTGCATGATTCCCATATCCCATCCCCATTCCAAAGACATTGCTTGGTAGAGAACTTTGCCAGACTTCCCAGAACTTTGCCCACATCCAGATTGAGATGGTGTGAGAGGAATCACACTGTAAGCGCTGTTGATCTGTTCTCCAGAAAGTATTGGTCTCCCAACATGCTTTGGGTCCAGCATGTATGCTGCAGCATGAATCGGCTTGACACAAAATTCTTGACACGTCTATGAATTGAACAATTGCCTTCTCCTCTGCTTTGAGCAGCAGGGATGTGGGTAGGGCAATGCTGATTTGTTCTTTTAAATCAGTAAAAAGCCTGAGAACATCTGACAAGACAGCGTCATCTCCTTCAATCTGAGCAATTGCAGATGCTACTGGTGAGAGTAGTTTAAGGCTGCTAACCACTCTCTCCCAAAACACATCATCCAGCAGTATTTTCTTGATGGTGGTTTCCATATCCCCAGACTGGGATATTGCCATTTCTTGCAGCGACTCCTTACCCTCCAGAAGGCTGTTGTACATTATGACAACACCACCCCATCTAGTGTTGTTGGGCAGCTTCAGTGTGGTGTTCTTGTTCTTTGTCATTTGCTTGGAGTTGTAGGTTGCTGCAACTACCTGTTTTCCCCTGACATACTTAACAACTTGCTTGGCTCTCTTGTACAGTGCTTCCATGGTTCTCAAACCCATGATGTCCTTGAGGAGCAGGTTAAGCCCATGAGCTGCGCACCCAATAGACGTAATATGAGGGTAGGCCTCCTCCACTTGAGCCCAAGCAGCCTTCATATTCGCAGCATTGTCAGTAACTACTGCAAAGACCTTTTGTGATCCAAGATCGTTGATGACCGCTTTCAGCTCATCAGCAATGTATGTGTCTGTGTGTCTGTTGTCCTACACACATGACGCTACATCACCAATAGTGTATTATTTTGTATATTTTAAATTGAAGGACAACAGAGTTCAACAAGTAACTGGTTTATTTGGTATAAAGGCTGATTTACTTACTGCATCATCACAACATCAGCAGAAAACAAAATGACTTCCCTCAGGACCCCTAACCTGGATCTTAAAAAAACTATAGCAGTCTTATAGATGCCTGCAGGCCAATCACAATTCGATATGCAAATATTACAAATAGAGGGAGCTAATCGCTCATCCACTCATCCAACCAATCAGGACACATTTGTTCACAGTCACACACAAAACTTGTAATTATTAAAACAAGCCAAGTAAGAAGATAAACATATATTGATTAAGAAATTCCTTAATAATTAAGATTCCATCTCTGTTAGTAATTTTAAGAGAGGACCTGTGGAAAAAAAAGAAAGAAATACAAAAAAAACAATATTATGCTAGCATGTGCTTTTTTGGGAAAAATTCCCAAAATTCCCAAGCTAAACTTCCCGTGGAAAATTTCCAGAAATTTACCGGAAACTTTCCACCCCTTTGCAACCCTAACCACACCCCCATCACTCACATCCCAACAATCTCCATCAATCACGACTCATACCTCACATTCATAGCTTCACCTTATCCTCACACACTTGCCACTGCTGCAAGCCTCACACCCACATATCTCAGCTTGCGCACACTGCCAACTATTCAACCATGACAGGCACATCAGCCAAACACATTGCACTACACTCACTGACACACTTCCCTTTCTCTTGCAGGACAAGGTGGCTCATAACCACAGGCAGCAGCAGCTAACAAGCAGGGGCAGGGCAAGGGCATGCCTGCATATTCTAACAAAGCTGGAGGAGACCGTGCTCAACATTATTGGAGGGGCCATCACTGAGGCCGTGGCAATCGGCAAGGCTGAAACCATTGCTCATAACTAATCCGTCTTCTCATATCCCACAATCTCTTCTCACTTGCAAACCGCTGATGGTGTAAGCATGCTTCCCACCCCACCCCCTCACCACAACCTTACCCTGTTATCTTTCTCCTTTCAGATACCCAAGAACTCCAACCAGGCCAGCCAGTGCATGAAGAGCAAGAAGAGTGTGATGAAGAAGACACCAATACTTAATCTCACACTCGCAGGCACCAGCTCAGAAACTGGCACCGAGTGTACTTTAGAGGGTAGTAGAGGCAGAAACTGCACTTGGTGAGTCACTGAGCATGAGTGGCCTGCAGCCAAGGCAGGGGGAAAAGGGTAGCACAGGTATCAGCCCCCCCAAAGAGCAAGGTCGCACATGAGTTCTGCTGCAGAGGACTCAGATGAGCACTTTGATGGGGCGGCCTACAGAAGAAGGCTGATGCGCATTCACACAGAGATGCTTGATGCATTGGCAGGCCTGCCAGAGAGCGTGTTGTCACTGTCAAGGAGCATGGAGGAGTCCAGCACCAACTTTGCACAGAGCTTGGAGCCCCTGATTTCCAGGATGGAAGTGAAGGGCAACTCCATTAGCGCACTTGTGGACCCAACCATGATGCAGGGTCTGATGGCTGATGTCTCAGCTTCCATTGCAACACAAGCTGCAGTGGAAGCTCAGACTTCTACCATGCAAGCTCAGACTGCTGCCATCGTGGCTGCAAGTACCAGTGTGTCAAGGGGCTTGCAGAGTATCATAGCAGTCCAGCAAACAATCCTCCAACAGATTACTAGGATTGCTGAGGGAGTGGGCGAGTGGCAATGGCTCCATGGAGCACGAATCTGCTGTCCTCACTCAGGATAATGACAGCATTCATACTTTCAGAACTGCCACTCTGCCAGTGCCCTCGCTGTTGCCCATCAGCCAGCTAGCCCAGACTGCTGCCACCCATGCAGAGGTGGTGCAGTCTATAGCCAGGCCTTCTAGGCCCAGAGCTGCTCGAGGTCGTCCTGCAGTCTCCACCACTGATAGTCAGCAGCCTTCCACCAGCCATACTGCAGCCACTGGGGTAACACTTCGTAGGAGCACTAGGACAGGCAAAGGCACATGGAAGACAGGCACTAAGGGAATGCACAAGGGTAATTAGTTGACTTTTTTATGCAGATCGATTTATAAATGTGGTTTGGAATGTTTGTTTTGTGGTGGCTTTCCATTCAACATTGTGGTCAAGAACACACTGTGATGTTCCGTGACAAAGGGATGGTAAGGTGGAGAAGTGTTGAGCAATGGGGGATCTGGGGTTTCATTCAGGGGAACCGGAGTCGGATGATGTGCTCACGGACAGCCCATCTGGAATGTGGATGCGCAGGCTGGCTCCTCCCTTCCTCTTCCTCCTGAGGTGGTCTCGGAGCCCGTGGTGGCAAGGGTTACGCCCTCATGATGGCCAAGTTGTGGAGAATGTAGCAAACCACCACAAATTGGGACACCCGCTCCGAAGAGTACTGGAGGGCTCCTCCCGAGCAGTCAAGGCAGCGGAACTGTTGCTTCAGCACCCCAATGGTCTGCTCGATGACATTCCTCATCGCAACATGGCTCTCATTATATGAGTGCTGGCCACGAGTGGTGGGGTTGCGGAGGGGAGTCATCAGCAAGGTATAGAGCAGATAGCCCATGTCGCCGAGCAGCCACCCTCAGGTTCGACGTAGTGGCTGGAAGATTGCTGGCACAACAGACTGGCGCAGGATGAACGCATCATGACTGCTGCCAGGATAGCGGGCATGCACCAGCATAAAGTGCTGGGCATGGTCACACACCAACTGCACATTGCAGTTACGGAATATCTCCCCATTGAGATGCGGCACCCGCAAAGCCACGTGTGTGCAGTCAATGGCACCCTGCACCATGAGGAAGCCGCAAATCCTGGCAAAGCCATGTGTGTGCTCCTCCTGCTTCTCTCCGTTTAGAGAAAGGACAATTAAGTCCCCTCTCCTAGTGTAGAGTCTCTGTGACCGCCTAGATGCAGCGATGGACAGCGAACTGTTCCAGCCTGGAAGGATCTGCTGGAAAAAAAAAATTCATGGTCACAGTCACCTTGAAGACCATTGGCAGCACTGTCGTCGCCCTGCTCTGCTGCTGCAGGTCTGGTTCCAAGAGCTGACAGAGTTCTGTGACCACCTCCTTGGTGAAGCAGAGCTGTCGAAAACAGTGCTCCTGGCTTAGGTGCAGGTAGGTGAAGGGGTCCCTGAAGACCCTAGGTGGGAAAGGCCTCCTGCTGAAAGCCCTCCTCTCCCCATCATTCCCCCTCTTCCTCCCTCTGCGAGCAGCTTGTCTTCTTTGCTGCCTTTGCTCCATCTCCCTGTCATGCTGCAGCGTGAGGGGGACTGCAACTGGAGCCCCCATGACTCAGGCCTTCCAGTAGCAGCCAACGCCTTCCCCATGTTCAGCAGCACTCCCTGCACACTTTAACAACTTTTGAAATCTTCTTCAGCAACCCAGTACTCCTACAAACTCTCCAAGAATCAGTACAGAAGCAATAAGCAACTTACCTGCAAGTTGGATGTATCCCTTTAAGTAGCGCTGGCAGGTGGGTCCATTGTGCAGCTGAACACACGTTCAGCAGTGCGCGTTTAGGAGAGAGCATTAAATGGCGTGGCAACGTCAAAAATAGCAGGTCGTGCGTCAAATCAGCATTACACGCTGACTGATGTCACGATCTGCCTACTCTGCATACTGCTGGCGCACGCATGTACTGTTCAGGCTGTTGCCCTCACCAAGATGGCAAACAGAGCGGGCCATGCTGTAAGTGGGCAGAAGTGAGGCGAACACCTTTTTTAAAAAAAACACCCAAACCCTCCAGCGCTACGGGGGTGAATTTCACTGTACTTATAACAGTTCTTTATTTATCCAGGATATTGCTTTCCACAAAACAGAAAAAAAAAGTCAGTATACTGTACTATAGGAAAACAATGAAAGTCTACAATATATTGTCTCCTATCTCGTATACACATCCAGCTTGTCACACTTACTTCCTGCACTATGGTTTTCCCATGCTTGGCCAGACACAGTGCCTAAAATTCCTTTAAAAATAAACTGTATGGTTTGTGTAGGTTTCTATACTTACTATATTCACCTTTCAGGCCTCCCAACATTAGGTGGTGCGCTGTTCTGTCCTAAAGTCTGGCAGCAAAGGGGCTTCCAGCATATGGCAACACTGTCCTGGGATGTGGGGGAAGGATCCTCATGCCCTAGCACACTGGGGAAGCCTAGACTGTGCATCTGGTAGTATTGAGGTGAGGGGCCCAGTATTTGAGAACACTGGGTCACTTGAAGGAAGGCACCTTGGTATGCCATATCTGGGAAAGCATGTCTAGTGCCTGTCAGCACTAGATAGGGTGAAAAAGCTGGCTAAACATAAGGCTCCCTACCTGTGCTTGAGAAAAAAATGTTGTGGCATACAAAATGTCATTAAAATATTTTGAGTGATTTGATTGGTTCGTGGTGTGCCTTGCTTTATCAATAATTTTAGTTGTAATTCTTTGCTACTTAGTTGCAATTTATTGAATATGAAATTTGAACAAATCAAAAAATGTGATTTCCAAGTGAGAGGAATTTAAAGTGTGGCGCTGAAATCTAGGGACAGGAAATGTGATGTGATAAACAAGAAGTGATTACCTTTTTTTAAATTTTGATATAGAAAAATATATTTCCCTAAATATGACTCCTAAATTTGCTCAAGCCTGCGCAAATGTCAGTTCTCACTATTTAAATGCTAAGCAGGTCAGAGCATTAGCTACTATAGAGAATGGAACACAAAACCTCAAAGGGATACAGCATTCAGATGTAACACTGATGGCTTGCTGGATTCCTTCATTTTGTAATATAGTACTTGAAAATGTGCTGTGGCACTAGACATACACTGGTGGCTCTGGATAGATGTGTGCTTGTTTTTTCCCCCAAATTACTCCACCAGTTTCAAATGGCATATGCATACAGCATTTAAAAACAGTCTACAATAAAGAGTATACAATAAAAATCAATGGAAACCTCACAATTCAGCCTCTTAATTGACCTGTTAATCCATTACTAATGCCAGAAAGTTTAACAATCTTTGAGGGCTGATGGAAACGCATTAATTATTTAATCATGGAAATACATTAATCATTAATTTAATTGAAAATGCCTTTGTTGACATATTTCCCTCACTCCTTTAATGTGTTAATTAATCTATGTGAAAACACACAAAAACATGCTGCTGCATGCATGGCAGAAAGCAAACAAGTTGGGCATGTAGGGAGAAATAAGCTGTGTTTGTTTAGGATACCAACTGTCCCTGTGTAATCGGAGTGGCCTCCAAACTCAGTCTATTCAACTAGGCTCATTAGTCCTCCAAATTTAATGTAGACTGGGAGACCATCCCATAATGTGGGAGCCATACATCATCCAATTAGAACAGTTGCTGAAGGGGAGAATGTATTGTTTACTCCAGTCAACCGCTGTCTGCCTGCCACCAACAACTAGTTCCCCCGTGTGCCCCTCAATCACCCTGCATTGTGCTCCTTTCCTGCCCCATGTTGGGAGAGTGCTCTGTATACAATGGGCAGACAGCAGTCCTTTACTGGTTGCTACAGCCTGACAAAGCAGCCTAGATGATTCCAGCACGTCATGAAAGACACACATGGAGTACCAGAAAAATATTTAAACAAACTTACCTCACCTTATCCAGCTCAACTGTGCACAGCACTACAAGAACGATAGTCTCGGCTCTTAGGCCATATTATTGACCCCATTATGTCAACTGCAACACAGACTGCACAGGAAAGCATGTCAAGAAACATTTTACTTTGAACAAACCCAATACACCAGCTGTTCTAAAGTAGTTACAATGTAGATGCAGTGCTAAGGTGACCTACATGAAGACAGAGTTGGCTAAAGTGGACTGGGAAAATAGATTAAAAGGTAAGACAGTAGATAAGCAGAGATATATTCCAGTGAGAAAGAAAGACTCTACGAGAAGGATGAACCATCTGTGGTTTACTAAGGAAGTTAAGGAGGGTATCAAATTGAAATAAAAGGCATACATTGTTGTGAAGATTAGTGGTAGGCCAAAAGATTGGGAAATTTTTAGAAAATTGCAGAGGATGACTAAAATAATAAGAGGGAGAAAATAGATTATGAGCGAAAACTAGCAAGAAATATAAAAACAGACAGTAAGAGCTTGTACAAGTATATAAAAAAAGAGAGTAGCTAAAGTAAATGTTGGTACCTTAGAGGATGAGACTGGGGAATTAATAATGGAAAACAAGGAAATGGCAGAGACTTTGAGCAAATAGTCTGTATCTGTCTTAACGGTAGAACACTAAAAGCATTCCAAGAATAGTGGAAAATCAAGGGGAAAAACGGAGGGAGGAACTTAAAACAATCACTATCACTAGAGGAAAACTACTAGGCAAACGAATGGGATTATAGGCTGACGTTCCCTGGACCTGATGGCCTGCATCCTAGGGTCTTAAAAGAAGTGGCTGCAGAGATAGTGGATGCTTTGTTTGTAATCTTCCAAAATTCCATAGATTCTGGAAAGGTCCCAGTGGATTGGAAAACTGCAAATGTAATGCTCCTATTCAAGAAAGGAGAGAGACAGAAAGCAGGAAACTATAGGCCAGTTAGCCCAACATCTGTCATTGGGAAAATGCTGGAATCCATTATTAAGGAAGTAGTAGCGGGACATTTAGAAAATCATAATAAAACCATGTTGACTCTGCTTGATTGTATGAAAGGGAAATCGTGTTTGACAAATATATTACAGTTCTTTGAGGATGTAACGAGCAGGGTGGATAAATGAGAACGAGTAGATGTGGTGTATTTGGAATTCCAAAAGGCATTTGATAAGGTGCCACATAAAAGTTTACTGCACAAGATAAGAGCTCATGGTGTTGGGAGTAATATATTAGCATGGACAGAGGATTGGCTAACTAACAGAAAACAGAGAGTCGGGATAAATGGGTAATTTTCAGGTTGGCAAACTGTAACTAGTGGGGTACCACAGGGATCAATGCTGGGGCCGCAACTATTTACAATCTATATTAATGACTTGGATGAAGGGACTGTATCCAAATTTGCTGACAATACAAAGATAGAAAGGAAAGCAACTTGTGAGGAGGACACAAACGGGTAGATTTTCCTGGAGCCGTCAGGCAGGGTTTCAGGCGTGTGGGGGGGGGGGGGGGGGGGGAAATCCCGAATTCGGGGGTCCCGACACCATCCCGCCCAAAACCCGCCTCCACGTAAGTTTCACAGGAGGTGGGTACCCGCCCCGCACTGGGACCCGCCAACCCGAGGCGGGAAAGGATTAGTGCCAATTAACTGCCTGTTAACAGGTAGTTAACAGGCAGTTTTTAGCCTAATCCCTATTTTGAGGGGTGTCGTGTGGGATTCCCGACGGCTCCAAACCACGCCAGGTTAGAGCAGTCGGGCCGTCGGGTTGAAGGACTTGGAGGGGTCGCGATGTCGGTGTTCAGGTGAGTGATGGGTGCATAAGTGCAAAGGTAAGTGTGTTTGGTGTGTCTAAAGAAGTTTAAATTACCTTTACTTACCTTAACAGCCTTTCTTCCTCTAGGTTTCGGGAGTCCATCACTCAGCCGGCACTGAAAGCAAAATGGCTGCGATCTGTCAAAAGTGACAGCCTTCAGCTTTCATTGCCGGTGACAGTTCTAACTGAGTCTGTGTAGAAGGACTCAGGTTAGAAGTCAGACTGTCAGTGTTTGACAGCTTCAAACAGCTGTGAAACACTGATATTTCATCTGTCAAGAACTCTTGACAGATGAAATTTCAGTCTGTGACGTCATCTGTTGCCGGGTGACCCTTAATTGGCCTGCTGGGCTCAACAAGGTCAATCAAGGGAAAATCGCGCAGATTGGCCAGACGTCGATATAGCCGGGACTAAAACCCGAAAGTTGTAGTCCCGCCTCCTACCCAACAGCTTCAGGAAAATCTACCCCAAAGAGTCTGCAAAGGGATATAGTTAGGTTAAGTGAGTGGGCAAAAATTTGGCAGATGGAGTATAATGTGGGAAAATGTGAGGTTATCCACTTTGGTAGGAAGAACAAAAAAGAAAAATATTATTTAAATGGAGAGAGACTACAGAATGCTATGGTACAGAGGGTGTCCTCGTACATGAAACACAAAAAGTTAGCATGCAGGTACAGCAAGTAATTAGGAAGGCAAATGGAATGTTGTCCTTTATTGCAAGGGGGTGGAGTATAAAAGTAGGGAAGTCTTGCTACAACTGTACAGGGCGTTGGCGAGACCACACCTAGAGTACTGCGTACAGTTTTGGTATCCTTATTTAAGGAGGGATATACTTGCATTGGAGGCAGTTCAGAGAAGGTTCACTAGGTTGATTCCTGGGATGAAGGGTGTAGTGTATGTGCCTTTAAGAGCCCCCTGTGTACTGTAATGCCCACTCGGGCTATATAAGCCTGTATATTGGGTTGTATCAGTTAGTTCACCTCCAGACTTTGTTCAGTAAACACCTGTGAAACTAACTCCTGCCTTCAGTGTCTCTATTAACACACGGATACAACAGTGGCGACGAATTGGAAACGGACTTACCTGCAATTCGGCAGCACCTCAAGGACATCGATTCCTCAGACGTCCAAAGTCGAAGAAAAGCAAGAAAAAAAAAATAAAACTGTGGTTTCACCAGCTAGCCGAGCTGGTGGCAGGTACTGCAATAATCCTTCCTGGGCGGCGGGCTGGGGCTCCATCGGCTGGCTCTGCATCAAGGCCAAGCAGCGAAGGCGGAGTCAAGCAGAAACAGACAGGGGGGAGCACTCGGGAGACGGCCGGCGCTGCAAAGCAGGTCGGCGCTTGGACCTAGCAGAGGGGGGGAAAATTCCCAGAGAGTCCAGCGGGAACGAGTCTCCACCTGTAAATAAATAAAAAAATAAAAAAATAAGAACCGCGGAAAACAGCGTCGTCAGCAGCAGCAGCGGCGGGAAAGCGCGGGGAGCGCCATTTTTTTTTCCTGCAGGAAAGAAAGGAAAGCGCGGGAAGCGCCATTTTTTTCCAGGATGCCTAAGGCTGGCAATATTGATGCTTTTGATAACGATATAGAGGATTGGACCACATATGTGGAAAGAGTGGAGGTATATTGCACAGCAAATGGAATAGAAAATGATAAAAAGGCGTCAGTACTTCTAAATCTAATGGGCGCAAAGACATATGGGCTGTTACGAAACTTAATCACTCCAGCCAAACCAAAGAACAAGAATTTTAAGGAAATTGTTGATACCCTACAGGAGCACTTAAACCCAACACCGCTGCTGATAGCGGAACGATTCAAATTCTTCAAGAGGAATCAGCACAAGAATGAAAGTAACGCGGATTACCTCACCGAATTAAGAAAGCTATCAAAGCACTGCCAATTCGGGGCAGGACTGGCAGATTCTCTTCGAGACAAATTCGTCTGCGGTCTCCTAAGTGAAGGAACACAAAAAAGGCTGCTTTCTGAGAAAGATTTGACACTGGACAACGCTTTCAGTATGGCTGTATCATATGAAGCAGCCGCAAGAGGAGCTGCAGAGATACAGCAAAAGACACAGGACTTCGGCACCCATGAAATGACACAGGGTTTCGAGAGATGTTATCGCTGCGGCAGATCCACCCATGACCAGAGGGACTGCTGGTTCAAGGACAAAGCATGCAGGCAATGCGGAAAGATTGGACACATTGCACGGGTATGCCGATCTGGACAAAAAAAATCCACGGACAGAAAAAAAAAAATCAATAAAGAAAAGTACAGAAAGGTACAAATGATGACGGACAGTAGCTCCGAAGACCAGAAGAGCGATAGCGACTCCGGAAACAAGAGACTAAGCTGTCTCAAATTACATAATGTAATTGCCAAAGAAGATTACCAGACCATTTGGGTTACCCTCACGATAGCAGGTTCCCCAGTTAAAATGGAGCTAGATACAGGATCAGCTCTGACCGTCATAAATCGACGGGATTACGAGCGGCTATTTCCGCATATACCTTTAAAAGACACATCCATTATCTTGAAAACATATACGGGGCAGAAAGTATACCCCAAAGGAAAAATAAGGGTGCCTGTTGTATACAACGGCAAGGAAATACAGAAGTTGTATTTATACGTTCTACAAGATGGTGGTCCACCGCTGTTGGGACGTGAATGGATCAGGAAGATACGTTTAGACTGGCACTCCATTCAGGCACTGACGGTGACCAGTAAGAAAAAAAATGATGATGACGTCATACCTGAACGATTAAAAGACATCTTGGCCAACGCCAAGGAAGTGTTTCAAGAGAAACTAGGAACCTTGAAAGGCATCACCGCCTCAATAAAAGTGGAAGATGCAGCAATTCCCAAGTTTTTTAAGGCAAGGCCGGTGCCATACGCAATTCGTCCAGCAGTCGAGGCAGAGCTGGAGAATTTGGAAAAGGCAGGCGTATTATCCAAGATAGATTGGAGCGAGTGGGCAACACTCATCGTCCCGGTCATGAAGAAAACGTTGAATAATGATAAATCTGAAGAACAGAGAAAAATTCACATCTGTGGAGACTTCAAGGTGACTGTAAACCCGGTCCTTCACACGGTACAGTATCCTCTTCCGAGGATAGAAGATATTGTCGCCTCACTATCCGGAGGGAAACGTTTCACCAAAATTGACTTGGCACAGGCATATCTACAGATGGAGGTTGAAGAGGCCTCTAAAAAGTATCTCACGATAAATACACACAAAGGCCTGTACCAGTACAATCGACTGGTTTTCGGAGTAGCATCAGCTCCAGCTATCTGGCAAAGAGCTATGGAGCAAGTCCTGCAAGGGATTCCGGGGACTCAATGCTACCTAGACGACATCCTTGTAACAGGAGAAAACAACAACGAGCACCTTGCCAATTTGGAGCAGGTGCTCACTAGGCTGAGAGAACAGGGCCTACGAGCAAATCGCCCCAAGTGCGAATTTTTCCAGAAACAAATATCATATTGTGGCCACATAATTAATAAGGAAGGATTGCATAAGTCACCTGAAAAAATTGAAGCGGTCATAAAAGCCCCAGCACCTGAAAATGTTTCACAATTAAGGTCGTTCCTGGGATTGATAAATTACTATCATAAATTTTTACCGAACTTATCAACTCTTCTGCACCCTCTTAATGAACTGCTACAAACAGGAGTAATTTGGAAATGGAGCGAGGACTGTAAACGTGCCTTCCATAAATGCAAAGACTTAATCACGTCCAAGGAAGTTTTGGCTCATTACAACCCATCACTGCCAATCAGACTGGCGTGTGATGCATCCCCTTACGGCGTACGAGCGGTATTATCGCATAGATTCCCTGATGGCTCGGAACGGCCGATAGCTTTTGCGTCACGCTCATTGAACTCAGCTGAGCGTAACTGTGCCCAGATCGACAGGGAAGCACTCAGCCTGGTATGGGGAGTGAAGAAATTCAACCATTACCTACACGGACAAAAATTTACCTTGTTGACTGACATCAACCCCTCATCTCCATATTCAACCCTAAAAAGGGTGTTCCCATTATGACAGCACAAAGGTGGTCCCTTTTTCTAGGGGCACACCAATACGACATAGAATACAAAGGATCAAAACAGCATGGGAATGCTGACGGTTTATCGCGCCTACCGTTGCCAACGGTAGAAGAGGCACCTACAGTAGACCCAGTGGAGATGTTCCACTCTACCATAGTGGAATGTCTACCAGTAACAAATTCTGCCATTGAAAGGGAAACGATAAATGACCCGACTCTCTCACGGGTCTACGATTTAACAGTGAAGGGATGGCAAGCACATGGCGAACCAGTTGCCAGCATTCTCGCAAAGAGGAGAACAGCTGTCAGTGTGCCGAGGAACCTTGATGTGTGGATCCAGAGTGGTGGTTCCACCCAAACTCCAGGATAAAGTGCTAAAGGAGCTTCACGAGGGGCATCTGGGTGGAGTAAAAATGAAGAACCTAGCCAGGGCGTTTGTATGGTGACCAGGTATCGATGGAGACATCGAAGAAATGACCAAGAGCTGCCTAGGATGCCAGAAGGTCCAAAACGCTCCACCACAAACCCCTCTACATCCATGGGAGTGGCCCTCATCTCCATGGCAAAGGGTACACATCGACTTTGCTGGTCCATTTATGGACTCAATGTTCTTAATCGCGGTTGATGCACACTCCAAGTGGCCAGAGGTAATAAAGATGTCCTCCACCACCACGGAAAAAACCATCACAGTATTAAGGACCATATTTGCCAGGAATGGGCTGCCTGAACAGATCTGTTCTGATAATGGGCCGCAATTTGTGTCCGAAGAATTCAGGAAGTTCTTAAAAAAACAATGGGGTTAAGCACTACACGTCCGCCCCATACCATCCCGCCACCAATGGATTGGCTGAAAGGTTTGTCCAGACCTTCAAGAAGGCCATTAAGGCCATGGGTAATGAAGACATAAAACTTCAGCATAAGGTAGATAACTTCTTGTTTGCATACAGGAATGCAACACATATGGTTACAAACCAAACTCCCGCCATGATGTTCTTCAATAGAAGCCTAAGATGCCGGCTGGATTTGATCAAGCCAAACATCAGAAGGGACATGGAGAACCGGCAATTTCAAGGCATGAATGAAAGGCCAACTAGAACCTTCCAGATAGGTCAACAAGTTTTGGCCCGGGACTACCGTACCGAGAAATGGCAGCCTGGAACTATTTGCACACGACTAGGACCGCTGATGTATACCGTGGACATTGGAGAAAGCATAATAAGGCGCCATGCTGACCAGATCATAGAGTCATCCGAAAAGGGACAACCTACACCACAACTCTATACGCCTAATGATGAAGTAGAGATACCCATAGTATCTACCTCCGATCCGGTGATACTGGAACCAGATGAACCCGACACTGGCATTCAAGCCGAATCAGCCTTGCCAAAAGAACCTACTACACCACCAGAAACTACTACACCACCGAGACGTTATCCAGACCGAGTCAGGAAGCCTCCAGAGAGACTGACTTATAATTGATTAACTGCAGCAATGTGTAGATTATTGTTCTTGTAACATGTAATTAATGATTACTTAAAATATTATGTACTGGTTGGCTAAAAGGGGAGGAATTGTAGTGTATGTGCCTTTAAGAGCCCCCTGTGTACTGTAATGCCGGTAATGGCCACTCGGGCTATATAAGCCTGTATATTGTGTTGTATCAGTTAGTTCACCTCCAGACTTTGTTCAGTAAACACCTGTGAAACTAACTCCTGCCTTCAGTATCTCTATTAACACACGGATACAACAAAGGGGTTGTGCCTATTCTCATTGGAGTTTAGAAGAATGAGAGGTGATCTTATTGAAACATAAGATTCTGAGGGGGATTGGCAGGTTAAATAATGAGCGTCTGTTTCCCCTCGTGGGGGAATCTAGGACAAGAGGGCATAGTTTCAGAATAAGGGGTCGCCCATTTAAGACGGAGATGAGGAATTTCTTCTCTCAGAGGGTCGTGAATCTTTCGAATTCTCTACCCCAGAGAGCTGTGAAGGTTGAGTCATTGAATATATTCAAGGCTGAGATAGACAGATTTTTGAACTACAGGGGAGTCAAGGGTTATGGGTATCAGGCAGAAAAGTGGAGTTGAGGTCATAATCAGATCAGCCATGATCATATTGAATGGTGGAGCAGGCTTGAGGGATCGAATGGCCTACTCCTGCTCCTATTTCTTATGTTCTTATGTACTTCCATTCCCAGCTTCTACAGTAAACAATGCAATGGCAATCAAGAGTTGCACATACAAGTGGCAGATCAAGGTTGAAAGAGCAATCATTTCTTTTCTTCCCCTTTCAGACCAAGAAATTTCAAAATAGTCTGATGTATTCAAGCTTTGCAAGCACATCAATTCCAGATGAATTTTACAGTACAAATGTTAGGAAACATAGGATTAAAATTGGTACACATTGCGCCTGTTTTGTAGGCATAATAATCATCTTCTTAGGCAGTCCCTCGGAACCGAGGATGACTTGCTTCCACATTAAAAATGAGTTCGCAGGTGACTGATGAGTCCAATGCGGGACCTACAGTCTCTGTCACAGGTGGGGCAAACGGTGGTTGAAGGGGTGGGTGGGTGGGGTGCTTGGGTTGACGTGCGATCCTTGCGCTGCCTGTGCTTGGCTTCTGCTTGCTCCCGGCGAAGAGACTCGAGGTGTTCGGCGCCTTCCCGGATGCTTCTCCTCCACTTTGTGCGGTCTTGGGCCAGGGATTCCCAGGTGTCGCTGGGGATGTTACACTTTTTCAAGGAGGTTTTGAGGGTGTCCTTGAAGCATTTCCTCTGCCCACCTGGGGCTCTCTTGCCGTGCCGGAGCTCTGAATAGAGCGCTTGTTTTGGGAGTCTCGTATCGGGCATGCGGACAATGTGACCCGTCCATCGGAGCTGATTGAGCGTGGTCAGAGCTTCGATGCTGGGGATGTTGGCCTGAGCAAGAACACCGACGTTGGTGCGCCTATCCTGCCAATGGATTTGCAGGATCTTGCGGAGGCAGCGTTGGTGGTACCTCTCCAGTGCTTTGAGGTGCCTGCTGTACATGGTCCATGTCTCTGAGGCATACAGCAGGGCAGGTATCACTGCTGCCCTGTAGACCATGAGCTTAGTGCCGGGTTTGAGGTCCTGGTCTTCAAACACTCTCTTCCTCAGGCGACCGAAGGCTGCACTGGCACACTGAAGGCTGTGTTGGACTTCGTCGTCGACGTCTGCCCTTGTTGACAGTAGGCTCCTGAGGTATGGAAAGTGGTCCATGTTGTCCAAGGCCTTGTCGTGGATTTTGATAATCGGGGGGCAGCACTGTGTGGCGGGGGCAGGTTGGTAGAGGACCTTTGTCTTACGGATGTTTATCGTGTAAGGCCCATGCTCTCATATGCTTCGGTGAAGGTATTTACGATGGTTTGGAGTTCGACCTCTGAGTGAGCGCAGACGCAAGCATCGTCTGCATACTGTAATTCAACGACAGAGGATGGGACGGCCTTGGATCTGGACTGGAGGCGACGGAGGTTGAACAGTTTCCCGTTTGTTCTGTAAATTAGCTCCACTCCAGTGGGGAGCTTACTGAGGGTGAGATGGAGCATTGCAGCAAGGAAGATTGAGAAGAGTGTTGGTGCGATGACACAGCCTTGCTTGACCCCAGTTCGTACGTGAATTGGGTCTGTGGTGGAACCGTTGGTCAGGATCACGGCTTGCATGTCGTCGTGAAGCAGGCGGAGGATAGTGACAAACTTTTGAGGGCAGCCGAATTTGAGGAGGACACTCCATAATCCCTCACGGTTGACAGTGTCGAAGGCCTTTGTGAGATCAAAGGCGGCCATGTACAGCGGTTGGTGCTGTTCCCTGCATTTCTCTTGTAATTGACGTGCGGTGAAGATCATGTCCATTGTGCCCCTTAGTGGGCGGAATCCGCATTGCGACTCTGGGAGGAGCTCTTCGGCCACTGGGAGAAGGCGATTGAGGAGGACTCTTGCGATGACTTTCCCTGTGGCAGATAGCAGGGAAACTCCTCTGTAATTACCGCAATCGGACTTGTCACCTTTCTTGAAGATGGTCACGATTACGGCATCTCTGAGATCCCCTGGCATGCTCTCCTCCTTCCAAATATAAGAGAAATGAGTTCATGAATTCGCGCCAGTAGTGCTTCTCCGCTATGTTTTAGTGCCTCGGCGGGGATTCCATCTGCTCCTGATGTAGGCATAATACTGACGCAAAGTATACCAATTCAGCAGTGGGACGGCCTGCGCGCAATCTGCGTAAGCGTTGGTTCCACTGCTAAATTCATGGCGGCCTTTTTTTAAAGACATCCTGGGCAGACAACTAAAACAGGCCCCTTAAATATGTACATTAGGGGCCTAACACCTGTTGAAGGACTAGGGGCCTAACACCTGCTGAAGGACCCCCATCGAGAAATTAGTTGCTGATGACTGCTGCCCTGTACAGGATTTTTCAGCAGCTCCCACAGCATCTTAAAAGGAGGTAGAGAGGCGGAGAGGTTTAGGGAGGGAATTCCAGAGCTTAGGGCCTAGGCAGCTGAAGGCACGGCCACCAAAGGTGAAGCGATGAAAATCAGAGATGCTCAAGAGGCCAGAATCGTAGGAGCGCAGAGATCTCGGAGAGTTGTAGGAGGTTACAGAGATAGGGAAGGAAGAGGCTATGGAGGGATTTGAAAACAAGAATGAGAATTTAAAAATCAAGACCATCTTCGACCACTTCCTTGTATCCCTCACCACCTATGTCTCTCTATCCCCTTCCAACCCCACTTCCTTCTGCACCTACTTCTGGAAAACAAATTCTCCAAGTTGCTTATAACAGCACATTCAAGTTGCCAACCGCCAAGCCTTTGGCCTCCATTCACCGCAATACTTCTCTCTCACCTCCACCTTTGATCCCCTTGTTCCCAACGACTCCCATCCCAGATATAGCTCCCACCTTCACTCTCTCAAGTCCAAGGGGTGCAGACTTCAGCATATATAGTGCACAAATGGGTGAACATTGTCAGATCTGACTGGATCACATAAAGCTCAAGGGACTTCACACTCCTCTGCCAAAACCACCACAACTCTAGGATCATCGTGGAGAGCAAAGATAATTCCTGGCTTTATTTAACCACTGCCACCCATTTCCTGAAAGCATTCTCCCCTGCCCACTCCACCCTCGCCTTTAACAACAAGTGTGAGCAGCTCATGGATATCTTTGTCACCAAGATAGAGACCATCTGTTCAGCTGCCTCGCCCCTTTCCTAGTAAGGCAAACCATGTCCCACCTTAGCCCTGACTTGTTGTTTCTCTCACTCTAGATACTCTCCTATCTCTCCATGCCCTCTCCAATCTAATTGTGTCCTTGAGACCCATCTCCTGCTCCCTGGACCCCATTCCCATTAAACTGCTGACCATTTAACTTCTCTTCCTGGCCCCCATGCTAGCTGAAATTATAAATGGTTTGCTTTTCTCAGGTATATCCCCCTCTATTTCAAAACAACATTCATTGCCGTCTCCTCAAAAAATCCATTCTTGCTCTCACTATTCTTTCAAACTACCGCCCCATCTCCAACCTCCCTTTCCTCTCAAGTCCATGAATGCATATCCCCTCTCAAATCTATGCCCATCTCTTCTGCAATTTCCCATTTGAATCTCTCCCATCAGGATTCCAGCCATCCAAGAAACAGCCCTAACTAGAATCACAAACATTATTATAAAATCATAAAAATTTACAGCACCGAAGGAGACCATTCGGCCCATTGTGTCTGCGCCGACCGAAAAAGAGTTATCCAGCCTAATCCCACTTTCCAGCTCTTGGCCTGTAGCCTTGCAGGTTACAGCACTTCAAGTGCATACCCAAGTACTTTTTAAATGTGATGAGGGTATCTGCCTCTACTACCCTCTCAGGCAATGCGTTCCAGACCCACACCACCTTCTGGGTGAAAACATTTCTCCTCAACTCCCCTCTAATCCTTCTACCAATTACTTTAAATCTATTTCCCCTGGTTATTGACCTCTCTGCTAAGGGAAATAGGTGCTTCCTATGCACTCTATCTAGATCCCTCATAATTTTATACACCCCAATTAAATCTCCCCTCAGCCTCACCTGTTCCAAAGAAAACAACCCCAGCTGATCCAATCTTTCCTCAGTTAAAATTCTCCAGTCCTGGCAACATCCTCATAAATCGCCTTTGTACCCTCATTAGTGCAATCACATCTTTCCTTGGTGATCAGAACTGTACGCAGTACTCTAGCTGTGGCCTAACTAGTGTTTTATGCAATTCTAGCATAACCTCTCTGCTCTTATATTCTATACATTATTTGTGACCGTGACCATGGTGGATTATCCCTCCTCGTCCTCCTTGGTCTCTCTGCAGTCTTTAACATGGTTGACCATACCATCCTCTTCCAACGCCTCTCCTCCGTTGTCCATCTTGGTTCCGCTCTTACCTATCCAATCGTAGCCAGCTGAGTATCTTCAGCAATAACTTCTCTTATCCACACACTATCACTTCCCCATGAATCTATCCTTGGTCCACTCTTCCTCAGCTACATGCTGCCCCTTGGCAACATTCGTCACAGAAATGGGGTCAGTTTCTACACGTACACAATGACACCCAGTTCTATCTCTCCACTGCCTCAGTCCTGTCAGATTCCTTGTTCAACAAACAGTATTGAATGAGCCACAATTTTCTCCAGTTAAACAACGGGAAGACTGAAGCCATTGTCTTTGGCTCCTGCCACAAACTCCAGATCTTCACCACCAGCTCCATCCTCCTCCCCTGTAACTGTCTCAGGGTGAACCAGACTGCAACCTTGGCGTCCTATTTGACCCGAGCAGAGTTACCGACCACATATCCTCCTCATCACAAAGAGGGCATATACATTTCCCACCTCTGCCCATCTGGCACTGAAATTTTCATTCATGCCTTTGTCACCTCCAAACTCAATTAATCTAATGCTCTCTAGAATCAACAAGGGGGGGGGGGGGGTGGGGGGGGGAGGCCATACTAGATTTAGTAAGAAAGTAATAAGCCAGGCATAGTTAATAATCTAACAGTAAGGGAACATTTATCGAACAGTGATCATAATATGATTGAATTCAATGTTAGGTTTGAAAAGGAGAAACATAACACAGTTATTAGTATTCTAGCTTTTGGTAAGGCTAACTTTAATGGGATGAGAGAGACTGACAACAGCAAACTGGTCAAAATTGTTCTTGGGTAAAACTACAGATGAACAGTAGGAGGTGTTCAAAAAATAATTTAGCTTAATACAGGACCAATATGGGTTTCCTCCGGGTGCTCCGGTTTCCTCCCACAGTCCAAAGATGTGCAGGTTAGGTTGATTGGCTATGATAAAATTGACCCTTAGTGTTAGGGGGATTAAATACGTGGGGTTACGGGGATAGGGTGGGATATGTGTTGGTGTAGGGGTTACGGGGATCGGGGGTGGGATATGTGTCGGTGCAGGCTCGATGGGCCGAAATGGCCTCTATCTGCATTGTGGGGTTTCTGTGATTCTGTGAATATATACCCCTAAGGGGAAAGAGCTCTACTTCCCAAGTAAAACAGCCATGGGCGACAAAAAAGGGGTGAAAGATAACATAAAACTTAAGGAAAGAGCATATAAAAGTGCAAAGAATAGTGTAAATCGAAGGGACTGGGAGAGATATAAAGAACAGCAAAGGAAGGCGAAAAAAGATAGTAAGAGCTGCAGAAAGGGAATACGAGAAGAAACTTGGGAAGGGTAATGCGGGCCCTTTAAAAACATATGGAGGTAATATGGCAAATGAAAATAAGGAAATAGCAGATGTGTTGAATAATTACTGTGTGTTAGTCTTCATAGTTGAGGAAGAGGATAATATACCTGACATTCCAGGGAAACTAATAATCAAGGACGGAACTCACTACAGTTAACGTAAACAAGGAAACAGTATTGGAACAAAATAATGGCACTAAAGACTGACAAATTCCCAGGACCTAATGGTTTCCACCCCAGGGTTTTAAAGGAAGTAGGTGAGGAAACTGCAGATGTTTTAGCCATAATCATCCAAAGCACTCCCGATTCAGAAATTGCAAATGTAACTCAATTATTTAAGAAAGGTGAGAGAGAGAAACCACAGAATTATAGACCTGTTAGTCCAACATCTGTTCTGGGAAAGTTACTGGAAACTATAATTAAGGACAGAGTGACGGAGCACTTAGATAGAAATTTGAGCTGATTAGAGAGAGCCAACATGGATTTGTAAATGTCTAACAGAATTTTTTGAGGAAGTAACTAAAGTAGTAAGCAGGGTAATGTCTATGGATGCAGTTTATATGGACTTCCAGAAGGCATTCGATAAGGTTCCACATAAAAGATGGTTAGCTAAAATTGTAACTAGAAGGCTAAAGATGTGCGGGTTAGGTTGATTGGCTGTGATAAATTGACCCTTAGTGTTAGGGGGATTAAATACATGGGGTTATGGGGATCGGGTGGGATGTGTGTCGGTGCAGGCTCGATGGGCCGAAATGGCCTCTATCTGCACTGTGGGGTTTCTGTGATCTGTGATCTGTGAATATAAAGGGGAGGAATTTTTGCTACAGCTATACAAAACTATGCTTAGACCACATCTGGAGTACTGTGTACTGGAGTTCTAGGTACCGCACCTTAGAAGGGATATATTGGCCTTGGAAGGAGTGCAGCGCAGATTCATCAGAATGTTACCAGGGCTCCAAGGGTTAGATTAATGGGGAGAGATTACATAAACTAGGCTAGTATCCCCTGGAATAGAGAGGGTTAAGGGGTGATTAGAATGACGTTTTTTAGGATTTTGAAAGGAACTGATAGGGTAGTTAGAGAGAAAAAATTTTCCGCTGGTGGGAGACCTTAAAATCAAAGTCAGGCCATTCAGGAGAGAAGTTTGGAAACACTTCTACAAGCAAAGAGTGATAGAAGTGTGGAACTCTCTCCCACAAAAAGCATACATTTTAAATCTGAGATCGATAGATTTTTGCTAGCCAAGGGTATTAAGGGATATGGAGCCAAGATGGGTGGATGGAGTTAAGATACAGATCAGCCATGATCTCACTGAATGGTGGAACATGTTCAAGGGGCTGAATGGCCTACTCCTGTTCCAATGTTCTCCTGACCATCATCCCATCCTCCACCCTCTATGAACTTCAGTTCATCCAAAACGTTGCTGTCCATATACTATGCCCCAAGTAGTCCTGCTTGTCCATCACCACCATTCTCAGTAAACTAATCTCCCCAAGGCCCCCAATTTAACATTTTCATCCTTACGTTTAAATCCCTCTGTGACCTTGCCACTCCTTATCTCTATAACTTTCACCAGTGCTACAATACCCAGCTCCAAACGCTTCATTCATAAGAACATAAGAAATAGGAGCTGGAGTAGGCCATTTGGTCCTTCAAGCCTACTCCGCCATTCAACAAGATCATGGCTGATCTTCTACCTCAACTCCACCTTCCCGCACTATCTCCATATCCCTTAATTCTCTTCGTTCGCAAACATTTATCGACCTCTGCCTTGAATATACTCAATGACTGAGCATCCACAGCTCTCTGGGGTAGAGAATTCCAAAGATTCACAACCCTTTGAGTGAAGAAATTTCTCATCTCAGTCCTAAATGGCTGACTCCTTATTCTGTGACTGTGACCTCATGTTCCAGATTCCCCAGCCAGAAGAAACATTTCCCCAGCATTAACCCTGTCAAGCCCCTTAAGAATTTTGTATGTTTCAATGAGATCACCTCTCATTCTTCTAAACTCTAAGGAATATAGGCCTAGTCTACTCAATCACTCCTCATAGGACAATCCCCTCATCCCAGGAACCAGTCTGGTGAACCTTCGCTTTACTCCCTCTAAAGGCAAGTATGTCTTTCCTTAGGTAAGGAGACCAGAACTGTACACAGTACTCCAGGTGTGGCCTCACCAATGCCCTGTATAAGTGGGCATAAGAGTCTGCCCCACCTGTGACAGAGACTGTAGGTCCCGCATTGGACTCATCAGTCACCTGAGAACTCATTTTTAGTGTGGAAGCAAGTCATCCTCGGTTCCGAGGGACTGCCTAAGAAGAATAATACTAAGTGTACTAAGACTTCTTTACTCTTGTACTCTAATCCCCTTGTAACAAAAGCTAACACACCATTTGCTTTCCTAATTGCTTGCTGTACCTGTATGTTAACTTTCTGTGATTCATGTACTAGGACACCCAGGTCCCTCTGAGTGCTAACATTTCCCAGTCTCTCACCATTCAGAAAATATTCTGTTTTTTTGTTTTTCCTACCAAAGTGGATAACTTCACGCTTCCCCACATTGTATTCCATTTGCCATGTTCTTGCCCACTCAGTCAACTTGTCTATATATCTCGCTGCAGCCTCTTTGCATCCTCCGCACAGCTTACTTTCCCACCTAACTTTGTATCATCAGCAAACTTGGATACGTTACACTCAGTCCCTTCATCCAAGTCATTAATATAGATTGTAAAGAGCTGAGGCCCAAGCACTGATCCTTGTGATACCCCACTAGTTACAGCATGCCAACCTGAAAATGCCCCGTTTATTCCTACTCTCTGTTTTCTGTCCATTAACCAATCCTCAATCCATGCTAATATATTATCCCCAATACCATGAGTCCTAATTTTGTGTAATAACTTCTTGTGTGGCACCTTATCGAATGCTTTCTGAAAATCCAAATACACTATATCAACTGGTTCCCCCTTATCCATCCTGCTAATTACATCTTCAACAGATTTGTCAAACACGATTTCCCTTTCATAAACCCATGTTGACTCTGCCTAATCATATTATGATTTTCTAAGTGCCCTGTTACCACATTCCTGACTTCAGCCTCATGCATCAAAATCTGCCTCTCTGAAGTTAAACATTTCTATTACCCTCATTCTCTTTTCTGTCAAATGCCTAACTATAAACTCCAATATATTGGTGTCACTATTGCCAAGATATTCTCTGACTCTGACCTGCTCTGCCATCTCCTGATCGTTATTTAATATCAGGTCTAATAACACCAATGGGACGGGCTCCACCTGAACCAGAAAGGGATCAGTGTTCTAGCAGAAAGGGTAATGAGGAAGGTGGCAAAGGCTTTAAACTAGCAAGACGGGGAGGGGTCTACATGAAATGAAACAAGCTTAAATATGAATGAGACAGGAAAGTAGAGCATGGGACAGACTAAACTAAGGGAGGACAAAAATGGACAGGGAATAAATAAAGTTACAGAACAGGAGTGTAAAAATATTGTTAAAAATAAAGTGAGAGGAACTGCTATTAAAAATGAATTAAACAGTTTGTACAGCAACGCACATGGGCCTAGAAATTCGGTGGGCTGTGCCACCAGTTAGCGCCCAAAGAGGGCACTTAGTGGGTTTAGTGCCACTGGCCACGCCTCCCGCGAAATTTAGCAGGGCGCTAATGGCGGCGTTAGCCAGTAGCGCTGCACCGCCACTGATGACGTCATCATTGTGCGCAGCACCCCGCTACCGCCCCGATCGCCAAATTTGGTAGCACCCCCCGCTGTAACACCGGTCGCAATTTGCAACCGGTTCAGGAGGGCCTACCTGCAGCGGTAGAGGCGCGGAGATGCGGGGCGGCCATTTTTTTTGCTGGCCACCTGCCAGCACCTCTTCGCGCAGCCGTCCCCGGCCTCCTGAGCCCCCGCCCCCCCGGCATTGTGTCGGCTGTCTCCCAAGAGCCCGGCACTTCTCCTCGGTGCTGGGCTCTTTTGCCGGCACTCGCGATCTCAGATCGCGCTGCAGCAGGCCCCTCCCCTTTAAGAAGGGGAGGAAGGCCTGCAGTACCGCAGCGCGCCGTGCCGCAGCGTGTGGCACTGCAGCACATTGCGCTGCGATTTTCAGTTGCAGCGCCCCAAGACGGATGCAGGGCGCCTCTAATAGCGCCGCGCTTCCGTTTGGGGCGCTCAAACTGAATTTCCGGCGGGTGCTCGCGACTCCTTCCGGGGTGGTACTTCCGGCGCCCTGGCGAGACTGGCACCCCAAACGGGGCGCCACCGAATTTCTAGGCCAGAGTGTCCATAATAAAACAGGGATACTGGAGGCAATAATACATTGTGAGGAACCAGATATATTCGGGTTTACTGAGACATGGCTACAGAAAAATCAGGACTGGGAATTAAACAGGGCAGGGTATAACATATTTAGAAAAGATAGAGTGGGAATAAGGGGAGGTAGAGTAGCTATATGTATTAGAGATAGCATAATGGCAGTAGAAAAAAGTAACGCAGCCAACAGTAAGAAATAGAATCCATGTGGATTGCGATAAGATATAAAAAGGAATTAATAATTAATAGGGGTAGTCTAAAGACCACCCAATAGTGGAAGAGAGGTCGAGGAAGAAATATGCAAACAAATTAGGGAAATGAGTAACACATGGGGGATTTTAACAACCCCAAAATTAATTGGCCAGCAGAGATAGGTAAAAGGGATAAGAGAATGAAGTCCCTACAATGTGTACAGGACTCCTTTCTAACCCAGTATGTAAGAAGCCCAATAAGGGAGGATTCGCTACTGGATCGGGTAATGGGGAACGAAGCAGAGCAGATAAGCGAATTAAAAGTAGGGGAACATCTAGGCAATAGTGACCATAATATAAAACAGTTTAGGGTAATAATTGAGAAGGACATAAGCATGACAGAGGCCAGGTTAATAGATTGGAAAAAAGATGATTGAGGGGCTGAGAATAGAAATTGGGGGAAAAAAAATATTGGCAAACAATAATGTAAAACAGCAATAAGAAACATTTAAGGTGTTCAACAGAGCGCAGGAAAAATATATTCAGTTAAAGAACAAGAACAAACTAAACACTAATGTGACACCATAGATGAATAAAGACATAAGGGAAAAATTGAGGGTAAGGAAAGGGACATACACAAAGTACATGGACAGCAGAGGAGAGCAAGACAAGGGAGAATACAAAGAGACTAGGAGAGAAGTAAAAAAAAAAATTAGGAAGGCAAAGAGGAACTATGAAATTAAACTATCAAGGAACATAAAACAAATTAGTAAGATATTCTACAGCCACATAAATAAAAAAAGGAAAGTTAGGATGGGAATAGGGCTATTAAGGGATGGTCAGGATAAAATCATAGGCAGCGATAGCGAAATGGCAGAAATATTAAATACCGAAGCAAAATAATTATTTATCAGGGAAATGGATCAAGTGGACATGACATCGGAAGTTGAGATTAGAAGTGACATAACCGCATTTAAAATAAAAAGGAGAAATATTAAATAAACGAATCAAACTCAAAGAGGATAAAACCCCTGGTCTGGACAGGTTACATCCGCACATTGTAAAAGAATCAAAGAAAAAGATAGCAGAGGCACTATTACACATATATGTATAAGTCATTAGAAAAAGGTGTACTGCCAGAGGACTGACAGATAGCTCACGTTATATTTATATTTAAGAAGGGAGATCAAACATGTTTAGGAAACTATACACCAGTCAGCTTAACATCGGTAGTAGGAAAAATAATGCAATCCTTACTAAAGGAGAAAATAGAAAAACTATCTAGAAACCAAAAATATAATAATGAATAGTCAACATGGATTTCAAAAGGGAAAGTCTTGCTGACCAACCTCATTGAATTTTTGAAAAGATAACAGAGAGTGTAGACAAGGGTAATGCAGTATATGGTGTGGAGATGCCGGAGTTGGACTGGGGTGGACAAATGTAAGAAGTCACACAACACCAGGTTATAGTCCAACAGCTTTATTTGAAATCACTTTCAAGTGATTTCAAATAAAGCTGTTGGACTATAACCTGGTGTTGTGTGACTTCTTACATTAATGCAGTATATGTATGTGGTAAACCACTGTTATCGTTAACAACAGTGTAACAATAGTGAACGGTTGTGATCACTGTTTACACTGTTGTTATCACTACACAAGGTTACCTCTTGCCACGCACGCTGTTATACCTAGGCATACCTCAGCTGACTCCGCCCATGGCTCCGCCTGCTTGCCCAGGTATAAAGGTGACCGCTTGGCTAGTATTCTTCCTTGTTGGAACCGATCACCCACGAAGGTGGGCTCTGTTATTTAGCCAATAAAAACCTATAGTTACTATCTTAACTCGTTGCTTTTCATGGAATGAATTGATAGGTATATCAATTTTATTGGCTAAATTTTGAAATGACTGGACTGGAGCAGCCAAACAACCAGCCAAACGGCCAGCTACAACAGCCCCAGCAGCCGACTTGGCTGCGAGCCCTCCGACCGCCGTACCTGGATCTAAATCCACAGGCAGCGAATTCAGCCCTCGACTTCGATCACTGGCTGAGCTGCTTTGAATCCTACCTGGTAGCCTCCGGCGTGCCATCGGAAGCCGACAAACTAAGAGTTCTGACCGCCCAGGTGAGCCCTAAAGTATTTGCACTCATCCAGGACCTTGCTACATACGAGGAGGCCCTCGACCTGCTAAAAGAGCAGTACCGGAGCCCAGTAAATTCAATGTATGCCAGACATCTCCTAAGATCCTGCTCGCAACAGCCAGGAGAGTCTGTAGATGAATTTTTACGGGCGCTACACTCGGCAGGGACTGTGACTTTAAAGCTGTATCGTCTGCACAACATGCTGAAGGAAATATCCGTGATGCCTTCGTGAAAGGCCTTCGGTCCGACTACTCACGGCAAAGACTGCTCGAATCAAAGGACCTCGGCTTGAAAGCAGCTGCAGCCCTCGCTCGCTCCCTGGAAGTGGCCCATCGGGACCTCGAGACGTACTCCGGGTACAGTGCTGCGCGACCCTGGGACTCGGGCCCGACTCCGGCCGCAATACCCCTCGCACCGCCGCCCCTGGGACCTACTACGGCGTCGGTGTCCCGGAACCGATCGGGACCTGCTGCGGCAGCGGAGCCCCGCGATCGGGCCGCCAGCTGCTATTTCTATGGCCAGGCGAGACATCAAAGGGCGCGCTGCCTTGCAAGGAACGCGACCCGCTCCGGATGCAAAAAAAAAGGCCACTTCGCAAACGCCTGCAGGGGGGAAGCCACAGACGCCAGAAGTCCCTCATGTGAGTCGTGGGGGCGGCCATCTTTGATCAAGGCCACAGACGCCAGCAGTGCCTCATGTGAGTCGTGGGGGCGGCCATCTTCTTCGCCATTTTGTCCAACTTCGACCTCGTGGGGATCCGTGTCATGGGCGCCGCCATTTTGTTCGCCGCACTCAGCCGCCATTTTGTCTCCAGACCCGACCACCGCCTCACCTGCCGACTACAGCAGCTCACTCAGCCATACACTGGCCTCCGTCACGCTTGACCAAGCTCTCCCGCATCATCTGTCCAGGTCCATGATGGACATCGAAGTAAACGTCCACGCCACGACCTGCCTGTTCGACAGCGGGAGCACAGGGAGTTTTATTCACCCAGCCACGGTGCGCTGCTACTCCCTCACTGTCCGGCCAATGTGCCATCGGATCTCGATGGCGTCGAAGTCCCATTCAACAGACGTCAGCGGCTACTGTGTGGTGACCCTGTCGGTTAGGGGCACGGAATATAAAAACTTTAAACTTCTCGTCCTGCCCCAGCTCTGCGCTGCCGTCCTACTAGGGCTGGATTTCCAATGCCACCTTCGAAGTGTCACTTTGGCATACGGTGGACCCCTCCCCCCACTCACAGTCTACAACCAGCAGTTTTTAAACCGCCCGCCGCGTACCACCTGCGGCCTCTCCACGCTCAAAGTCCCGCCCCCCTCCTTGTTCGCTAACCTCACTCGCGACTGTAAACCCATCGCTACCAAGAGCAGGCGGTACAGCGCCGGGGACAGAGCTTTTATTAGCTCTGAGGTGCAGCGACTCCTGAAGGAGGGCATCATCGAGGGGAGCACCAGCCCCTGGCGTGCCCAGGTCGTAGTCGTTAAGACCGGCAATAAACACTGCCTGGTCATCGACTACAGCCAAACCATAAACCGGTACACCCAGCTGGACGCATACCCCCTTCCCCGCATATCTGATATGGTCAACCAGATTGCACAGTACCGGGTATTCTCCACCATCGACCTTAAGTCGGCCTATCACCAACTCCCTATCCGCCCTCAGGACCGCCAATATACCGCCTTCGAGGCGAATGGCCGCCTCTACCACTTCCTTAGGGTTCCCTTCGGCGTCACCAACGGGGTTTCGGTCTTCCAAAGGGAGATGGACCGGATGGTTGACCAGAACGCGCTGCAGGCCACGTTTCCTTATCTAGATAACGTCACCATCTGCGGCCACGACCAGCAGGACCATGATGTTAATCTGGAGAAATTCCTCCGTACGGCCCAACGGCTGAATCTCACTTACAATAAGGAGAAATGTATGTTTAACACCTCGCGCCTTGCCATCCTCGGCTGCGTAGTAGAGAACGGAGTCATCGGCCCCGACCCCGAAAGAACGCGCCCCCTCATGGAGCTTCCCCTTCCCCACTGTCAAAAGGCACTGAAGAGAACCCTGGGGCTCTTCGCTTACTATGCCCAATGGGTGCCCAATTATGCGGACAAAGCCAGACCCCTCATGAAGTCCACCTCCTTCCCCCTGACAGCAGAAGCATGCGCAGCCTTCTCCCTCATAAAAGGAGACATTGCGAAGGCCACAATGCACGCAGTGGATGAGTCCATCCCTTTCCAAGTGGAGAGCGATGCATCCGACTTCGCCCTAGCTGCAACCCTTAACCAGGCGGGGAGACCTGTGGCCTTCTTCTCAAGGACCCTTCAGGGCCCTGAGATCCGACACTCTTCTGTCGAGAAGGAGGCCCAGGCGATTGTGGAAGCGGTACGACGCTGGAGGCATTACCTGGCAGGCAAACGATTTACCCTCCTCACCGACCAGCGTTCGGTTGCTTTTATGTTTAATAACAAGCTGAGGGGCAAAATCAAGAACGACAAGATCTTGAGGTGGAGAATTGAGCTCTCCACCTACGATTACGATATCTTGTACCGGCCTGGTAAACTCAACGAGCCCTCAGATGCTCTATCACGAGGTACATGCGCCAACGCGCAAGTTGATAGACTGCGGACCCTCCACAACGACCTCTGCCACCCCGGGGTCACTAGACTTTACCACTTCATTAAGGCCCGCAACCTGCCCTACTCCATCGAGGAGGTCAGGAGCATGACCAGGAACTGCCAAGCCTGTGCCGAATGCAAACCGCATTTCTATAGGCCGGACAGAGCAAGCCTGATCAAGGCCACCCGCCCCTTCGAGCGCTTGAGCATCGATTTTAAGGGGCCCCTCCCGTCCTCTGACCGTAATGTGTACTTCCTCAACATTATTGACGAGTACTCCCGTTTCCCCTTTGCCATCCCCTGCCCAGACATGACCAGTACCACGGTCATCAAATGCCTGAACGACCTCTTCGCCTTGTTCGGGTTCCCGAACTATATACATAGCGACCGGGGCTCATCCTTCATGAGCGAGGAACTTCGCCAGTTCCTGCTCGCGAGAGGTATTGCTGCGAGCAGGACCACCAGCTACAACCCCCGGGGGAATGGCCAGGTGGAAAGAGAGAACGCGACAGTTTGGAAGGCCGTCCTCTTAGCCCTAAAGTCTAAGGGCCTCCCAACCTCTCGCTGGCAGGAAGTCCTCCCGGCAGCGCTCCATTCCATCCGGTCACTGCTTTGTACCGCCATTAACGCCACCCCTCATGAGCAAATGTTTGTTTTCCCCAGGAAGTCGACTACGGGAACCTCGCTACCAACATGGCTGACTTCTCCGGGGCCCGTCCTGCTGCGGAAGCACGTGAGGACCCATAAAACAGACCCCCTGGTCGAGAGGGTGAACCTCCTGCACGCCAACCCCCAATATGCCTATGTGGCATACCAAGACGGGCGGGAGGACACAGTCTCCTTGCGAGACCTCGCACCCTCGGGCACCCCTGAGATACTACCATTATCCCCCACCACTCCCCCAAATCCAGCTCCTGTAGGCGGCATGCCGGAACCCCAGGAGCCTTCGTCGACCGCGCAGACACCAGCATTAACATCGGATACTGCACCACCGCCGCGCCGATCAGAAAGGCTTACGAGGCCTCCTGATAGACTGACATACACGAACTGGTAGTACACTTCACCCCGCCGGACTCAATTTTAAACAAGGGGTGAATGTGGTAAACCACTGTTATCGTTCACAACCGTTCACTATTGTTACACTGTTGTTATCACTGTTTACACTGTTGTTATCACTACACAAGGTTACCTCTTGCCACGCACGCTGTTATACCTAGGCATACCTCAGCTGACTCCGCCCATGGCTCCGCCTGCTTGCCCAGGTATAAAGGTGACCGCTTGGCTAGTATTCTTCCTTGTTGGAACCGATCACCCACGAAGGTGGGCTCTGTTATTTAGCCAATAAAAACCTATAGTTACTATCTTAACTCGTCACTTTTCATGGAATGAATTGATAGGTATATCAATGTAATTTATCTAGATTTCAAAAAAGCCTTCAATAAGATACCACATAATAGACTAATGAGTAAGGTCAGAGAATGTGGAGTCAGGCAACAAGTAGCAGAATGGAAGCTGGCTGGTGGAAAGACACAAAGGAGAGAGTGAGGTAAAGGGTACTTATTCAGAGTGGCAGAAGGTGGAAAGTGGGGTCCTGCAGGGATCAGTGCTGGGACCATTGTTGTTCACAATTTATATCAACTATTTAGACTTTGGAATCAAACACACAATTTTTAAATTTGCGGACGACACCAAATTGGGAGGGATAGTCAACACTGAGGGGGACTGCAACAAATTTCAAAAAGACATTAATAAATTTGCAGAATGGGCATATAATTGGCAAATGAATTTGAACATAGATAAATGTAAGGGGGGAGAAAATCGTTAGCGACCATTTTGGGTTGCTAACATCGCCTGGGTGCTAAATTTAGCTAAAAATAGTGCCGGCGATTGCTAGCTTCAGTTTTAGTGCCCGAAGAGGGAGGTGGAGCGCGCCACTTCTTAGAGTGCTAACCCCGAATATCGGGGCGGCGCGTTCTGCAGCGCTAAGCACTGGGCCACGTAGCGCTGCCGCATGGCCCTCCCCTCATTAAAGGGGAGGGCCCAAGCCCACAACTCTGCGGGGCCCTACCTGGACCACCAGGGAGCGGGGTGCCATGCCAGCAGCTTGGCACTTAAGAGGAGTGTCGGGCTGCCAGATCATGGCACAGACCCCTCGTTCAAAGACGCAACAAGTCAGACGATTTTTTTTCCCCGCCCGCCATCTCCCCTTCGGTTAGCTCCCTGTGAGCCTCCTGCCGCTCCATTCCCGCCCCCTGAATCGGTCGCCGTCACTGTCCGCCGCAGATTCAGGGGACGCGGGTCAATTTTGCAGGCGGGGCGAAAACAGGGCACTGTGCACAATGATGATGTCATTATCGCCTGCGCAGTGGAGCGGGGTGCTACCGGTTACCGCCGCCGCTAAACTCCCGCTGAATTTAGCGGGAGTTGTTAGCGGCGCCACGCCAGGGAAAAAAGGCGTTTACGCCAGCGCTAACGAGAGGTGCAAATGTACCAAATTTCTAGCCCAAGATATTCCAATTTGGTAAGAAAAATGAGATCACGTCTTACTTAGAAAATACGAATCTAAATGGGGTAGAGGAGCAAAGGGAGTACAAATTCACAAATCACTAAAAGTAGCGATGTTGGTCAATAAGGCCATAACAAAAGCAACCCAAGCACTAGGGTTTATTTCTAGAGGAATAGAATTGAAAAGTAGAGAAGTTATGTTAAATCTTGGTTAGACCACACTTAGAGTACTGCGTGCAGTTCTGGTCGCCATATTCTAAAAAGGATATAGAGGAACTGGAGCAGGTGCAAAAAGATTTACATGGATGATGCGAGATTATACCTATCAGGAAAGGATGAACAGGTTGGTCAAGAAAAGAGAAGGCTGAGGGTTGACCTAACAGAGGTCTTTAAAATTATGAAAGGATTTGATAGAGTAGACACATGTTTCCACTTGTGGGGAAGAGCAAAACTAGAGGCCATCAATATAGGATAGTCACCATGAAATCAAATAGGGAATTCAGAAGAAGCTTCTTTAGCCAGAGAGTGGTGAGAATGTGGAATTTGCTACCACAGGGGGTAGTTGAGGTGAATAGTATAGATGCATTTAAAGGGAAGCTAGATAAGCATATGAGGGAGAAGGGAATAGAGGGGCATGCTGATAGTTAGATGGGGAAGGATCATAATCATAATCAACTTTATTGTCATTGTTAGTGCACATGTTAGGATGGGAGGAGGCTCGTGTGGAGCATAAACTGGTTAGGCCAAATGTCCTGTTTCTGTGCTGTATATTCTATGTAATTCTGTATAACACCCTTGGTCATGTAGGTTTGTTGAGCAATTCCACATGCTGAGAGAGGACAGCAGCTTCCTGCTCCACTGACACTCCCCGGGGCAGCACCTCAGCATCACTACCAATCTGCTGGAGCACAGATTGCTGGCCTGCTGCAACACCGTGAAAGCCCTGGTTGACGGTGGTCGACCCAGCCACGATGGCAGCAGTCAGAGCTTACGTGGCATCAAGCTGAGACTGCATGAGAGCAGTCTGAGAATTAATGACACCAAGCATAGATTGCTTTACAGCACTAAGACGTTGTGTAGCTTCCGCCTGTGCTATAATGGAAGCTGCCAGATCACCCGTCACACGTAGCATGAGGTCTGGGTCGCCACGGTCTCTCTGGGAGTCCACCATCCTTTGTAGATGGGCTCCATGGAAATGACTTTGCGTGAAGCAGGGGCTGGATCTTGTCGGAGAAGTGGGGTATCCATTTTGCATAATAGGCGAACATGCCGAGTGCCCGACGAAGAGAGCCGAGATTCGTAGGGGGAGGGAGCTCCTGAAGCAGACGAAGTCGCTCCGGATCCGGTTTGATGACACCGTTGCCCACCCAGTAGCCAAGGATGTTGACTGATGGTACTGATTTCATAGATTTGGACTCATTTAAGGTTAAGTTCTGACGACAGAGAACGTCAAAAAATTCCTGGAGATTGGCATCATGCTCCTTCTGGTCATGACCAACAATGGTGATATTATCCAGATATGGAAAAGTGTCCGTTAAGTTCTCCTGTTTGACTAGGCTATTCATTGCCCATTGAAAGACGGCCACCCCACTGGTGACCCCAAATGGAAGGCGACAAAACTGATAAAGCCGACCATTGGCCTGAAAGGCCGTATACTTTTTGTCAGAGTCCTTTAACGGTACTTGATGATATTTGCTCTTTAAATCAAAACTTGAAAATGCATTGTAGTTGGCAAGGTTATTGACCATGTCATCGATGCGTGGTAGTGGGTAGGCATCCAGGTCAGTATACTGGTTAATAGTTTGCGAGTAATCGATGCAAAGACATTTCTTGTGTTGCTTCAGAGGATTTTTAACAATGACTTGAGCCCGCCAGAAAGATGAACATGGCTCAATGATACCGTCAGCTAGAAGGCAAGAGATTTCTGCCTCGATAAAGGATCGATCATCTTGGCTGAAACGTCGTGATTTAGTGACTATGGGCTTACATCGGGGGGAAAGATTGGCAAACAAGGAGGGCTCGTCGAGCGAAGCCGCCGAAAGTGCACAAAACGGTACTTTGGAAATAGTAAGCTCCGGCTTTGACCCACCAAACTCGAAAGTGAGTCTTTTGTGTTGTTTCTGGAAATCCTGTCCCAGGAGCACATCACTGCATAGGTTCTTGAGCACCCCGAGCCGGGTGGAGAAATAAGTGCGGCCATTGAGAATAAGGTCAACAAGACAAAAGCCGGAAGAATTGGTGGTCAGTGTCGTCAGAGCCATTGCAATTTCCCTGTCCGAGGGGTAAATACGCAGTTTTAACTTACTGACAGCCCGCTCACTAATGAAGCTGTCAGAGCTGCATGAGTCGATTAGTGCACTCAAAATTTGTCCATTTACCGAAACCTTCATGGCTGCATGGGACAGACTTTGAGGAAAAACAGCTGTGATGGGAGGAGGAGCAGTTTTACCCTTGACAGCTGTAACCTTAGTAGTGGTTCTTGGGGGAGGAGCAGTTTCATAGATAGCAGCTGTAACCTTAGTAGTGGCTCTTGGGGGAGGAGCAGTTTTATAGATAGTAGCTGCAAAACTAACAGGAGCTCTCGACCGGTATACCTTAGAAAAGTGGCCTTTCTTACTAACAGAGGCTCTTGACTGGCATACCTTAGAAAAGTGAGCTTTCTTGCTGCAATGATTGCAGGTTGCGTTACGAGCAGGACAAAATTTCCTATAATGGAACGCACCTCCACAGAAGAGACACTTCCTTCCAGATTGCCAAGATGCCGCTAGGGCAGGGTCGTCGTCATCAGTAAAGGCTTCTAGGGTAGGGTTGTCATCTGCTAGGTTAGAGTCATCATCAGTGAGGGCTTCCACCCGAGACCTATCGAAGGAGTCATTAAAAGTGATAGCAGCAGCCCGTGCACGAGGTAAAAGATGGGTATCTGCATTCCTCTTTGCTAAGTCCAGGGAACATGCCTGGTCATAGGCAGCCTGTAACTCGAGGGTTTTATTCTCCAACTGACGCTGGCGTATGAAGCGAGACGCAATCCCATTAATAAAGGAATCACGAATTAACTCCTCCTGGTACTGCTCAGCTGTGACAGCTTTAAGATTACAATCCTTGCTGCACCTGCAAAGTTTCTGAAGGAATTCGTCAAGTGATTCCCCAGGTTGTTGTCGAGTTGTGCCCAATAGATGCCGAGCAAAAATTTCGTTTGGGGCCTTAACATATAGTCGCTGTAATATTAGGATAGCGGAGTCATAGTCTAGACAGTCTTCGATATAGTCAAACACATGAGGAGATACATAATTGGCAAGTATCTCTAATTTATCAGGAACATTCTCACCACACACCCTGAGGAAGTTGCTGAAGGTACGATACCGGTGTTTCCATACCTTAGCAGTTGTAGGTGAATTCAGGTCCAGGTCAAGACGGGCGGGTCTGAGTAGTTTGTCCATGATGGATTGATTACTATGCCGGAGTTCCCTTCTGCAGTTGAAGTCGTAGCTGGCTGTTCCTGAAATCACTCAGAGCGTGGAGTCGATACCAAGTTGATTAAATTGATGTAATAAAACTCACTACGCACTTGGTTTGAGTATAAAGCAAGGCTTTAATCAACTTGTTTCAGAACATGGAGGTCTAGTTGTACTTCACTAGTTCCTGTCTTACAAAATGTCCCTGGGTAAGTTGGGCCCACCCCCGAGTATTTATACTCCTTGGACGGCGCCACCAGCTGGCCATCCAGTGTCATTTCACGAGTAGTTTCTTTATGATGATGCGATTTATAACAGTCATTAAACGTCTTCCTGCACTGGGTCCAGGTCCTTGGGGCTAAGCATGTATCTCTTGCTTTGCATTTACCACAGTGGTTATCTGCTCCCACTGGTCTGTTGCCCAGAGGGCCTTCTGGCCCCCTGTGGAAAGAGACCCTTTTTCCTGAAATTGACCTCCTAGCCAAGGCTTCTAGTGCTCCATCAGAGAACCTTGGAGCCCTTTCTCTGGCCTGTTGAGCCATTGTTCAGTCTTCTTGCTGACCCTTGCCTCTACAACCAGTTCCAGCAACTGCTGCAGAAAAAATGCACCACCCCTTTAAGAGGTGCAGAGTGCCTTTAAGAAGTGCAGTCTAGTTTTAATTGGAGCTAGCCTCGCACGAACTTGGGCTCCCTGCTGAGCATTCAGCCACTCAGCAGCGCATTCAGCATCAGGCTGAACACTACAATCATGTAAATTAGCAGGCAGCACGAAGTTTGGGTTTGGCCCCTAATTTACTTATGTAAGGAGCCTAACACCAGTTGAAGGACCCTATTGAGAAATTTGTCGGCGATGAGGCTCAGGATTTTTCAGCGGCCACCAACACCAGGTAAGTTAAAAAAAATCCTATTGAACCAAGATGAGCAGGAGTGTTGCTCTGACTCCAGAGGAGTCGCGATCGCCCCCTTCCGGGACTTATCAGAGAACCGCTGCCACCCTGACATTGATGTCTTCGCTCGGGTGAGCTGTCTGGGAGGTGTGACTAGCGCCGGCAGCTCACGCCGTCTATTGATGAGGCCCAAGGACCAATTTCCATCGATCCTCAGGCCTCTTGGTTCAGGCGCATGCTAGTCACAGCACCAAAGTCTGAGCTCGAAAATCTACCCCCTAGTATTTTCACACATTGCAGCCATCATATCTATTCCATCTCCAAAAGCACACACCCACACACAGTCTGTTTTAGACTACTGGACAGAAAATAAGATTCGCTAAACACTATCTGACAGTCAAGTCAGGTGCAAGGCTACTTCTGTAGAAAATATTGGAAAATTTCAAAGTGAAACCATGCCATATAAGCAGGTCTCTCCTATTTCTTGTTATGAATGATGGTCATGTGAAAAGCCCTTGTGCGGTCTTGTGTTAAGACATGTGATTCACCCAGCCTTTTCCACAATCTTTTGGCCACTCGCAGTACACAAATTAAATCGGCAATCTTAGACACACTAGTCAACAAATCATCTACACAACAGTTGCTAGTAACAGGTGGTCATCACATTATAGGCACAAATATGTCTCAGTGTACAGGCCCAGTGACAGAGCTATTTTCAGTTAGACATGACTAAATACCTCGTGCTCTGTATGTAATTAGTAAACCCACAAAGAGATAAACCCTGTTACTGGCCTCACTTTACAGGGACACGTGGTCAGCCTACTTGTATTTTTTCTTAGACATATCATTCCATTGCACGTTACAGACACCAAAACAGGCCACACGCGGAGCTCAGGAATGTAACACTACGTGAGAAAATGAGAGTTGAAGGCAACACATGACAAAACTTACATCCTGTGATAAAATGAAAGCAGTAGATATTTGTTTAGCCCAGGTTACTCCCTCCTAAAAGAAAGTATTGGGTCAGAAGGTAGATATCTTGCTGGTTTTCTAGAAATAACCAAAAATAGAACATAGGCCAAATACAATGGATCTTGCATGCCTTCTACTGACACTATTTGTGTTTTCTACTCCTAAGTCTCAGTTATGTCTGCATTCATTTTGGCACAGTAGTTACACTCACAAAAATATTTTGGACAAGGCACAGGTCCGAGAGGTAAAATTCAGTGTCTGAGACGTTACAAATAGCACTACCGTCTTAGAATATTTCACGGAGATAGCACCTTCAAAATATTAAATTTATTGTATGTCTTCAGAATTGTAACTTTAAGGCTACAAATATTCAATTGGCTTTGGAGGGACAAAGAATATAGTTTCTTGCAATATACCAACTTTATTTCCAAATAATCCAAAAGAAAATTGTGAAAAGTTTGAGAATGTACGAGCATCCTGTCTCAATAGTAAAAAAGGGAGAGAGAAAAAATTCTGCAACTCAGTTGCTAAGAACCATTTATTTCACAAGGTATTGGTTATCTTTGTACTACAATTGAACTAAATGTGTTTTTTTTAAATTGAGGAACATAGGTGAAAGGATAACAGCTATAATGTAGCGCACCTGTAAGGCTGAAAACAGGACAGTGGAAGAGCGAAGTTAAGTTGTAATTAGATGATGTCAAGCTTATGTTTTAAAAGACTGTGGGGGCTAAATTCGGTATTACGATGCAGGCACCACACCTTCTAATTTAAATGATTTTAGCTTGCAGCCCAGCACTAAACACGCTGTTGAGTAGCTGCACGCCTGAGCAAGGAGCCAATTTTGTGACATGCATCAGTTAAAGCTAGCTAGCACCAATGTTCGCTCTAAATTTTTTTCCTCCTGCATAGGCCCTTTAAATTTGCTGCGCGGCCATGCATGCACCGCATCTCTTCCAGCGGCAGCACTGGTGAGCAGCCTGCGCCGGATCTCACGATCGTGCACCTTGGGGGGGAACATTGGCCGGCACTACTTAAAGCCAGCCTGCACCTCTTAAAGGGGAGGTGCATTCAGGCTGGAGCAGGTGCTGGAAGCGGCTAGGCCCAGAGAAGCTCGAGGTCGTCCAAGGCCATCTGCAGTCTCTCCCACTGAAAGTCAGCAGCCTTCCACCAGCCATGCTGCAGCCAGCGGGGTAGCACTGCGTAGGAGCACTAGGACAGGCAAAGGCACACGGAAGACAGGCACTAAGGGAATGCAGAAGGGTGATTAGTTGACGTTTGTATGCAAATCGCATGATTTAATTTATAAATTTAGTTTGGATTGTTTATTTTGTATTGGCTTTTATTTTTGCAATGTGGCCAAGTGAACGGCATGATGGTCAGTGACAAAGGTAAGGACTGTTGGTGAATGTGGAATTGGGATTGTGTTTACTGGTATCGCAGCCAGATGAGTCGGTCACGGACAGCCCGGCCAGAAAGGGGCTGTCTGGGTCACCTCCTCCTTTCCTCTTCCTCCTCAGCTGGTCGACGTATGGCTGGTGGCAAGGGCTATGGCCACATAATAGTGAGGTTGTGCAGCATGCAGCATGCCACCACAAATCTCAACATGCACTCTGACGAGTACTGCAGTGCTCCTCCAGAGTGGTCCAGGCACTGGAAGCGATGCTTCAGCACGCCAATGGTCTGCTCGATAATATTTTGTGTGGCAGCACGGCTTTCGTTGCATGAATGCTGCCAATGTGTGCGTGGGTTGCGGAGTCATAGCCATGTTGTTAACTGATGGCCCTTGTCTCGCAGTAGCCACCCTCTGGTTTGTCATGGTGGCTCAAATGCTGATGGCACAGCAGACTGCCGCAGAATAAAGGCATCATGACTGATGCCAGGATACCAGGCATTCATCTGCATGATTTGCTGAGTATGGTCGCACACTAGCTGGACATTGAGGGAGTGGAATCCCTTTTGGTTTCAATACATCTTACAGTTTACATGTGGCATCTGCAAAGCAACATGCATGCAGTCAATGGCACCCTGCATTATGGGTATGCCTACAATCCTCACAAAGCCATGTGCTCGCTCCAACTGCTGTTCTGTGGCGAGAAAAAAGGAACTATATTCAGCTCTCTGAATACAGAGCCTCAGTTACCTCTCTTATGTAACAGTGGACGGCAAACTGGGAGATGTTGCAACTATCTCCTGCTCCAGCCTGGAAGGAGTTCGATGCATAAAAGTTCATGGCCACCATCACCTTCACAGCCACTGGCAATGCAGTCCTCGCCCTGCTCTGAGGTTGGAGTTGTGGCTGCAGCAGGTGGCAGATTTCAGTGAAGATGTCCTTGGTGAAGCGCAGACGTCTGACTGTTCCTCGCTGAGGTTCAGGTAGGAGTATTGCTCCCTGAACACCCTGGGTGGATATGGCCTCCTGGTGAAAGCACTTCTCCCCCTCCTCCCACCTCACTCTGCCAGCAGCCTGTCCTCCTCTGTGTCACCTCTGCTCATTCACCCAATCATGCTGTAGGCCAAGTGGAATGTCTACTAGTGCACCCATGTCTGTGAGCAAGTGGTCTGTGCAGAATCCTTGAAGTCAGGACACTGTCATTCATGCCACTCTCTGCAGACTTTAGCAACTGTACAAACCACCAAACACTTCTACAGTCTCAGCAAAAGCCAGTAGAAATCAATCAGCAACTAACCTGCAAGTAGTTGGTGATCCCTTTAAATAATGCTGGTGGGGGATCCTTCCTGCTGCTCAACGCATGTTCAGCTGGAGCGGTGAGCTCCAAAGCTGCAGCGCTAGACGTCATGATCTGCCTACTCTGCATACTTCCGGCGCACACGCCAACAACCTGCCCAAAGGGCGTCATGCACGGACTGCACCGTGGACACTATTTTGGAACATAAAATGGCACTCGTAGAGCCCAAAAAACGGACGCTGCTGAGCTGAATTTTGCAGCCTGTAAGTGGAAAGGAAGAATGAAGGAGGCATGTAATTTGTGGAAAAGAAGGAGTTAACAGTAGAAGACGGTGAAATGACTTGATTTGAGGAGTGGAGAGAGCGCGTGGTGGGGGGGAGGAGAGGTTAAAAAGATTGTGCTAGGTGGCATGTTTGGACTGCAGGAAGAGAGAGAGAAGAAAGTGTAAATAGTAGAAACAAAAAGATTGTAACTGCCAAAGATGTACTTAAAACAGAACAATGAATTGCATGGAGTAAGCTGCCGATACAGAATAGGGTAAATTCTCCATTAAATGTAGTCTCTTCAGAAGCAATTATATGGCACCTGCCATTCTCAGGATGTTCCCAAAGCACTTCACAGCCAATCAATTACTTCTGAAATGTAGTTACTGTTGTTTAAGACAGCAAAGTTCCCACGATGAAGTATGAAAATTATCATTTACAAATAGGAATGGAATTTCAGTGTCTACAGAATTGCTGTAGGTTTTGTACAGATGACAAAAAAAAACGTGAAGTAGCACTAAAGACTGTTTGTAACACTGCCCACTGGTGTTGACTAGAGTTAAAGAAGTACTGATGCCATAGCAGAAGCCACATTCCCAATGACTAAGCAAAATATCCCACCAATAATAAGGACTCCATGGTATTTGTTTAGCTTGTGCTGAAGATCTCATAACTCATGGAGGAACTACTGTCATTAGTGAGCTATCTTATGCATAAAATTAGCATCTGAAGCAAATGGAAAATTCCAACCTTCTCTCATACATGTGACAACAACTATGGCTGTAGAGGTTGATGTTTGAAGCAATGGAAAACAAAATAGGCCAATAAATGTCAAGATTTCATTGATCAGCTATGGAACAAAGGATTGCTTTCTTTCTGGCAAACCTGGTGCATATTCTTGCTGTTCCTTTTCATAAGCAGTTTGGAGTGAGACCTGCAACCACTATAGAGGTGCTCAGAGGTATAATGGAGCTGCAATTTGTGCACACTTCTAAGTATGTTTCAAATTCACACCAATAGTATAATGTGCAGTCCCTTTTAAAACGAGTTATAATAGATCTCTTAACCCCCAAAGATTTGACACGTTTTGTTAACAATCCAGCTCCCACTTTATACGAACTTGAAAATATATGAGCAGTTAATTGATATTTTTGGAAGAAAATAAAAATTCAAATGCCCAACAAAACAGCTTTGGTGATAAGAAACCAGTGATAATCTAATGTTCATCACACTGTCTTCACTACTGACTGAATTTGGCCCTACTAAGAAATTATAGAAATGATATGTAGAGACAGTGGCAAAGGGAACAGTATGAGGAATTAGGATCTGGAATGCACTGCCTGAAAGGATAGTGGAGGCAGATTTAAACGTGGCTTTTCAAAAGGGAATTGGATAAGTACCTGAAGGAAAAATTTGCAGGGCTACAGGGAAAGGGTGGGGGAGTGGGACTAGCTGAAGTGCTCTTGCAGAGAGCCGGCATGGGCTCGACGGGTCAAATGGCCTCCTTCTGTGCTGTAAACATTCTATGATTCTATGTATATATGCAATTTTAACTTTATTTACATTAGTACCTTAAGGAAGAAACTGCAATGAAAAATGTACAGGTCCACTTGTAAACACAATGAAGTGCTGATCAAGGATTGCACCCTGAAATGTTAACTTTCACTTTCAAATGCTGATCTATTTGCTGTGCATTTCAGCATTTTATGCTTTTAGACGAATCTGCTAATGTGAGAATACGTCCCTTTGTGTTAATTCAACTCCAACAGTACTACAAAATTAATAAAATAAATGCTCTATTAAAATCACCTCTGCGTATACAGATTCGGGGAAGAACTGGATTCCATTTTACAACAAAACATAGCTGACCATCAATGACGTCACTACTTTAGTAAAACGCTAAACTGATATCATAAGAAAGAACATTAAATACCTTATTGCTGATCCAAAGATGTTGCTTTCAGACATCTCAGGCATTTATTTTAAGTTCTTCGGATCTTCTATCACAGCTACTGCAAATAGTGCTGGTGTATTGTATTTAAGTATACTACAGTAGTTTCTTCTAAGGCGCAAGTTATTATTCAAGAGGCTCTTTGAGAAGGTCTTCGTAGAAAAATGACAAAGTATTCTCTAAGTTTCTCCAACTCTAGCGAATGTGATATGGATGTGAGTCAATGCCTGGTTATCTTATGCTGGCTGATTCTAAAAATACTGAAAAGGTCACATCACATTCCAAGAACTGGAAGGTCTAGCACATTAAAGCACAGAAACATTCTTTTGAGAATATGTAATGGAGCAACTTTATTAAATTTCTGACAGAAGAGCCAACTTCATTTTTTAAAAACATCTTTTTTCCTCCATCCCCCTTCTCTAATAACCCCCAAATTCTCTCCCCAGTCTCTGGGTCAAGTGAAATGAGACAGGGAGTGAGCCTATTGGATCTGTTATATTAAGTGCTCATTGGGAAATGAGAGCAGCGTGTATATGGATGAGATCATGAAACTGTCATTTGTTCATTTTGTGTGCCATGCTGTGATTATTTACTTTTGCTATATGCCCCAATTTTTTTGTATGGATGAGAGACAAAATTCCTGTTTTTTCCCTTTCCCTTTTTTCCCAAATCTTCTTGATTCCAAACTTCTGTACCTGACTGGTTCCAGGAGGTGCATGGGATTCATGTTCTGGATTTTCTCTCTCTCTTTCCACTGCACGATGACGATGCCTGGCATCTGCTCTTTGTCTCAATGATACTGCTGTGGTGAGGTGAAGCATTTGGTGGGGAGAAGGGGGCTTGAATGCACCATCAGATTTCTGACGGTTTCTGTTTCTCTCTCCACAGATGCTGCCTGATCTACTGAGTAGCTTCAGCATTTTCTGTATTTATTTCAAATTTCCAGCATCCACAGTATTTTGCTTTTGTATCAGATTACTGATGCTGAAAAGGAGGTAACAAAAGCCGCTGCTCCAAATCTAAATATTTTTTTGGTCCAAAAATTCATCTTTGATAAATGCTTAATGAAAGAAACCTAACCTTAGCTGTTGCACACCAACAATAATTACAGGTTTTTTCCCCACTTCGAAAATGTTTGTGCGAATTTCAAATTATTTCCAATAATTTTTTCCCCTTTCCTTTCCCCTGATTTTCAGGTCACATACCAAAGCAGCTAATTTGTTTTCAGTATTCCAATGTTGTTAGTTAATAATAGGCTAGGAAGTATGTGTGAATAGCTTGGCAACAACTCAAAAGGAGATTTTCCCCTCTCCTCGGTTAAAAAAAGTCCATCAGATTGGCAAAGATGCAGCTCAACATCTTTCCATTCTGTGGCATCACTTCACCTTAATATTTATTTCTGTTTTAATAAAAGCTGAAAATCCAGGCAGAGCACAATTGGAATTACTAGGATAGAATTACTGTCGGTGAAATTATCACTTAACATGTTAGTATCAAATTCCTTCCTCCGCTTTATCAACTGGGTGTCAGCCCATTTACTTTAAAGTAGGCTAAAATTAATGGATATATAAATTGTGGAGAACCTGCCTACATTTTCCAGATTCGCATTCATGGTGAGCATGGTTCCACAACCCGAACAGAGTCATAAAATCAACCCGACTGATTCAAACGATGGCAAGGGAGCGCAACATGAGCAGATAAATGGGTGGTAAATCCCAGAAGATTCTGGCATTGTAATTTCAACTGTTTTCATTCATTTACTTAAATCTCTGAGTTGGGCTCAGTAACTCCACCCACTCAATATCACCGCACCAGTACCACCACCATCCAATTGGCGTCATCAGCACACATGGGGAAGGGAGCTGGGAGTGGGGTGGGCAGAGGTGGTTGGATTGCAGTCGGGAAACCCAGGAGAACGGATTTACTTCAGGCCCTGCTGAATTTAACAGCAAGGCCTGATTAACATTTTTTCTCTGTTTCACCTCCACACCAGCCAGATTAAGAGGCTGTCTGGCTGTCAGGCTTCTGGCACCAGGCCACAGCCGGGGAGTAGAGACGAGGGGGTCAGAGGCCGGGACTGAGGCGGCGGGGGGGTCAGAAGGCCGGGATCGGGGATAGGGGAGTCGGAAGGCTTGGATTGAGGGTGCTGGAAGGCTAGGATTGGGGGGGGGGGGGGGGCGGGGGGGGACGGGATCGTAAGGCTGGATTGGTGGGCCGGAGGTGGGGGTGTCAGGGATCGGAGGCCAGAGCGGGGGTCAGGGGTCGGAAGGGGGATCCGTGGCCAGTGATCGGAGGCCTCATTAGGGAAGTCCGGAGGTCTTGCGGAGAGGATTAGAGACCTTGGGGGTGAGTGGCGAGGCAGGTACGCTGGATCCAGCAGGCAAGTGGAAAGGCACTTACCACCTGGATCCAACAGTCCTCGTCTCTCTTTAGCTGCCGGGAAACCTGGTTGCCCAGAGTTAAATTTATAATGGAGTTTCAAAATGAGTCACGCAGCCTCATTATAATATAGTTAAAGAGCCAACCCGTCTCCTGGGAGTGGGTTGGTCACCGATCCCCTCCCCCCATCCCAGCTCTGTTAAAACCAGAAGTGAGCAGGTTGGTGGTAGGTTAGGGTCGGGATTCAGATTTCTACCACTTTAACCTCCCACCCGATCCTAACCCACCCGTTTTTTGGGGTTAAAATTCCCCTCACTGTTTGAACAAAAATATTTTGAAAAAATAAATTTAAAAACACAGAAGTAGAAACATGGGGCTGGATTTTGCCAGCTCTGGGGAGGCGGGTTTGGAGACGGGACAGTTGGCAAAATGGCAGAATTTGGGGGCGGGTGCCCAACCCGCCTCCGTGCCATCTTGCCAGGAGGCGGGTAGCTGTCCCGCGCCGGGTCCCATCTCCTTGGAGGCGGGAAGTGATTAAAGCCACTTAACTGCCTGTTAACAGGTAGTTAACAGGCAGATAAGAGGATTATCCCCATTTTGGCCACACAAGTGCGGGCTACTCGAAGGCTCTGAAACCCGCCAGGGTCACCGAGGCAAGTAGTGGGTCTGCAAGGGCTGGAGGGGTGCAAAAGTGCGCTGTGAAGGTAAGTGATGGGTGAGTGATGGGTGCAAGTGTGGAGAGGTGAATATCTGAGGTAAGTGGAAAGTGTTAAAAAAAAATTACTTACCTTTGTTTCTTCCTGCAGGTTTCAATTGGTGGATATGCGGAGAGTCTCGCATCTCCGCAGCAGAGATGACAGATGGCCGTTGCATTCTCCAATGCAACAACCATCTAATTCCTGCAAAAGAAAGAGGTTTGATGAATTCTTGTATTCAAGAATTCATCAAACTATAGAGAATGTCAGTGTTTGACAGCTTCACAGAAATTTGACAGATGAAACGTCATACGTTGACATTCTCTGTAACCGGCTTTCCCTTAATTGGCCTGCTAAGCCCGCTGGGCGAGCTTAACAAGGTCAATCAAGGGAGTTGGCCAGAAGTTGATGGAGGCGGGACTGAAACCCGACAAGTTGGAGTCCCGCCTCCAAAAGCTCCTCATTGGCAAAATCCAGCCCATGGAATCTGTTTCTTTTCCCCCCGTAAACCAAACCATTTCAAACAAATGATGGGGGCACTCACTTATTTGAATCACATCATATATGAAAATATTTACAATATTGTACATAGGGGTGAGAAAAGAGCTAAAAGCTCAAAAAATGTCAACTACAGCAAAAAATTAAATTATCCCACCTTCAGAATTTTATAGGATAATTCAGAAAATGTCAGAAAAGTAGGCAAACAAAGGTGGAACAAGCGTCTTTGGTGTGTTCAGTTGTGTTTACAAATCAACGGCCACTCCTCAGCCGCTATTTTAAAAGTGGGCATGGCATTGCATGCCTGTAATTTACTGATTTTTATTTATAGTCAGAACAAGATCACTGGATAGAAATAACAATTCACTGGCACCAACTTTAACAGCTGCCACTGCAACTACTGGCATTTCTTCCAAACTGAATCACCTAGTAATATTGCTATAGTACCAGTAACTGTTACCAGGAAAACAAACAGAACATAGTCTGCCCAAACTGAAACCGGCTCTTAGAACTATCAGCATCAAAATCACCACCAATCTGTATCCAGCAAAGTCTAAACCATCAGTAGGAAGTACCAGGCAGAGACAAAATGCTTCCTCAAAGAGAAATAGAAAACAACAAATACTTCCATTTATACAGCACCTTTAATGTTGGAAAACGTCCTAGGGCACATCAAAGAGGCATAATCAGACAAAAACTGACACCGAGCCAAAGGAGACATCACGAGGGGTGACTAAAGCTTGGTCAAAGAGGTAGGCTTTAAGGGGCTGTCTTAAGAGAGATAGAGGTAGAGGTTTAGGGAGGGAATTCCAGAGCTTTGGAGCCAGACGGATGAGGGTTCGGCCACCAATGGTGGGGCAAAGAGATTGGGGGGTGCACAGGAGGCCAGAGTTTGGGAAACGCAGAGCTTTTGAAGGATTGTTGGGTTGGAAGAGGTTATAAAGATAGGGATGCCGGGATCAGCAAGGGATTTGAACACGAGCATGATAATTTTAAATTGGAGGAACGGGAGTCAATGTAGCAACATAAGAAATAAGAGCAGGAGTAGGCCATACGGCCCCTCGAGCCAGCTCTGCCATTCAGTAAGATCATGGCTGATCAGCGACCTCCGCTCCATATCCCTTGATTTCCCCTAGAGTCCAAAAATCTATCTCTCTCAACTTGAATATACTCAAAGACTCAGCATTCACAGCCCTCTGGGGCAGAGAATTCCAAAGATTCACAACCCTCTGAGTGAAGAAATTCCTCCTCATCTCAGCCTTAAATGGCCTACCCCTTATCCTGAGACTATGCCCCCGAGTTCTAGGCACTCCAGCCAGGGGAAACAACCTCTCAGCATCTACCCTGTCAATCCCCTTCAGAATCTTTTATGTTTCAATGGGATCACCTCTCATTCTTCTAGATTCCAGAGAGTATAGGCCCATTATACACAATCTCTCATCATAGGACAGCCCTCTCATCCCAAGAATCAATCTAGTGAACCTGCATTGCACCGCCTCCAAGGCAAGTATATCCTTCCTTAGATAAGGAGACCAAAACTGTGCACAGTACTCCAGGTGTGGTCTCACCAAGGCCCTGTACAATTGTAGCAAGACTTTCTTACTCTTATACTCCAACCCCCTTGCAATAAAGGCCAACATGCCATTTGCCGTCCTTATTGTTTGCTGTACCTCCATGCTAACTCTGTTTCTTGCACGAGGACACCCAAATCTCTCTGAACACCAACATTTGAAAGTTTCTCACCATTTAAAAAATATTGTTTTTCTATTCTTGCTACCAAAGTGAATAACTTCACATTTCCCTACATTATACTCCATCTGCCATCTTACTGCCCATTCACTTAGTCTATCTATATCCCTTTTCAGATTCTGTATTCTCCTCACAGCTTACTGACCCACCTAGCTTTGTATCATCAGCAAACTTGGATACATTACACTTGGTCCCTTCATCTAGGTCATTAATATAGATTGTAAATAGCGGAGGCCCCAACACTGATCCGTGCGGCACCCCACTACTTACAGCCTGCCAACCTGAAAAAGATCCGTTTACCCCTACTCTGTTTTCTGTCCGTTAACCAATCCTCTATCCATGCTACTATATTACCCCCAACTGCAAGAGCCCTAATCTTATCTAATAACCTTTTATGTGGCACCTTATCGAATGCCTTTTGGAAATCCAAATATACTACATCCACTGGTTCCCCTTTATCTACCCTGCCAGTTACATCCTCAAAAAACTCTCTCAAATTTGTCTAACACAATTTCCCTTTCATAAAACCATGTTGACTCTGCCTAATCATATTATGATTTCCTTAGTGACTTGATACCACTTCCTTAACAATGGATTCCAGCATTTTCCCGACGACTGATGTTAGGCTAACTGTCCTGTAGTTCCCCATTTTTTCTCTCCCTCCTTTCTTGAATGGCTACATTTGCGACCTTCCAATCCGCTGGGACCATTCTAGAATCTAGGGAATTTTGGAAGATCAAAACCAATGCATCCACTATCTCTTCAACCACCTCTTTTAGAATGCTAGGATGTAGGCCGTCAGGTCCAGGGAATTTAGTGACCTGCATTAAGGCCCACTCGCCACAGCAAAGGTTATAACAGAGTGGATGCAAAGGATTTTAGACAGAGAAGGAGAATAGCAAAAGCGGTGATCATGTTGGGGCCAAATACACTGGTAGCAATAGAACCGAGATGCTGCAAAAGGAATTTCAGAAATTAGAAGGAAGATTAAAGAGTAGAGCCTCAACAGTAGTAATTTCACGATGACTCCTACTGCCCCGTCAATGTCAGTGTATAAATAATACAAGGGAGGTAAATGTATCTTTGGAGAAATTATATGGGAGGGATGGTCCCAAATTCTTGACATAGGCCTGTACAGAACAGAGAGCTTCACATGGACAGGGCTGGGACCAATAGGAACACCACGACCTCCAAGTTCCCCTCCAAGGCACACACCTTCCTGACTTAGAAGTATATCGCTGTTCCTTCATTGTCGCTGGTTCAAAATCCTGGAACTCCCTCCCTAACAGCAGTGGGAATACCTTCACCACATGGACTGCAGAGGTTCAAGAAAGCAGCTCACCACCACCTTCTCAAGCGCAATTAAGGATGTGAAGTAAATGCTGGCATTGCCAGCGATGCCCACATCCCATGAACGAATATTTTTTTTTAAATGATCTCACTGGGTAGATATCTCCTGCTGTGGTAAAGAGTTTTAAGTAATGGCCCGTAATTTGTGGTGAGTAATAACGGCGAGCGAACAACATTTGCTGTTATTACTCTTTTGAAACTGACCACAATTTCAGGATTTGGCGCGTGCGCATCTAAATGCGGAAATCTTGAAGTTGCGGTCAGTCATTCACTGCTCCAACACTGGCTTCGCTGTGGCCACCACCCACCCCATAGCTGGCAATCAGTGTAATCAAGGAAATCAATGAAACTGACGAAAACTTTGGCTTTTCCATGGTAATATCGCTGTTAAATATCCCATTAAAAGTTAGACGCTTTTGGATTAGGTGTAACTGGGGTTTTAACAGCATAGTGACTGCTAAACAAACATTACAGCCCTGAAAAACTAATTTTAACTTTGTGGAGTGTCAAATCTAACTTTAAAGTTTGTTCATCTTTATTTCAGGTTTACCTTTTCCCCATGTGAGAGCACCAATCTTTGTTTTGCTCTTTATAACACTTTTAAAAAGTTAGAAAAGGAGCTTATTCACTTCCTGGTTCTCAGTCTGTGAGAATTCTGCATTGGCTGCTTAAGACAGCAGCTCGCATTAGGGATTTCACATTAACTTACACTGATCGCAACTGAACGTCATAAAAGCCGAACTTCTCGCCACAGAGGTCATGAGATCTTTGTGGGAAACTTACTTCGGAGCCAGCGGTGAACACCTTTGTTTCGCCGCTGACTGCAAATTACGGGCAAATATGTCAGGAGTATACATAAAAACAAAATAATGCAATACTACCCGTTTTGCATACCCTCCCAAGTCAAATAAGGAAGCAGAAAAGGAAAAGGACAGCAAAAGCAGCAAGTGGTGTAGGAAAAACAAGAAAGCAATAACAAACAGATCATAAGGAGAAAAAATTAAAAAGTAAAATTGCCAAACAAAGGTGGGTTACATCTACACAAATTCACAAAGCTTTTTCTAAATAAAACTGCTGAGCTAGAAGCACAAATTGTTATGGGCAGAATTATATCATAGTGTGGCAGAGCCACTAAGGGACTCCGATCAATTGTATATAATTCCCTTTAATAATATGTTAGCTACAGCCTGAGTCTGTATCTTTGTTTTCACTGTTTACATGTACAGAGCGCGATCACTTTAATAGCGCGGGTAAACGCGATGACGTCACGCCGATCATCGCGTGATCCCCCACCGGCGGGAAAAACGTGATGACGTCATGACGTCAGCCACGGGACCGTCCAAGCAGTCCTTGTGGAGCCTCCGAACTGACTAGACCTATATTCAATGTTCTCCTGTAGTTATCCGTTAAACTCTGTTAGTTTTCATTAAACCTCGTTTATTTGATCGCCTGAGTGGACCTCAGTCTTGTGATAGGAACTAGACATTCCTACAATAGCATTAAAAGTGATGTGGCTTAGGCTAGGGCAGGATTGAGAGCTGAACATTACTGGTTACAAAATATGTAGAAAGAATAGAGTAGGTTAAAAGGAGAAAGGGTGGCAGTATTAATTGAAGATTCCATTACAGTACTAGAATGCAAGAAGGACATAGAGGATGGGGAAAAAGCAGAAACTATTTTGTTGAAGTTAAGGAATAAGGCAACTGTTACCCTCCTGAGAGTTTATTATAATCAGTATGCTTTTAGTCTAACAAGGAAAGAGGTAGTGCTGGATCTAGTTTTGAAAATGAGGTGCAGTAAGTCAGTGAATGCAGGGGGATCTTGGAAACAGTGGGGGTGAAATTCGACTTGGGTGGGGATGTAAAACGGGCGGTATCTCATCTGCCAGCCGTTATACATCTCAACCGATATTCAATGAACTGTATATCAGGCGGGGTATTACCGATCTGTCAAGAATGCTCGACAGATCCTCCGGCTGCCCTGGAGAAGGGCTTCTGCGGGCGGATAGTTATGCTTTTTGGAGACCCTCCGCCCTCAGAAAACCCTTACAATTCTTGCGCCTGGTAAAAGCAGGCGTAAGGCCTGCTTTTACCAGGATAAGAGTTGAAAAAAGTTTTTTTTTTAACATTTCCACTGATTTATCATTTAAAAAATACTTTTAAAAAAGGTAAGTTTATTTTTAGCCCAGTAAAAAACTTTGATTATTTTTTTCAAAAATTTAAAGTTTTGTTTAAAATAAATTTATTGTAATTTCAAGTCATTTTAAAAATGTGATTTTTTTTTTTTAAATTAGTTTTACTATGTTTTGGGGGTGATCTCCATTCATATATTTGACAGGTCTTCCTAGCAAGTGTATGAAGGAAGATTCCCTTCTTTGATTGGCTCCCCATGGCCCACGTGATCCCAGGGACGCTGCGAACTACCTGCGCCTCTGGGATACGTGGGCCCTGCGCACCAGCAGTTTGGAGAGGCCCAGCAGCGGAATTGTGCGCGTCCCGGGAGCCCTCAGGTAAGGGCGCAGATTTTTCCAGATCACAGTCCTCCGCCCGCGGGAAGCCTGCGATCGGAATATCTGGGCCATTAGAAGTAAAGGTAGTCCAGCAAAAGCTGGCGTCCCTTGTATAAGAAGATAAATTAAAATTAAACTTTTTTAAATAGGTATGACAAATCTAAGAGCCAATACTACAACAAAATCAAACAGAGCACAGAAAAGCAAAAAAGGAAATCAGAAAGTCTAAAGGGGCAGTAAGAAAGACTGTCAGGAAACAAAGAGAATAGTAAAGTATTTTCTAAACATGTAAATAAAAATTGGTGGCTAGGACTGATTGGAAATCTCATGGAGGAGGAAAGAATGACAGAGATGCTAAATGAGTATTTTGCCTTGGTTTTCACAGAAGAATGTGATAATGAAAAGGTACACTAGGAGGAGGTAGAGCAATTAGACTGTATGGCCTAGAAATTGGATATGGCCACAAAATGGGCAGTGTTAAGGCCCAACAATGTTAAGCTGCACCAGGTCAAAATGGTCCAGGTAGCAAAATTCGTGCTCAGTCCTCATTAACATGATTGTAGTCTTGATCTCAGCGCTAAAACCGCTACTCGTTGGCTTACCACTCAACAGGTGGGCCAATATCGGGTCCAGTCTAATTCCCAGTCATGTTTGGCACAGGGGGAAAAATTTGTGCACGCCAAGGGAATTGCCGGTGTCACCTGCAACTTGAGTTAACAGCCACTGAAAATGGCCAAAGCACTACCGGGTAAAATTTCGTGCTGGGGGCTGGAGATGTATAGCACAGCGCTAACTTACCACGCAATGCCCTCCTGGTGGCGCTAATGGAGGCCTCCGACCCAAAGTTCTCATCCACAGTCGGCGTTGCCGATTCTTACAGCCTCTGGGAGCGAGGCTGTGGAGTTCGCAAGGAATTGTGGGCAATTAAAGGGGCTATGCATTAAAGGGGCAATGCATTCAGAACTAAAAAAAATTACAATGCAATGAAAAAAATGCAGTTTTTAGCCCGTACTGCCTTTCAATAAAAAAATTTACCATTAAAAAGTCCGAAATGGGATTCTTCAGCACTTAAAGCTGAATTCCCTTCCGAATTTAAAAAAATGGGAAAAGTACTTCAGCACTAACACAAGTTGCTTAGCAAGCCAGCAGTGTCGCCCCTACCACATGGCTCCTGTAGTGTATGTACTTTGCAGAAGGAACTATATTCTGCAGCCCCTGTATACTGCAGTACCAGTAGTGACCACCCCTGTATATAAGCCTGTGTAGTAACTTTTGCATAGTAGTTTCCCGTTTGTCTCCACTCAGTGACGACCTGTTATAACCAACTCCTGCAGTCCGTGTCTCAATTACACACGGACATAATACTGGCGACTAGCAGATACGAACTTACCTACAGTCTGCACCACCTTATGGGGATCCATCCCTGAAGCGAAGTTATCAGAGGTCGAGGCCAGAAGGAAGAAAGAAACAGAAGATACGAGCGTCGACCATGGGCATCCACCTCTGACTCAGCGGAGTTGAAGATTTGCAGGAGAGGCTTTCGAGAGCGGGGCTTGGTTATCCTGTCGATGGTGCTTCAGCTAATCGGGCTGGTGGCAGGTAGTACACTGATCCTTCCTGGGCTGCGGCGGTCTAGAGCTCGAGCGGGTGGCTTTGCAACGGGGCCGAGCAGCGTTGTCGGGAAGAGGAGAGAGAGGGTGGAGCACACAGGGAGCGGCCGGTGCTACGAAGCCGGGCAGCGTACAGACCCGAGAAGAGGGAGGAAAGTGTCCCGCAGGGTTGTTCAGACGACGGGGAAATAATAAAAATTAAATGCGCAGAAAGCCGCGAGGAGCTGCAGTTGCCACGGGAACTGCGTTAGCAGCAGCGCGGGGGGAAGTGCGCGAAGACCATAGGGCGTCGCCATCAAGGCATAAAACGCCAGCAACAGCGGAGAAGACAGAAAGCACGGGAGGCGCAATTTTGTTAAATCGGGGAAGAAGGCAAAGCGCGGGAGGCGCCATCTTAGATTTCCAAGATGCCGAAGACTGGCAATATCACTGCCTTCGATAATGCAATAGAAGACTGGACCACGTATGTGGAAAGAGTTGAGGTATATTGCGAGGCAAACGGAGTAGCCGATGAGAAAAAGGCATCGGTACTGCTAAACCTAATGGGCGCAAGAACGTACGGACTATTGCGGGACCTGATTACTCCAGCCAAACCGAAGGCGAAGGCGAAGAGTTTTAACAAAATTGTTGCTATCCTACAGGAACACCTAAATCCTACACCGCTGCTGATAGCAGAAAGATTTAAATTCCACAGGAGAAATCAGCATAAAAATGAGAGCAATGCTGATTACCTTACGGAACTATGCAAGCTATCAAAGCACTGCCAGTTCGGAGCAGGACTGGCAGATAGCCTACGGGACAGATTTGTCTGTGGACTCCTGAGTGAAAGAACCCAGAAGAGGTTACTCTCAGAGAAAGAGCTGACGCTAGATAAGGCTTTCAGCGTGGCAGTATCATACGAAGCAGCAGCAAGGGGAGCTGCGGAAATTCAGCAAAAGCCACAGGAATACGGCACCCACACGGGGATTTGAAAAATATTATCGCTGTGGCAGAACAACCCATGACCAGAAGGACTGCTGGTCCAAGGACAAAATATGCAGGCAATGCGGAAAGATGGGACACATTGCACAAGTTTGCAGGTCTGGGAAGAAGACTAACGACAACAAAAAGGCTACTAAGGAACAGTACAGGAAAGTACAAAAGATGACGGACAGTAGTTCCGAAGACCAGATGAGCGATAGTGAATCCGGGAACAAGAGACTAAGCTTTGTCAAACTTCACAACGTAATCGCAAAAGAGGATCACCGAACCATTTGGGTCACCCTCACGATAGCAGGGTCCCAAGTCAAAATGGAATTGGATACAGGATCAGCTCTGACCGTCATGAATCGACGAGACTACGAGCGGCTATTCTCACACATACCCTTGAAAGAGACATCCATTGTCTTGAAGACGTATACGGGGCAAAAAGTATACCCCAGAGGAAAAATAAGGGTGCCTGTCGAATACAACGTCAAGGAAACTCAGAAATTGTATCTGTACATACTGCAAGATGGTGGACCACCGTTATTGGGACGTGAATGGATCAGAAAGATAAGTTTAGACTGGCACTCCATTCAGGCACTGACGGTGGCTGGTAAAAGGATGACGACGTCACTCCTGGACGATTGTGAACAATCTTAGATAACGCCAAAGACGTATTTCAACAAGAACTGGGAACTCTTAAAGGCGTAACCGCCTCGATAAAAATAGAAGAGAATGCAATTCCCAAGTTTTTTAAAGCAAGACCGGTACCATATGCAATTCGCCCAGCCGTCAAAGCAGAGCTGGAGAATCTGGAGAATGCAGGCATGTTATCGAAGGTAGACTGGAGCGAGTGGGCGACACCCATCGTTCCTGTCATGAAGAAAACGTTAAACAATAAGTCTGAGGAGCCAAGGAAGGTTCGCATCTGTGGGGACTTCAAGGTGACGGTGAACCCAGTCCTTCACACAGTACAATATCCTCTTCCGAGGATAGAAGATATTTTCGCCTCACTATCTGGAGGGAAGCGTTTTACAAAAATTGACCTAGCACAAGCATATTTGCAGATGGAGGTTGAAGAATCCTCTAGGAAATATCTCACGATAAACACTCACAAAGGTCTTTATCAGTATAATCGACTGGTATTCGGAGTAGCATCAGCTCCGGCGATATGGCAAAGAGCAATGGAACAAGTCCTGCAAGGGATTCCGGGGACTCAGTGTTACTTGGACGACATCCTAGTGACAGGTGAAAATGACAGTGAACACCTTGCCAACCTAGAGCAGGTGCTCACTAGACTAAGAGAACATGGGCTACGAACCAATCGCCCCAAGTGTGAGTTTTTTAAGAAACAGATATCGTATTGTGGCCACGTGATTGATGAAGAGGGGTTACATAAGTCCCCTGACAAAATTGAAGCGGTAGTTAAGGCTCCAGCGCCTGAAAATGTGTCGCAACTGAGGTCATTCCTCGGATTGGTGAATTACTACTATAAGTTTTTGCCGAATTTGTCCACAATTCTGCACCCACTGAACGCCCTACTACAAACCGGAGTAGCATGGAAATGGAGCGATGAATGTAAGCGAGCCTTTCAGAAGAGTAAGGACCTCATCACTTCAAGGGAAGTATTGGCTCACTACAACCCATCACTACCGATAAGACTGGCGTGTGATGCGTCTCCCTACGGCATTGGAGCGGTACTGTCACTTAAATTCCTTGATGGTTCAGAGAGGCCGATAGCTTTTGCGTCACGCTCGGTAACTTCAGCCGAGCGTAACTACGCCCAGATTGACAGAGAGGCCCTCAGCCTGGTGTGGGGGGTGAAGAAGTTCAATCACTACCTGCACGGTCAGAAATTTACTCTACTAACTGATCATCAACCTCTCGTCTCCATTTTCAACCCTCAGAAGGGCGTACCGATAATGACAGCACAACGGCTACAGAGGTGGTCCCTTTTCCTAGGGGCACACCAATATGACATCGAGTACAAAGGAACTAAACAGCATGGGAATGCTGATGGATTGTCACACCTACCGTTGCCGACGGTGGAAGAAGCACCTGCAGTGGATCCCGTGGAGATATTCCACTCGACCATAGTCGAATGTCTCCCTGTGACGAATGCAAACATAGAAAAGGAAACACGAAATGACCCGACACTCTCCTGGGTCTATGATTTAACGGTGAAGGGATGGCCAGCACATGGCGAACCACTGCTGCCAGCATTCTCGCCGAGAAGAGAACAGCTGTCAGTGTGCAGAGGAACCTTGATGTGTGGATCCAGAGTAGTAATTCCACCCAAATTGAAGGATAGAGTGCTCAATGAGCTTCATGAGGGTCATCTGGGAGGGGTAAAAATGAAGAACTTAGCCAGAGCGTTTGTGTGGTGGCCGGGAATCGATAGAGAAATCGAAGAGATGACCAAGAGCTGTACAGGATGCCAGAAGGTCCAAAACGCCCCACCACAAGCCCCTCTACATCCTTGGGGGTGGCCCTCATCTCCATTGCAAAGGGTGAACATTGATTTTGCTGGTCCATTTATGGACTCGATGTTTTTAATTGCGGTGAATGCACAAACAAAGTGGCCAGAGGTAATAAAAATGTCCTCAACCACCACAGAAAAAACTATCACAGTCTTACGAACCATATTCGCCAGAAATGGGCTGCCTGAACAGATTTGCTCCGACAATGGACCACAAACGTGTCTGAAGAGTTCCGGAGGTTCTTAAAGAACAATGGTGTTAAGCATTACACATCCGCCCCATATCATCCAGCCACCAATGGATTGGCTGAGAGGTTCGTTCAAACATTCAAGAAGGTTATCAAGGCAATGTGTAATGAAGACATACCCCTACAACACAAGGTGGACAACTTCTTGTTTGCCTACCGGAATGCGACACATGCGGTTACCAACCAAACTCCAGCCATGATGTTCTTCAATCGAAGACTACGATGCCGCTTGGATTTGGTTAAGCCAAACATCAGAAGAGATGTGGAGAACAGGCAGTTTCAGAATATGAATGAAAGGCCGACCAGGAGTTTTAAGATAGGTCAACCAGTTTTGGCCCGGGACTACCGCACAGAGAAATGGCAGCCAGGAACGATCTGTACACGGCAAGGACCTCTAATGTATACCGTGGACGTTGGAGAGAGCATTGTAAGACGCCATGCTGACCAGATTCTAGAGTCACTGGAAAACGTCAATTCCACACCACGATCCGATACACCTGGTGATGAAACCAAAGTACCAATTGCATCTACCTCAGAATCGGTGACTTTGGAAGCAGACGAACCAAACAACGATGTTGATCACGAATCAACTTTGCCAGAAGAACCTGATACCCTAAAGAGGCGTTATCCAGACAGAATCAGGAAGCCTCCTCAAAGACTGAACTTATAATTGCTTAACTTCAGCTAATGTATCTAGCAACTGTAATTGTAAATATGTTATTTAATTATTAATCGAATGTTATGTACTGTTTAGCTAAAAGGGGAGGAATTGTAGTGTATGTACTTTGCAGAAGGAACTATATTCTGCAGCCCCTGTATACTGCAGTACCAGTAGTGACCACCCCTGTATATAAGCCTGTGTAGTAACTTTGCATAGTTAGTTTCCCGTTTGTCTCCACTCAGTAAAGACCTGTTATAACCAACTCCTGCAGTCCGTGTCTCCATTACACACGGACATAATAGCTCCAGTGCCAAAAAAGGCTTCGTGACCTCAGACCACTGGTCAAGGTCAGTGAATGCATCTTCAAAAGCCCTTTCCTACCAACTGCATCACTAGCCTCACACACTTCTCAATGCACAACTCCCCCCCACAATCACTCACCTACCAACAATCTGTACCAATCACGAGGCACATCTCCCATTCCTAGCCTCACCTCACCCCCTTGGAGGAGACGGTGCAGGCCATTCTTGGTAGGGGCATGGCTAAGCCCTTGGCCAGCAGTGGTGCTGAAAGGATACAAGATGCTGGGATCTTCATACGTTATCCTCCTTCTGGCATGCACCTTATGCTTTCCCACCTTCCCCTCACCACAACTCCACCCTTGTGCCTTCCTCATTTCACACAGCCAAGAAATGCAGCCTGTCCAGGAGGTGGAGGAGGAAGAGGAGGAAGATTGATTTGACACTCCCAGCCACCAGCTCCTCATGGTTGACCAGCAAGGCCATCTGCAGTGTCCCCCACTAAAAGTCATCAGCCTTCCACCAGCCATGCTGCAGCCACTGGAGTAATACTGCGTGACAGCAGCAGGATAGGCAAAGACACACATAAGAGAGTCACCAAGAGAAGCGTGATGAGTTGATTTCTTGGTGTCATATTGGATGGATAGATGCATAAAGTTGGATTGGAAAGTTTGCTTTGTGGTGGCTTTTATTTCAGCATCGTGACCAAGAGGACGCTGCGATGGTCAGTAACAGAGGGAAGGTAAGGTGTGGGACTAATGTTGAAAGGGGAATTGGGGTTATGGTCACTGGGACCATAGGTAGAGGATTCCATCCCAGATATCCTGGTCAGAAAGGGGCTGTCCGTGATGCATCCTTCCTTCTGCTTCCTCCTCTTCTGTGTCTTCCTCTTCCCTCTGCGAGCGGATGCTGTAAATCTAAAATGACAGCATAAAATTCTGGAAATACTCAGCTGGTCAGGCAGCATCTCAACCGGAGATGTGAACTGTTTCTCTCTCCATGGATGTTGCCTGACCTGTTGAGTATTTGCAGCATTTTCTGCCTTCTCAGAGGCCTTCCTTTACCATCCGAGGCCTTGCAAGCATCCAGCAGCAGTCCCTACACACTTAAAAATCTTTTAATATCTATTGCAGCAAGCCACTACTTAATAAAATTTTAAAAAAGTCCAAAATTTAAATGCAAACTTACCTGAAAGATGTGTGTGATCCTTTGCACCTCTGTCAGTCTGCTTGCACGCAGGGTTTCACTGACTCAGCGCTAGGGTTGAAGTTGCGTCACCACTCCGCCATTTTTTTTTTTTGCAGGGCCCTACTACTTACCAGCAGCACTACCAACACGTCGAAAATGGAGGACGCCGCAGGACCCGCCACTAGGGGTGGCGTTAAGCCCCCAACTTTTTAGCCGACAGGCTTTATTCATTACTTAAAGGGGAGATGCATTGATGCTACAGCACTTCATTGTCAACCCACTTACAACTTCACCTGGAAGAAGACGGCAATGGAAGAACATGGCTCAGCACAGGTAGATTCTCAGATACGGCTCTTGAGGCCGTGGAAAGGAAGTTGGCTGTCGACTGGAAGCCCTCGCCACACACATCTTAAAGGCTCTGGCAGGAGATAGCCGCCTATGTGACGGCCCCAGGTGGTCCCCAGGTCAGCGATCCAGTGCTGAAAGAAGTTTAATGATCTCACAAGGGAGGTCAAGGTTAGTGAAGGCTTCAGCAAATGGCACAAACCACCATGTGCACCACAAGACTCACACACTGCTCACTGCACCACACCCCCAGCACTCACCTACCAACATCCAGGGGTATTAAATATTCAGGAAAGACAGGCAAAAAAGGAAAAGGAGGTGGGGTAGCATTGCTGGTTAAAGAGGAGATTAACACAATAGTAAGGAAGGATATTAGCTCTGAGGATGTGGAATCTGTTTGGGTAGAGCTGAGAAATACCAAGGGGCAGAAAACGTTAGTGGGAATTGTATACAGACCCCCCAAACAGTAATGCCGAGGTTGGGGATGGCATTAAATGGGAAATTAGAGACGCGTGCAATAAGGGCACAGCAGTTAACATGGGTGACTTTAATCTACATATAGATTGGGCTAACCAAATTAGTAACAATACTGTGGAGGAGGAATTCCTGGAGTGTATACAGGATGGTTTCCTGGACCAATATGTCGAGGAACCAATTAAAGATAAGGCCATCTTAGACTGGGTATTAAGTAATGAGAAAGGATTAATTAGCAATCTTGTTGTGTGAGGCCCCTTGGGGCGGAGCGATCATAATATGATCGAATTCTTCATTAAGATGGAGAGTGAAGTAGTTGACTCAGAGACTAGGGTCCTGAATATAAATAAAGGAAACTACGATGGTATGAGGCCCGAGTTGGGTAGGATGGATTGGGGAACGTTACTTAAAGGGTTGACGGTGGATAGGCAATGGCAAACATTTAAAGATCGCATGGATGAACTACAGAATTTGTTCATCCCGGTTTGGCATAAAAATAAAACAAAAAAGGTGACTCAACCGTGGCTAACAAGGAAAATTAGGGATAGCATAAGATCCAAGGAGAGGACATATAAATTGGCCAGAAAAAGCAGCAAACCTGAGGATTGGGAGTTTAGGATTCAGCAAAGGAGGACAAAGGGATTAATTAAGAGGGGGGAAATAGAGTATGAGTGTAAGCTTGCAGGTAACATAAAAACTGACTGTAAAAGCTTCTATAGATATTGTGAAGAGAAAAAGATTAGTGAAGTCAAGCGTAGGTCCCTTGCAGTCAGAATCAGGGGAATTTATAATGGGGAACAAAGAAATGGCAGACCAATTAAATACATACTTTGGTTCTGTCTTCACAAAGGAGGACACAAATAACCTCCCAGAGATGTCGGAGAACATAGGGTCTGATGAGAGGGAGGAACCGAAATAAATCAGTATTTGTAGGGAAATGGTGTTAAGGGAATTGACGGGATTGAAGGCCGATAAATCCCCAGGACCTGATAATCTACATCCTAGGGTACTTAAGGAAGTGGCCCTAGAAATAATAGATGCATTGCTGGTCATCTTCGAAAATTCTACTGATTCTGGAACAGTTCCCTTGGATTAGAGGGCAGCGAATGTTACCCCACTATTCAAAAAAGGTAGTAGAGAGAAAACGGGGAATTATAGACCGGTAAGCCCGACATCGGTAGTGGGGAAAATGCAAGAGTCCATTATAAAAGATGTAATAGCAGAGCACTTGGAAAACAGTGACAGGATCGGACAAAGTCAACATGGATTTACAAAAGGTAAATCGTGCTTGACTAATCTACTGGAATTTTTTGAGGATGTAACTGGTAGAATAGATAAGGGAGAACCAGTGGATGTGGTGTATTTGGACTTTCAGAAGGCTTTCGATAAGGTCCCGCATAAGAGATTAGAGTGCAAAGTTAAAGTACATGGGATTGGAGGCAAGGTACTGACTTGGATAGAGAACTGGCTGGCAGACAGGAAGCAAAGTGTTGGAATAAACGGCTCTTTTTCCCGAGTGGCAGGCAGTGACTAGTGGGGTACCGCAGGGATCGGTGCTAGGACCCCAGCTATTCAAAATATATATTAAATGATCTAGATGAGGGAACTGGATGTAATATCTCCAAGTTTGCAGACGACACAAAGCTGGGTGGGCGTGTATGCTGTGAGGAGGATGCAGAGAAACTCCAGTATGATTTGGACAGGTTGGGTAATTGGGCAGATGCATGGCAGATGCAGTATAATGTGGATAAATGCGAGGTTATCCACTTTGGTAGCAAAAACAGGAAGGCAGATTATTATCTGAATGACAATAGATTGGGAAAAGGGGAAGTGCAACGAGACCTGGGTGTCCTTGTGCACCAGTCGCTGAAGGTAAGCATGCAGGTGCAGCAGGCGGTCAAAAAGGCAAATGGTATGTTGACCTTCATAGCGAGAGGATTCGAGTACAGGAGCAAGGATATCGTGCTGCAGTTGTACAGTGCCTTGGTGAGACCACAGCTTGAGTATTGTGTGCAGTTTTGGTCGCCTTATCGGAGGAAGGATGTTCTTGCCATGGAGGGAGTGCAGCGAAGATTCACCAGACTGATACAGGAAATTCGATTTACCGGCACCTAAATAACCAGAAATCTCTGTTAACCAGCAAAATTCAGGAGTAGGTTCAGGTAAGTTTTACTTCATATTAGTGGCCATTCCTGGATCTGTGGCTGTGTAACTGGGGTTCCTGCACTTGTTGCTAAGCAACAGGGATTCTTGGTCTGTGGCCGGGGTTCCTGCACCTGTTGCTAAGCAACAGGGAAGCCTGGATTTCACACACAGAATCACACAGAATCCCCACAGTGCAGATGGAGGCCATTTCAGCCCATCGAGCCTGCACCGACACATATCCCACCCGATCACCGTAACCCCTACACCAACACATATCCCACCCTATCCCTGTAACCCCCCTAACACTAAGGGTCAATTTATCATAGCCAATCAACCTAACCCGCACATCTTTGGACTGTGGGAGGAAACCGGAGCACCCGGAGAAAACCCACGCAAACACGGGGAGAATGTGCAAACTCCACACAGACAGTCGCCCGAGGCCGGATTCGAACCCGGGTCCCTGGCGCTGTGAGGCAACAGTGCTAACCACTATGCCACCGTGCCGATTTGTTGCGGTGTACGGAGCTCTCGTACCTTTTACTATACCTCTCTGTAGTCCGGACTTTTTGATAAACCGGCACCACGCCGGTCCCAGATAAAAAAGAGTTTCCTGTACCTGGGATGCCAGGAATGACGCATGAGGAGAGATTGGGTCGATTGGGCTTATACTCGCTGGAGTTTAGAAGAATGAGAGGGGGTCTCATTGAAACTTATAAAATTCTAACAGGACTAGACAGACTAGATGCAGGAAGGATGTTCCCGATGGCAGGAGAGTCCAGAACCAGTGGTCACAGTCTAAAGATAAGGGGTAAGCCATTTAGGACAGAGATGAGGAGGAATTTCTTCACCCAGAGAGTGGTGAACCTGTGGAATTTTCTACCACAGAAGGCAGTTGAGGCCAATTCATTAAATATATTCAAGAAGGAGTTAGATATATTTAACATAGAAACATAGAAGATAGTAGCAGGAGTAGGCCATTCGGCCCTTCGAGCCTGCTCCGCCATTCAATGAGATCATGGCTGATCATTCAAATTCAGTACCCTGTCCCTGCCTTCTCCACATATCCCTTGATCCCTTTAGCCTTAAGAAATATATCCAACTCCTTCTTGAATATATTTAATGAATTGGCCTCTACTGCCTTCTGTGGTAGAGAATTCCACAGGTTCACCACTCTCTGGGTGAAGAAATTCCTCCTCATTTCAGTCCTAAATGGCTTACCCCTTATCCTTAGACTATGACCCCTGGTTCTGGACTCCCCGGCCATCATAAACATCCTTCCTGCATCTAGTCTGTCCAGGCCTGACAGAATTTTATAGGTTTCGATGAGATCCCCTCTCAATCTTCTAAACTCCAGTGAGTATAAGCCCAATCGACACAATCTCTCCTCATACGTCATTCCTGCCATCCCAGGTATCAGCCTGGTGAATCTTCGCTGCACTCCTTCCATGGCAAGAACGTCCTTCCTCAGGTAAGGCGACTAAAACTGCACACAATACTCAAGGTGCGGTCTCACCAAGGCCCTGTACAACTGTAGCAAGACATCCTTGTTCCTGTACTCGAACCCTCTTGCTACGAAGGCCAACATACCATTTGCCTTCTTAACCGCCTGCTGCACCTGCATGCTTACCTTCAGCGACTGGTGCACAAGAACACCCAGATCTCTTTGCACTTCCCCTTCTCCCAATCTATTGCCATTCAAATAATAATCTGCCTTCCTGTTTTTGCCACCAAAGTGGATAACCTCACATTTATCCACATTATAGTGCATTTGCCATGTTTCTGCCCAATCACCCAACCTGTCCAAATTGTACTGGAGTTTCATGACATCCTCCTCACAGTTTACCCTCCCACCCAGCTTTGTGTCGTCTGCAAATTTGGAGATATTACATCCAATTCCCTCGTCCAGATCATTAATATATATTGTGAATAGCTGGGGTCCTAGGACCGATCCTTGCGGTACCCCACTAGTCACTGCCTGCCACTCGGAAAACGACCCGTTTATTCCAACTCTTTGCTTTCTGTCCGCCAACCAGTTCTCTATCCAAGTCAATACCTTGCCCCCAATCCCATGTGCCTTAATTTTGCACGCTAATCTCTTATGTGGGACCTTATCGAAAGCCTTCTGAAAGTCCAAATACATCACATCCACTGGTTCTCCCTTATCTATTTTACCAGTTACATCCTCAAAAAATTCCAGTAGATTAGTCAAGCATGATTTACCTTTTCTAAATCCATGTTGACTTTGTCCGATCCTGTCACTGCTTTCCAAGTGCTCTGCTATTACATCTTTTATAATAGACTCTAGCATTTTCCCCACTACCGATGTCAGGCTTACCGGTCTATAATTCCCCGCTTTTTTTCTACCACCTTTTTTGAATAGTGGGGTAACATTAGGCTAAAGGGATCAAGGGATATGGGGAGAAGGCAGGGACAGTGTACTGAGTTTGGATGATCAGCCATGATCTCACTGAATGGCAGAGAAGGCTCGAGGGGCCGAATGGCCTACTCCTGCTCCTATCTTCTATGTTTCTATGTAATCTCTACCCATTACCACTCGGACCTCACAATCATACCTTCACTTCACCCTCACAACCTTACCACTGCAGCAACTCAGGAAAATGCAAAGATGTTTTGTAAATATATTAAGAGTAAGAAGATAACTAAAGAAAGGGTAGGGCCTATTAGAGATAATGAGGGTAATCTGTGTGCGGAGGCAGGAGATGTCGGTAGGTTTAATGAATGCATTGCGTCTGTTTTCACAAAGGAGAGGGGCGAAGCAGACATTGCTATCGGGGGGGTAGGAGTGTGAAATATTAGATGAAATAAAACAGCGAGAGGGAGTATTAAGGGGTTTAACAGCTTTAAAAGTGGATAAATCCCCAGGCCCGGATGAAATGTATCCCAGGCTGTTAAGCGAAGCAAAAGAGGAAATAGCAGAGGCCCTGACCATCATTTTTCAATCCTCTCTGGCATCAGGTGTGGTGCCGGAGGACTGCTAATGTGGTACCTGTCATAAATCTCATCATCGAGAAACTACCTATGAAATAACACTGGACGGCCAGCTGGTGGCATCGTCCAAGGAGTATAAATACTCGGGCGTTGGCCCCAGCTTCCCAAGGACATTTTGTAAAGACAAGGAGCTACTGGATACAACTAGACTTCCATGTTCTGAAATAAGTTGATTAAAGCCTTGCTTTATGCTCAAACCAAGTGCGTAGTGAGTTTTATTACATCAGTACCCTTGTTTAAAAAGGGAGAAAAGGATAGACCGAGTAATTATAGGCCAGTAAGCCTAACCTCGGTGGTGGGAAAATTATTGGAAAGAATTCTGAAGGACAGGATAAATCTTAATTTAGAAAGACACAGATTAATCAAGGATAGTCAGCACAGATTTGTTAAGGGAAGGTCATGTCTGACAAACTTGATTGAATTTTTTGAGCAGGTAACAAGGAGGCCAGATGAGGGTAGTGCATTTGATGTAGTGTATCTGGACTTTAGCAAGGCTTTTGAGAAGGTTCCACATGGCAGACTGGTCACAAAGTTAAAAGCCCATGGAATCCAGGGCAAAGTGTCAAGTTGGATTCAAAACTGGCTCAGAGACAGGAAGCAGAGGGTAATGGTTGATGGGTGTTTTTGTGACTGGAAAGCTGTTTCCAGTGGGGTCCTGCAGGGCTCAGTATTAGGTCCCTTGCTTTTTGTGGTACTGTATATAGCAACGATCTTTACTTGAATATAGGGGGTATGATTAAGAAGTTTGTAGATGATACTAAAATCAGCTGTGTGGTTGATACTGAAGAAGGAAGCTGTAGACTGCAGGAAGATATCAATAAATTGGTCACAACAGTGGCAAATGGAATCCAATCCGGAGAAGTGTGAGGTAATACATTTGGGAGGGCTAACAAGGAAAGGGAATACACATTAAATGGTAGGACACCGAGTAGTGTAGAGGAACAAATGGATCTTGGGGTGCATGTCCACAGATCCCTGAAGGTAGCAGGCCAAGTAGATAAGGTGGTTAAGGAGGCATACGGAATGCTTGTATTCTATGCCACGGCTAATAAAGGCAAGAGCAGGGGGGTTATGCTTCAACTGTATAAAACACTAGTTAGGCCTCAGCTAGAGTACTGCGTGCAGTTCTGGTCACCACATTACAGGAAAGATGTGATTGCACTAGAGAGGGTACAGAGGAGATTTACAAGGATCTTAGCTATGAGGAAAGAATGGATAGGCTGGGTCTGTTTGCCTTGGAACAGAGGAGGCTGAGGGGAGACCTTATTGAGGTGTAAAAATTATGAGGGGCATAGATAAAGTGGATAGAAAGGACCTACAAGAAACTTTTTTTTATCCAGCACCGACAGGACCGACGTGGTGCCGGTTCATCAAAAATTCCGGATAACCGAAAGCTATATAGTAAAAGATACGGAGAGCTGAGAGCTCCGTATAAAGCAACAAACCCTGTTGCTTAGCAACAGGTTCAGAACAATGGCCACAAGTTCCAAGCGTCTCTGTAGCTTAGCAACAGCTGCAGCCACACCCTTGCACAGCAACAGATCGAGGAAGGCAAGTAGAATATGAAGTAAAACTTACCTGAACCTACTCCTGAATTTTGCCGGTTAACCGAGATTTCCGGTTATTTAGGTGCCAGTAAATCGAAAGTTTCCTGTATTTCACTTAGCAGAGGGGTCAAAAACCAGGGGGCACAGATTTAAAGTAATTGCGGGAAGGTTTAGAGGGGATTTGAGGGGAAATTTCTTCACCCAGAGGGTTGTGGGGGTCTGGAACTCACTGCCTGAAAGGGTGGTAGAGGCAGGAACCCTAACCTCATTTAAAAAGTACTTGGATGTGCACTTGGGATGCTCTAACCTGCAGGGCTACGGACCAAGAGCTGGGAAGTGGGATTAGGCTGGATAGCTTTGTTGGCCGGCGCGGACACGATGGGCCGAAATGGCCTCCTTCCGTGCTGTAACTTTCTATGATTCTAACTCACACCCACATCTCACACCTTGCACACACTGACAGCTATTCAACTTAAGTATTCAAGTACTGAAGAAAACCTGTCGGCTAAAAGGATTAGGAGCGAAGTCAAAAAGAAATTAGAACGGTAAAAAGCAACCGAAATTAAATTATCAAGGAACATAAAACAAAATAGTAAAGGGGAGAAATTAGGTATCGCCCCATTTGGGGCGCAATTATAGGCCGGGCGCAAAGATTAGCGCCTGGCGCTAATTATCGCCTCCGACAGCAAACTTGGCTTTTATCGCCTCTGGAGGTGATTGGAGCGCTAAATCAGGTGCTACACAACTCTCTTAAGGCGCTAAGGCCGAGGAGCGAGGCGCTACCTCAGAGGGCGGGCGCAGCGCAGGTGCTGTCAGTTAGCGATTGAACACAGACACACTGGCGCCGGTCAGTTCTTAAAGGGGAGGGTCGATCTTGCTCTGCAGCCACACCCTGCTCAGAGGAGCCTTGAATCTCGGCCTGGGCAGACCTGTGGCTAAATCTAGCAGCCAGACACTATGGAGGGGGCCAGGGAGCGAGCACAGCGCTTCTGCGAGCGGGCTTTGGAGGCTCTGGTTCGCGGGGTGGAGCGCAGAGGTTCTGTACCCAGAGAATGGCAGGAGGCATTTGCCACGCGAGTACAGAAAAGTGTGGAGGGAGGTGGCTCAGAGTATCCTCAAGCAGCATGGTGCATAGGACCCATGTGCAATGTAGGAAAAAGTTCAACGGCCTCACTTGGGTCGTCAGGGTGATTGCCTTTTATTCAAAACCTCTTCATCCCTCCATCTCAACCTCACTTTATGGCCAGAGGGTCTTGAAAGCCCCAATGCCTAACACTCATCCAACACCTATGGCCCTTTCATCAAATACACATGCACATTCCACACTTTGCATACAGTAAGGGCTATTCAACCATGGGAGGCATTTCAGGCAAGATCATGGCTGCATACAGTAAGGGCTATTCAACCATGGGAGGCATTTCAGGCAAGATCATGGCTGCATATTTACTCAGACGCCGTCCTTTTTCTTGCAGGCCAAGCTGTCTCATAATAGGAGACAGCAGCAACGGACTGGTGGATGGCGGCCTCACCTTCAACCCCTGAGCGATCTTGAGCAGCGCGTCCACAGGATTGTGGCAAGCCGGGTGATTGGTCCCGTCGGCACTGGAGACGCCGACCCCGTTCTGGACAGCAATGGTAAGGTCATCACCTTTTTGTCCTCTCTCCTTCCACTTGTTCCTCACAACAGCAGCCTTTGAAACTTTCAATCCAAATCACTAAATCGCTGCACTCATGCCTCCCTTGCTGCCCCCCCTGCCCTCACGTTAAAGCCACTCTTGTACCTCCCTGCTTTCGGATGGTGATTCACCAGGTGAGGAGATGGGCCTTCGAGCTGCCAGTGAGAGTGAAGCCACCCAGGTGGAGCAAAGGCACACTGAGCACATGGCTGCAGTGGCAAGGTTGCCCGAATCTATTGAATCTCTGGCAAGGAGCGTGGAGCACTTCGCTGTAGCACAGGCGGCTGCCACGCAAATGCTAAGTGCTGCAATGCAGTCAGTGGCTGGTCTCATGCAGACGCAGATTGAGGCCACGCGAGCACTGACTGCTGCCACCCTCGCTGGATCGGGCAGATTTCCCCGGGGCTCTCACCGCGCCGCAGCAGGCCAGCAATCTGTGCTCCATCAGATTGCTCCAGATGCTGAAGTGCTGCCCCATGGGAGTGCCAGTGTGTCGGTCGACCAGGGAGTTGCTGTCCTCTTTCAAGATGACAGCATTCCTGCTGCCACCACTGGCACTTCTCCACTGCAGTTGCCACCACCTGTAGGACAGACTGCTGCCGCCCATGCAGAGTTGGAGCAGTCAGCAGCCGGGCCCTCCAGGCCCAGAGCTGGTCCAGGCCGTCCCTCAAGGGCATCTGCACTCAGTTTCTGACACTCAGCAGCCTTCCCCCAGCCTTGCTCCAGCCACTGGGGTCCCATTACGGAGGAGCTGCAGGGTGGGAAGGGGGGAATTTCGCAAGGGAAGCAGATCACCCTTGAAGGGCAAAAAATAGGAGGTGTGGCAAAATGTTTTTCATTGTTTTATTGAAGGCTGAGGTTCGTGGTCAAATTTTTGTTACTGTTTTGGACATTGTCTCCAGGTTGTGAGAGCCAGTTATGTGAATGACTAATGATGACAGTTGCAAACCCGAAACGTCAACTCAAATTTCTCTCCACGGATGTTGCCTGACTTGCTGAGTTTTTCCAGCATTTTCTGTTGTTATGTGAATGACTGCTTTTTTTTGTTTTTCTATTACTTTGTCATGCGGAAATGAGACACAGTTTGTGAAATAAAGTGTCTGTATTCAAAATGTACATGTTTGGTCTTTGCACTCATTGTTGCCTTGACCGGCTTAGGGGTTGCGGGATGGTTTCATTCAGGTTGTTTGAATGGCAGAAGCCATTCCCTCAGAGGGGGCCTAGAAGCGACTTGCTATGAGCCTTTGACGGATGGCCCTTCCACTTTGTGCCTCCCTCCCGCCTTGGTGCTGCTGATGATCATCCTCCTCATCTTCCTCCTCCTCCTCCTCTGCTGCTGCTCCAATGTCTGGTGGCATTGGCTGGGTCCTGAGGATTGCAGCAAACAAAGTGGGAGACTCGCTGAGGCAAGTACTGCAGGGCTCCTCCGGAGTGGTCCAGACAGTGGAACCGTTGCTTGAGCACGCCGATTGTGTGCTCAACGATGTTCCTGGTAGCTTGATGGCTCTCGTTGTATCGTAGCTCAGCAGGGGTGCTGGGCGAACGGAGCGGTGTCATCAGCCAGGTGCACAAAGGATATCCCTTGTCCCCGAGAAGCCAACCTCCTGGGTGATGCAGTGCCTGGAAAAGGTCTGCCACAGGAGTCTGGCGCAGGATGAAGGCATCGTGGCTGCTGCCTGGAAAGTGGGCATTGACAGCGAGTATCGGCTGTCTGTGGTCACAGACCAACTGGACGTTTAAGGAATGGAAGCCCTTTCGGTTGCAGAAATCTTCGGCATTCTCTTGCGGCGCCCGCAAAGCCACATGCGTGCAGTCAATGGCGCCCTGCACCATGGGGAAGCCCGCTATCATCGCAAAGCCTGTTGCGCGTTCTTGCTGCTTGGGGTCATGGGGAAAGAGATGTACTCTCGTCTCCTTTTAAAGAGGGCATTTGTTACCTGACGGATGCAGCAATGCACCGCGAACTGGGAGATATTGGCGATGTCCCCAGTTGCTGATTGAAATGAGCCGGTGGCATAAAAGTTGAGAGCCACTGTTATCTTCACTGCCACCGACAAAGACGTCCTGCTCCTCAGTTGAGGCTGCAGATCTGGCTGAAGCAGGTGGCAGAGCTCAGTGACCAACTCCTTGCTGAATCGCAGCCTTCGCAAACACTGCTCCTCAGACATAGTAATGTAGGAGAACTGTTGGCGAAAAACCCTGGGAGGGTAAGGTCTCCTGTACCGAGGCCTGTTGGCCCTCCTCCGTCTGGCCATGATTGCCACTCTCTCTCTGCGTCTCTGTGCCCTCCGAATGTGAGGGAGAAGGATGACGTTCCCATTCATTGCAGCCCCCATAGTATCTGGGCAATCAAAGTTATGAAGGTCAAAAAGCAAAGTACCTGCAAAGTTATGGTCAGAAGCCAAAACTACCTCAGACAGCGTTGACTCAATGCGGAAGTCTCTCTTTCTCTTTGTCTCTCTGCAAATCTCTCTCTCTCTCTCTCTCTCTCAGAACGAGTGGTGCAAAAATGGCTACCGCACAAAACCCAGGAAGAGGCCCCCTTTAAATAGCGACCCCCCCCCCCCAGCTGCACAGCGACTGGGAAGCGTTCCACTCAACCCGTCGTTGGTAGCGCCAGGCGGAAAGGATGCAAGATTCGTAAAATTTCCACATTTCCCCCGAAGGTTATTAGTAATAAAAGGGACCCTGCATGGACATTTAAAAAAGGGTACCCAAAGATGGCGTCCGCACCTCGTGGCCAAAAGCCTGCAAGATTTTAAAAGCTTGGACTCTGACACAAGCAGCTTTTGGGGAAATCGAAACCTAAACTGCAGTTTCTGTGAAGAAAGACTTTTGTATTTTGAAAAGCAGACAGCAGGACTCTGATTTATGCATTAAGATGCATTAAGCCAAATCGCAGACAGACCAAAACCAGTTAGGCCTATACTTGAGGCCATCAAGTTGTTTGCATAAATAATCGGGAACAGCTTAAAGGAAGCCATCGAAGCTGGGCAGGCCGATTAAGATGCATTAATAAAACAACTCGATAATCAGGCCAGTAGGTGCGATCACCGGCCATCTAAAAACAGCTAGCTTAGATTGCTACAATTATTCAAACTAGCCCGCCAAGATTGGAACAATGAACTAACCTGATTTGTCGCGCAGATAAGGGTTTTTGTAAGGAGTATAACTGAAGGCCCCAGGTAGCAATCTCGCTCTCTTGCTCTTGACTCTGCTCTCTGCTCTCGTGGCTCCGGCCTCGTGGGCTGCCGCTCGTACTCGTGCCCTGGCCTCATGGCGGGTTCTCTCCCCAGAGCAGATTTTCAGTAGCCATTTACACCATACCAACTGCAAGGAAGAGGAACGAGGCCCAAGTCCATAGCTATCCAGGACGCCCAGGCTGCAGAAAGGGGCGAGACGAAGTCGAGCAGGTAGCCCAGGACTTGTATAGTAGTCCGGCGAGATGAGACGAGTGGGGACGAAGAAGACGATAATAACTCGATAAGGGCAGAGCAGGGCAGCGAAAAACGTACCAATAAGAAAACCAAGCGCCTAGTTATAAGCTGGCGCTTGGGAAAACGAACATTCTTCGTTGAACACTGCGAAAACGCAGGTGGCCACACCACGACGAATAGACTGGCGTTCCTAAGCTTGGGTAGGAAAATCTAGGCAGTTAAAAACTACCAACTGCCCTGCAGGCACAATGGTGCCGCCGCCAACTGCCCAAGGGAGAAGAGGAGGAGAACCCATCGCGACGAGATGACGACGGCAGCGGAGGGGAGACCCAGCACCGCGCCCCTGAAGACCACGTGGCGACGGGGTACCTAGAAGGACCAGAAACCAGACTTCAAAACTCGCACTCGTTAACAGTTGGCTTTTATCTTTGGATTGGTGAGCATGAATTCTGGCCCCTCATAGCTTAATCTAGTTAGGTATAAGGGGTGGGATAAGGATAAGGGGATTGTTAAGATAGTTTGTTTTCCCTCGATGTGCCGTGTGTTCCCCATTCCCTGTATATAAGTATATAGTTATTTGTATTTGCCTGTAATTTTATACTAGTGACTTCTCATAAGTTTGTGTTAATTTCTATTTCAATAAAATCTTGGTTTTCTTACATCCAAACCACCTGTCTACTCGAGTCTTTTCTCCGCCTGTACCTAAGTCCGGTGTCTCGAACCCAGGGGCGTGAGAGCGATTCGAGCCGCTCACAGTCAGGGGCATAACTGACTGGGCGCACGCGCCACCCACACCACCCCCTACAAGGAGGGGGGCGCCACTGAATTTCCGGTCCGGGGCGCCCCAAGGGCGTTGCACTCTCGAATGATGTCAAGATCTGCATGCGCAGGAGATCGGGCGATATTGTTTAGCGCCGCCGCAAATTGTCCAGTCAATTTCGCGAGAGGCACAGATATCGCCGCGCCCGGGCGCTAGTTGGTTTGCACTCCACCTTAGCGCCCTCTTAAGGCCCTCTTAAGGCGCTAACGGGTGGCACTACCAACTGAATTTATCCCCCTAAAAATATTTTACAGGCACAAATAAAAAAAGGAAAGTTGGGATGGGAATAGGGCCACTAAAGGATGGACAGTATAATATCACAGGCAGCGATAGAGAGATGGCAGAAATATTAAATAATTACTTTGCTTCAGTATTTACCAGGGAGAAAGAACAGGTGAACATGATATCGGATGATGAGATTAGAAAGGAGATAACTGCATTTAAAATAAAAAGGAGAAATATTATAATAAACTAATTAAACTGAAAGATGATAAAACTCCTGATCCAGACGGATTACATCCGCGCATTTTAAAAGAATCCACGAAAGAGATAGCAGAGGCGTCACTACACATATTTAATAATTTGTTAGAACAAGGTATAGTGCCATAGAACTGGCAGATAGCTAACGTAACACCTATATTTAAGGAGGGAGATAGAACACGTCCAGGGAACTATAGACCAGTCAGCTTAACATTGGTGGTAGGAAAAATAATGGAATCCCTACTAAAGGAGAAAATAGATGAACATCTAGAAACCAAAATTTTATAATGAATAGTCAGTATGGATTTCAAAAGGGAAAGACTTGCTTGACCAACCTCATTAAATTTTTTGAAGAGGTAACAGAGAGAGTAGACAAGGGTAATGCAGTAAATGTGATTTATCTAGATTTTCAAAAGTCCTTCGATAAGGTATCACATAGTAAACTAATGAATAAGGTCAGAGAATGCGGAGTCAGGGAACAAGTAGCAGAATGGATAACTAGCTGGCTTCAAGACAGAAAGCAAAGAGTAGGGGTAAAGAGTAGCAATTCAGAGTGGCAGAAGGAGGGAAGTGGTGTTCCACAAGGATCAGTGCAGAGACCACTGTTTCACAATTTCTAAATTTGCAAATGACACCAAATTGTGTGGGGGGGGGGGAAAGATAGTCAATACTGAGGAGAACTGCAACAAATTACAAGAAGACATGAATAAACGTGAAGAATGGGCATAATTGGCAAATGAAATTCAACACAGATAAATGTGAGGTATTACATTTTGGTAAAAAAAAGTCACATATTACTTGGAAAATATGAATCGAAGTGAGGTAGAAGAGCAAAGGGATCTCAGAATACAAATACACAAATCACTAAAAGTAGCGACACAAGTTAACAAGGTCATAAAAAAAAGGAAACCAAGCACTAGGGTTTATTTCTAGAGGGATTGAATTGAAAAGTAGGGAAGTTATGCTAAACTGGTATTGAACCTTGGTTAGACCACACTTTGAGTACTGCGTACAATTCTGGTTGCCATATTATAAAAAGGATATAGAGGCACTGGAGAGGGTGCAGAGAAGATTTATAAGGATGATACCAGAAATGCGAGGTTATACCTATCAGGAAAGGATGAACAGGCTGGGTCTCTTTTCTCTTGAAAAAAGGCTGAGGGGTAACCTAATAGAGACCTTTAAAATTATGAAAGGTTTTGATAGAGTAGACACAGGGGCCTAGAAATTCGGTTGTGGGTTCGCCAGGGCTTTAGCGCCGGAAATTTAGCGCCGGCGCTAAGTCCCCCTGCGCGCGCCAAAAATTCAGTAGCGCTGCGCCCAAACGGCTGCCGGCGCTACTAGAGGGTGTCAGCGCCTCGAAATGGGCGCTGAGTGCCGCATTGCGGCGCAATTCCGGCGCTGCGGCACCCGATGCAGTGCGGCAGGCTGGGGAAATGCAGGCCTCCTCCTTCAGTTAAGGAGGAGCTGCCTGCACCCGCCCGCTGGCCGTTCAAATGTTCAGAAAAATGAGCCCGGCACCTCGGACAAGTGCCGGGCTTGCAGGCCAGACGCATCTGTTCCGTGGGGGGGGGGGTGGAGGAGTCCGGGGAGGGAGGTGCGGGCAGGCGGCCGGCGGGACCTTAATGCACCGGCGCTAACTCCTGCAAGACTCGGTTGCCAAAGTCTTAGTTGCGGCTGCCACGGGCGAGGCGGCCGTAACTCAATTTCGGCGCTGGGGCCCGTCACCACGGCAACCGGGACGCTGCGCACACCGATGACGTCATCGGTGCCGGCGCAGCGCAACCGGTGTAACGCCGACGGAAGGGCCCCACTGAATTTGCCAACTGGCCATAACTCCGGCGCTAGGCCCTCCAGCGCCCCAAATGGGGCGCTAAGCCTACTAAATTTCTAGGCCAGAGTGTTTCCACTTGTGGGGAAGGGCAAAAATAGAGGCCATCAATATAAGATAGTCACCAAGAAATCAAATAGAGAATTCAAAAGAAACTTCTTTACCCAGAGTGGTGAGAATGTGGAACTCGCTACCACAGGAAGTGGTTGAAGCAAATAGTATAGATGCATTTAATGGGAGGCTGGATAAGCATATAAGGGAGAAGGGAATAAAGGGTTATGCTGATAGTTTGATGAGGAAGGATAGGAGGAGGCTAGAGTTTGATACAACTGAGTAGTGTGCTAGGCCATTTCAGAGGGCAGTTAAGATTCAACCACATTGCTGTGGGTCTGGAGTCACATTAGGCTATACCGGGCAAGGGCAGCAGACATTAGTGAAGCAGATGGGGTTTTACGACATTACTGCTACTAGCTTTTTATTCCAGATTTATTGAATAAATTGAATTGAATTCCCACAGCTGTCCTGGTGGGATTTGAACTATGCTATTGTTCCTGCAATAGTTTGTACCTGGACGACTTATGCACTGCTGGAGGTCTCAAGTCCATGGATGTACTGTAAATTTGTATCATCCCGTTAGATGTTCAATTGTCCATCACCATTCATGACTGGATGTGGCAGGACTGCAGAGCTTTGATCTGATCCATTGGTTGTGGGATCGCTTAGCATTGCATTGCCAATGTCAACAAAGACTTTTATCCAAAGACCTGTTGCTGATCAAACCATGCCAAAAATAATGGGGAACCAAGGGGCTTATGAGAGTGAAGAACTTAAAGTAGTTAAGATCAGTAGAGAAAAAGTACTTGAGAAACTAATGGGACTAAAAGCTGACGAATCCCCTGAACCTGATGGCCAACATCTTAGGGTTCTAAAAGAGGTGGCTGCAGAGATAGTGGATGCATTGGTTGTGATCTTCCAAAATTCCCTAGATTCTAGAACCATCCCAGCAGATTGGAAGGTAGCAAATGTAACCCCACTATTCAAGAAAGGAAAGAAAAAATATGGAACTACAGGACAGTTACGTGTTAATCCATTATTAAGGAATTGGTAACAGGGCATTTAGAAAGTCATAATGATTAGGCAGTGTCAACTTTTATGAAAGGGAAATCGTGTTTAACAAATTTATTTGAGTTTTTTGAGGATGTAACTAGCAGGGTAGATAAAGGGGAACCAGTTGATGTAATACATTTGGATTTCCAAAAGGCATTCGATAAGGTGCAACATAAACGGTTGTTGCAACAACTTGTATTTATATAGCACCATTAACATATAAAACGTCCCAAGGTGCTTTACAGGAGTATTATTAGACAAAAATTTGACACCGAGCCACACAAGGAGAAATTAGGGCAGATGACCAAGAGCTTGGTCAAAAAGGTAGGTTTTAAGAAGTGTCTTAAAGGAGAAAAGAGAGGTAGTGAGACGGACCAGTTTAGGGAGGGAATTCCAGAGCGCAGGGCCTAGACAGCTGAAGGCATGGCCACCAATGGTTGAGCAATTATAATCAGGGATGCTCAAGAGGGCAGAATTAGATGAGTGCAGATATCATAGAATAGTACAGCACAGGATGCCATTCAGCCCAGCGTGTCTTCCCCAGCTCTTTCGAAGAGCAAGCTAGTTAATCCCATTTCCACACTCTTTCTCCATATCCTTGCAATTTTTTCTCCTTCATTTATCCAATTTCATTTTGAAGGCTACTACTGAATCTGTATCCACCACCCTATCAGATGGTACATTCCAAATCCTAACCACTCATTGCAAAAAAAAAAAAGTTTTTCCTCATGTCGCCTCTGGTTCTTTAGCCAATCACCTTAAATCTGTGCCCTCTCGTTATCAACCTTCAGCCATTGGAAACAGTTTCTCTTTATTTACTCTATCTAAACCCTTCATGATTTTAAACACCTCTATCAAATCTCCTATTAGTTTTCTCTGCTCTAAGGAGAACAACCCCAGCTTCTCCAGCCTATCCACCTAACTATAATCCCTCATCCCTGGAACCACTCTAGTAAATCTCTTCTGTACCCTCTCCAAAGCCTTCACGTCCTTCTTAAAGTGTGGTGCCCAGAATTGGACACCATACTCCAGCTGGGGCCGAACTAGTGTTTTATATAGGTTTAGCATAACTTCCTAGCTTTTGTACTCAATGCCTCTATTTATAAGGCAAGAGGACGGAATTTGTGGCGGCGGTCGAAGATGATGGCTTCGGTCTTTCCAATGTTTAACTTTAAGAAATTGCAGCTCATCTCGGACTGGATATCGGACAAGCAATCTGACAACATAGAGGTGGTGTAGTGTTCAACAAGGCAGGTGGTCGCGAGTTAGAGCTGGGTATCATCAGCTACAGCCCATGGATCACAGCTCTGACCCCTGGCAATCCATCTTTCAAAGCCCCACCAACTCACTACCATCAGCAATTATATTCCACTAGTTTATCCTGTTTGAATTTTGTGGGTCTGGAATTTTGAAAAGAGCTGTTCTTAGCATTGTTGCCTCACTGATAGATACATAGACAGACAGACAGACAAACATATATACTACACACACACACACAAATAGCAACATGGATTTAAACTTTCTATGTGGCATCCAAGGCTTCACAGGATGTGGCCCACGAAAACCAAAAGCTTGGACACTTCTACCTTACAATGATCGGGGATCCCACCAGTGACAGTGCTGTAAGATAAATGCAGCATTAGAGGTTAATTCAGCTCCCTCAGAACAGGCACAGACTCTTGCCAACTAGTTTCCAGCTACCGTAGTAAGAGTCATCAGCCTCACTGTTTAAGGTGATTCTCTTGGGAACACCAACAACAAAAAGGCTATCTGTCTTTCTTTATGACCTCAACAAATTATAATACAACCATACATTTCTGATGCTTTGTATTTTTACTTCTAATATCTGTCCCACACCTTTGGATGGCACAGCAAAATGGTGCATGATGACATGGAGGTGCTGGACACAGAGTCTGATATTTCCTGACTTTGGTAGAGATGAATGATGATTCACAGCAGCATTTTATAACAGGAGTATACTGCCCTCCCAGCAAGCAGCAATTGAAGACTTTTCCTGTCATGCCTACCACAAAATATGCTTTAGACAGCATCAAATAATAAATTGGACTAAAATTCCTTCCACTGCAAATAACAGGTGAATTATATTCAATCAAAATAATCCAATTTAAGGCATTATTGTCATTTAGGATGACATTTAAATGATCTATCTGTAATTAATTCCACTCACTCATTACAGGAAACTTTGGTTTATCCGGAGGTTGTATGTCCGGAAACCTCGATCTAACGGCAGAAATCAGCAGCCGTTTTGGTTAGGTTTTTTTTCTTCTCCTAGCAGTTTTTTTTTTATATAAACAGTCAGGCTCTGGAAAGAGTCTCTGTAGCTTAGCAACAGCTTCAGAGACGCTTCCAAGGGCCGAGTATTTACAAGCTGTTGCTAAGCAACAGTGGTTGTTGTCAGATACGGAGATGAAAACCTCCGTATCCTTCTTCAACATTAGCGCTGGTCTATCCGGAGGTTTTGATAGATCGGCAGCAGCTCGGTCCCGTCGGTGCCGGATATCGCGAAGTTGCCTGTATTCTCTAAATATAATTTCTGAGGTAAGAAACTGTTAAGTTTGAAAAGAAAAAGACTTGCATTTATATAGCGCCTTTTACAACCACCGGACATCTCAAAGCACTTTATAGCCAATGAAGTACTTTTGAAGTGTAGTCACTGCTGTAATGTAGGAAACGTGGCAGCCAATTTGCACACAGCAAGCTCCCACAAACAGCAATGTGATAATGACTAGATAACTTTTTTTTAAAGTGACGCTGATTGAGGGATAAATATTGGCCAGGACACCGGGGAGAACTCCCCTGCTCTTCTTCGAAATAGTGCCATGGGATTTTTTACGTCCACCTAAAAGAGCAGACGGGGCTTCAGTTTAACATCTCATCTGAAAGAGGACACCTCAGACAATGTCAGCCTAGATTTTTGTGCTCAAGTCTCTGGAGCGGGACTTGAATCATAGAAACATAGAAATAGGAACAGGAGTAGGCCATTCGGCCCTTCGAGCCTGCTCCGCCATTCAATGAGATCATGGCTGATCTTCCTCTGAGATCTTAGCTGATCTTACCAGTTCAGTACCCCGTCCCCGCCTTTTCTCCGTAACCCTTAATCCCCTTAGCCTTCAGAAATATATCCAATTCTCTCTTGAAAATATTTATTGAATTAGCCTTCACAGCCCTCTGTGGCAGGGAATTCCATAGGCTCACCACTCTTTGAGTGAAGAAATTCTTCCTCATCTCTGTTTTAAATGATTTGCCCGCTATTTTTAGACTGTGGCCCCTGGTTCTGTGCTCCCCTGCCATTGGAAACATTCTCTCTGAATTCAGCCTGTCCAGGCCTGCCATAATTTTATATGTTTCGATGAGATCCCCTCTCAATCTTCTAAACTCCAGTGAGTACAAGCCCAAACTATTCAATCTCTCCTCGTAGGTCATTCCCGCCATTCCAGGTATCAGCCTGGTGAATCGCCGCTGCACTCTTTCCATGGCAAGAACATCCTTCCGCAGATGGGGCGACCAAAACTGTACACAATACTCCAGATGCGGTCTCACCAGCACCTTGTACAGCTGTAGTAAGGTATCCCTATTCCTATACTCGAACCCCCTTGATATGAAGGCCAACATACCATTTGCCTTCTTAATCGCCTGTTGCACCTGCATGCTCTCCTTCAGTGACTGGTGCACAAGAACACCCAGGTCCCTCTGCACTTCCCCATCTCCCAATCTATTGCCATTTAGATAATAATCTACCCTCCTGTTTTTACCCCCAAAGTGGATAACCTCGCATTTATCCACATTATAGTGCATCTGCCACGTATCCGCCCATTCTCCCAACCTGTCCAAATCGCACTGTAGCCTCCTGACATCCTCATCAGAGCCCACCCCTCCTCCTAGTTTAGTGTCGTCAGCGAATTTGGAAATATTGCATCCAATTCCCTGATCCAGATCATTTATATATATTGTGAACAGCTGGGGTCCCAGGACAGATCCTTGCGGCACCCCGCTGGTCACTGCCTGCCACTCCGAAAACGAGCCGTTTATTCCAACTCTCTGTTTTCTATCCGCCAGCCAGTTCTCTATCCACGTTAATACTTTGCCCCCAATCCCATGAGCCTTAATTTTGCATGATAATCTTTTGTGTGGAACCTTATCGAAGGCTTTCTGGAAGTCAAGGTACACCACATCCACTGGCTCTCCCCCATCTATTTTACCAGTTACTTCCTCAAAAAATTCCAGCAGATTAGTCAAACACGATTTACCCTTTGTAAATCCATGTTGACTCTGTCCGATCCTTTCCCCATTTGTCAAGTGCTCCGCTATTTTATCCTTAATAATGGACTCTAGCATTTTGCCCACAACCGATGTAAGGCTTACTGGTCTATAATTCCCTGCTTTCTCTCTACCCCCCTTTTTAAATATTGGGGTAACATTAGCTACCCTCCAATCCACGGGTACTGTTCCCGAGTCAATGGAGTTCCGGAAGATGATCCTTAGAGCATCTGCTATCTCCAGGGCCACCTCCTTAAGTACCCTAGGATGTAGTTTATCAGGCCCCGGGGATTTGTCGGCCTTCAGTCCCCTCAACTTACCCAACACCATATCCCTAGAGATACTAATTTCTGTCAGCTCCTCCCTCTCATTAGTCCCTATGTTTGCCGATATTCCTGGGAGGTTATTTGTGTCCTCCTTTGTGAATACAGAACCAAAGTATGAGTTTAATTGGTCTGCCATTTCCTTATTCTCCATTATATATTCTCCCGAATCGGACTGCAAGGGACCGACTTGGGATTTTACCAGTCTTTTCCTCCTGATATACCGATAAAAGCTTTTGCAGTCTGTCTTTATGTTTGCTGCAAGTTTACTTTCGTATTCTATTTTCCCCTTCCTGATTAATCCCTTTGTCCTCTTTTGCTGTATCCTGTACTGCCCCCAATCTTCCGGTCTGGTGCTTTTTTTTGCCAGTTGATATGCCCTTTTTTTTGATTTTATGCTGTCCCTAATTTCCCTCGTTATCCACGGTTGAGCCACCTTTTTAGGTTTATTTTTATGCCAAACCGGTATAAACATGTTCTGGAATTCTTCCATTCTATCTTTGAATGCTTGCCATTGTCTATCCACTGTCAATCCCCCCAGAAACACCACCCAATCAATCTTACCCAATTCCCGTCTCATACCCTCGTAATTCCCTTTATTTAAGTTCTGGACCTTAGTCTCTGATTCAATTTCCTCACTCTCCATCTCGACTGAGAGCTCGATCATATTATGATCGCTCTGACCCAAGGGGCCTCGTACAAGAAGATTGTTGATAAGTCCCTTCTCATTGCACAATACCCAGTCTAAAATGGCCTGATCTCGAGTCGGCTCCTCGACATATTGGTCCAGATAACCGTCCCGAAAACATTCCAGGAATTCCTCCTCCTCAGAATTTTTACTAATTTGGGTAGTCCAATCAATATGTAAATTAAAGTCACCCATGATGACAGCTGTGCTCTTATCGCACGCTTCTCTAATTTCCCTTTTTATGCCTTCCCTCACCTCCATATTACTATTTGGAGGCCTATATATCACACCCACTAACGTTTTCCTCCCCTTGCTATTTCTCATTTCTACCCATACAGATTCCGTTTCATCCGAGTTAATATCCTTCCTTTCCATTGCATTAATCCCCTCCTTTACCAGCAATGCTACCCCACCTCCCCTACCTTTTTGCCGATCCTTCCTAAATATTGTATATCCCTGGATGTTAAGTTCCCAGCCTTGCCCACCCTGCAGCCACGTTTCTGTAATCCCAATCAAATCATACTTGTTTACCTCTATTTCCACAACTAATTCATCCACCTTGTTCCTAATGCTTCTAGCATTAAGATACAAAGCCTTCAGGCTTGCTTTTTTCACACTCTCATTATGAATTAGTTTGGCCCTTTGTGTTTCTCTCCTTTGCTTATTGCTTCTCACCTTTCTACCATCTATTTCTGACTTCATATGACTTCCCTCTTTTCCACTATCTAGGTTCCCATCCCCCTGCCAAATTAGTTTAAATCCTCCCGAACCGCCCTAGAAAATATTACCCCGAGGACATCGGCTCCCTCACAGCTCAGGTGTAGACCGTCCCCTTGGTACAGGTCACTCCTCCCCAAGAACTGGTTCCAATGCCTCAAGAATTTAAATCCCTCTCCCTTGCACCACTGCTCAAGCCACGTATTTAGCTTATCTATCTTACTCTCTCTAAACTTATTAGCTCGTGGCACTGGTAGCAATCCAGAGATTACTACCTTTGAGGTCCTACTTTTCAATTTAGCTCCTAACTCCCTAAATTCAGCTTGTAGGACCTCCTCCCTCTTTTTACCTACATCGTTGGTACCTACATGTACCACGACAACTGGCTGATCCCCCTCCCCCTTCAGAATGCTCTGCACCCGCTCCGAGACTTTCTGACTCAGAGGCAAGTGTGCTACCCACTGAGCCACAGCTGAAACAAGTTTATGATTATTAAGTGCAGATTATATCTGTCACATGATAACTGCAAGTTTCCCATGTTTACTAAAGTATATATATAAAAAAAAGAGAATTAATGGATACATGGGAATTTTTTCCAGACAACAATTTCACCACAAAGTTCAGATGATGGTTTTGAAACATTCAAGTGCTCCAATGATGCCATTTGAACACATCAATGAGATTATTGCCTTCTAATTACTCATGGGTATCCACTATACTTTTTACAAATTCAACTGTCATAGCAGCTGTTGATCTGGCATCACAGTTGTGCACAGATCAAGTGAGTGCTCATAGGCTGTGTTAAGTACATAGTATTAAAATAAATGTTCAATTTGCAACCTTTAGAGAACAGTGGAAGAGGAAAAGCAAAAACAGGAAAGTCAGTCACAATTTTTGCATGTAAATGATGTCTGTAAAACTGAACTGAAATTGATTCCTTTCATTGGAATTGCCTATTGTAGATTGCAATAACAAATTGCATTTATATAGCACCTTTAACATAGTTAAATCTCTCAAGGCGCTTCACAGGAGCATTATCAAAACACTGAGCCACATAAGGAGATATTAGGACCAGTGACCAAAAGCTTGGTCAAAGAGGTAGGTTTTAAGGAGCGTCTTAAAGGAGCGAGGTAGCGAGGCAGAGAGGTTTAGGCAGGGAATTCCAGAGCTTCGGGCCAAGACGGCTGAAGGCACGACCACCAATAGTGGAGCAATTAAAATTAGGGATGTGCAAGGGGCCAGAATTGGAGGAGCACAGAGAACTTGGGCATTTGTAGGGCTGGAGGAGGTTAGAGATAGGGAGGACCGAGGCCATGGAGGGATTTGGATGTTACGTGTGATAAACCACCCCTTACTATACTATACTGCTAGCCCAGCTTATTTACTCAAATCCAGATACCTCCTATCTGCTCCCATGCAAATATGCAGCTATTATAGTAAAATTGCTCATGGAAAATTTCATTTTCTACTGCACCTCCCCTTATTTCCCCTGTCAATGTTTTTCCTACTCTAAAGAGATATTCCAGGATGAGCTCTGCAATGGGATTATCTTTAAGTATATCAGATTTTTTTTAATTGAATACAGGGTGAATAATAAAAGGAAAATTTGTAAAAGTAAAAGCTCACGGTGGCTGACCACTCAGTTGAACTGCCATCTTTGCTATTTTCCATATATTTCAGGATGTGAGTATGGAGGGGGAGCAGGGGATGGGAGTCTGCTGGTCACAGACTGCATGATTCAATGCTTGCCTCAAAAACATTTCAAAGATGGTTGCTTGGTGACTAAGCGAGTTTTTAATTGTTCACAATTTTCTCTTATCCTGACAGTGCAAGCTTTTGCTGTGGTTTAGTTTGAAGGGCGTCAGCAACTCTTCTGGTACTTCAGCCAAGTGCCCATTCTTCATATGTGAATCTAGACAGTGTCGGCAGGCTACTCAATGGTGGAGTCAACTTCACTTGAGCTTAGAATCATAGAATCAGACAGCACTGAAGGGGGTCATTCGGCCCAGCATACCTGTGCTGGCTCTTTGAAAGACAACTCAGCTTTATCCCCGTAACCCTGCAAATTAGTTCTCTTCAAATACTATCCAATTGCCTTTTGAAAGTTCCTATGGAATCTGATTCCACCACCCTTTCAGACCTTAATAACCCTCTGTGTGAAAATATTTCTCTTCATTTTCCCTCTAGTTCTTTTGCAAATTAATTTAAATCTATGACCTCTGGTTACTGTCCCATTTGCCAGAGGAAACAATTTCTCTCCCCACTTGCTCTATCAAAACTACTCATAATTTTGAACACCTCTATTAGGTCTCCCCTTAACCTTCTCTGCTCCAAGGAGAACAATCCCAGCTTCTCCAACCTCTCCTCATAACTGAAGTCTGCGATCATTCAGGTAAACCTCCTCTGTACCCTCTCCAAGGCCTTGACATTCTTCCTAAAGTGTGGTGCCCAGAATTACGCATAATACTCCAGCTGATTTGTATAGGTTTAGCATGACTTCCTTGTTGTATTCAATGCCCCTATTTACAAAGCCAAGTATCCCATATGCCGGGGTGCTCAACATTTTTGCTTCCAAAGCCCCACCCCCACGGATTATAAAAATTCCACGAAGCCCCTGTATCACAACACAATTATTTTTCCAGAATCCGCCGTATTTTGCTTGCTTCTATATACCTGCTTGTATGTGGGATCTTAAAAGCATAATAATCCCTCTCCTCCCCAAGCAAGATTATACATGGGAACTTTAGATGGAAATCAAAAAAGCAACATCTACATTGTGGAAGGGGGATAAAGTTATAAAATAATGAAACTTAAGAGACCTGTGAATTTCATGCATTAGGAGTCACCAATGTTGGTTTAAACATATGACTTACTATGGATGCCACTGATGATTAAACACTGCTTCATGTATTGAGAAGGGCGGAAATCTACCTCAATCCTTGGTAATAAACCAAACACCCACCACTGCCCCGAATCCTTTCTAACCGCTCGTTCCCTGCCGTGAGTGTAGTCCAATCACCTGCAGCTCAAAGCCCCGGATACCGGGCACCAAGAAGCACGATGTCCTCCCAACTCGAACGTAGCGCCGAACCATTTTGCTCAAGCCCTGCTGAGGCCGGTCTCACTTGCCTTACCTACTCTTTCAAGGGTTGCTATCCAGCTCTGGTGCCACTAACATGCAACCGCGCAGTGCATACAGGCAGCGAAAGTGGACAAGCATCAGTGGCGCTGCTGCTGTTGCATTTACCGCTACGCATGCGCAGCCAGGCCGAGGAGATGGTGCCTGAAAGAACGCAAAAAAAAAAAATCAGGTGAACAGTTAGATTTTACCAGTGGCGGCGCCAGAAGTGGAAGACAAATTGCTGTTTGGATGGTGAAAGTGGCAGTGTGCAGGTGGTATGGTACAGGTAGACTATCCTTTATCCGCACTTCCGAAAACCGAAAACCTCTAAAAACCAAAAGTTTTTTCGTGGAGCGTAAGTCGTGCGCATGACATGACCCAAGTGGCGCCAAACATGACAGGAGTGGTCCGGGAGCTCTGCCTTTCCCTGTGAGCAGGGCAGGGGGTCACAGAGTTCCCTCCTGGGTAGGAGATTGCAGGCCGAGCCAGGCAGTGTGAAGGAGGTACCGGGAGAGTGAACCCAACAATACAGCGGCCCGTCCGATAGCTGCAGCGGCCCGTCCGATAGTCTTTCTTCCCCCCCACCCCCCGACCTGATTTGCGGGCCAGCTTAGTGTAGGAGTCAGCCGATATCCGACTTTCCCACAACTGGCGGCGGCAGTCGAGCCCCAGACCCCCGCTAAGTCAAGGAATTCAGATACGGAGCAGGGGGAGCCGGAAACCTCGATCTAACGGCAGAAATCAGCAGCCGTTTTGTTAGTTTTTTTTTCTTCCCCTAGCATTTTTTTTTAAACAGTCAGGCTGTGGAAAGAGTCTCTGTAGCTTAGCAACAGCTTCAAAGACGCTTCCAAGGCAGGGCCCAAGTGTTTACAAGCTGTTGCTAAGCAACAGTGTTTGTTGGCAGATACGGAGATGAAAACCTTCTGAAATCCGAAAAATTCCAAAAACCGAAACACAGCTGGTCCCAAGGTTTTCGGATAAAGGATAGTCTACCTGTGCAGTGTATTTCTGATTATCTGTCATGTGTTTGCGCACATCACCAATCTGTCTATATCCTCCTGAAGTCTACTACTATCCTGCTCACTAGTTACTACATTGCCAAGTTTTGTATCATTCACAAACTTCGAAACTGTACTCCCTATACCAAAGTCCAGGTCATTTATATATAATAACAAAAGAAAAGCAATGGTCCCAATCCTGACCCCTGGAGGACCCCACTGAATACATCTCTCCAGTCAGAAAAACATCCGTTCATCACTAATCTCTGCCTTCTAGCCTTTGGATAACTCGAGAGACTGGAGCATAAAAATCTAGGCTGACACTCCAGTGCTGTACTGTCAGAGGTGCTGACTTTCAGATGAGACATTAAACTGAGGTTCCATCTGCCCTCTCAGGTGCATGTAAAAGATCCCACGGCACTATTTCAAAGAAGAGCAGGGGAGGTATCCCCAGTGTCCCGGCCAATATTTATCCCTCAATCAACATTACTAAATAAAAAAACAAACAGATTATCCGATCATTATGACATTGCTGTTTGTGGGAGCTTGCTGTGCACAATTTAAAAAAAAATTCCTTCCTGGGATGTGGGCGTCGTTATTGCCCATCCATAACTGCCCTCGAGAAGGTGGTGGTGAGCTGCCTTCTTGAACCGCTGCAGTCCGTGTGGTGAAGGTACTCCCACAGTGCTGTTAGGGAGAGAATTCCAGGATTTTGACCCAGTGACGATGAAGGAATGGCGATACAGTTCCAAGTCAGAACGGTGTGTGACTTGGAGGGGAACTTGGAGGTGATGGTGTTCCCATGCACCTGCTGCCCTTGTCCTTCTAGGTGGTAGAGGTTTGAAAGGTGTAGTCAAAGAAGCCTTGGCAAGTTGCTGTAGTGCATCTTGTAAATGGTACAAACAGCAGCCACGGTGCACCGGTGTTGGAGGGAGTGAATGTTTAAGATGCTGGATGGGGTGCCAATCAAGCGGGCTGTTTTGTCCTGGATGGTGTTGAGCTTCTTGAGTGTTGCTGGAGCTGCACTCATCCAGGCAAGTGGAGAGTATTCCATTGCACTCCTGACTTATGCCTTGTAGATGGTGGAAAGGCTTTGGGGAGTCAGCAGGTGAGACATATGCCACAGAATACTCAGCCTCTGACCTGCTCTTGCAGCCACAGCATTTATGTGGCTGGTCCAGTTAAGTTTCTGGTCAATGGTGTCCCCCAGGATGTTGATGGTGGGGGATTCGGCGATGGTTATGCCATTGAATGTCAAGGCGTGGTGGTTAGAGTCTCGCTTTTTGGAGATAGTCATTACCTGGCACTTGAGCGACAAGTAACATTTTCGTCACACATCAGCCCAAGCCTGAATGTCGGCCAGGTCCTGCTGCATGCGGGCACAGACTGCTTCATTATGTGAGGAGTTGTGAATGGAACCGAACATTCTGCAGTCATCATCGAACATTCCCATTTCTAACCTTATGATGGAGGGAAGGACACTAATGAAGCAGCTGAAGATGGTTGGGCCTAGGACACTGCCCAGAGGAACTCCTGCAGCGATGTCCTGGGGCTGAGTTGATTGACCTCTAACAACCACAACCATCGTCCTTGGCTGCCACATTTCCTACATTACAACAGTGTTTCATTGGCTGTTAAGTGCTTTGGGACATCCAGAGGTCATGAAAGGCGCTATATAAGTGCAAGTCTTTCCTTTTTAGCCAATTACATACCCAAATTACCACCAGCCCTTTAATCCCATGTGCTTCTATTTTCTGATTACATCTGTTTTTAGCACTTTATCAAATGCTTTTTGAAAGTCCATGTATACACACATCTACTGCACTACCTTCATCAACCCTCTGTGTTACTTCAAAGAACTTGGTCCTCATTTCATCCGATCACCATACCCAAAGTTTGCAGTCAGGATTGCTGGATAGCAAGACCCTAGCTAATTTACCTCTCCCTAGCCCAGGACACTGAGGCCAATTGCAATATCCCTGACTTTTGTCTCAACTGAGATCAGCTACGCAGCAGACCAGAAATCAAACATGGGATCTTCTCATCTGTATTGCTTACTGCCACACTGAGGGCACTGGGGGAAGCTCTTGTGGCAAGGTTAAAAATGATACATTTTTTTAAAAAGTACTTCATTGGCTGTAAAGCACTTTGGGACGTCTGGTGGTCGTGAAAGGCGCTGTATAAATGCAAGTTTTTCTTTCTTTTTTACACAACTTCTAAAATAAATAGAAGAATTAAACAAACTGTGTATTTTGACAACAAATATTCTCAAAGATAAGGCACCAAAGTCCTTAACACGAGTATTTTGCTTTCTTCTCGAGTAATGAATATATTTCCTTTCTTGGCAATACTAATCCCTGTATCACTGTAATTCCATATATAGAACAATGTGCAAAAATCACATCAATGACAAGCAAATAAAAAATGATAACTTTAGCAGTGTGGTGGGTTAAAATTCAAAGAATGAGAAGGAAAAACAAATCCAAAAGGTTTGTTGTGTCATTTTTAATATGTTTATGGATTTGGAAACAATGCCTATTTTCATGCAACAAGGAAAGTGCCCAATAAATCATGTCTTTTTTCAAGCATACCCTTTACAGACCTTCCCCACCCTTATCTCAAAGAGTGGTGAGCCTGTGGAATTCCCTGCCACAGAGGGCTGCGAAGGCTAATTCAATAAATATTTTCAAGAGAGAATTGGATATATTTCTGAAGGCTAAGGGGATTAAGGGTTACGGAGAAAAGGCGGGGACGGGGTACTGAACTGGTAAGATCAGCTATGATCTCAGACGAAGATCAGCCATGATCTCATTGAATGGCGGAGCAGGCTCGAAGGGCCGAATGGCCTACTCCTGTTCCTATCTCTATGTTTCTATGTTATCAAATCCCAGTACTCAAACTGGGTTCATCATAATAAATTTGTTCTGCGCAATATGTCCATAGCACTTCTGGTTTATTCAAGTAGCTTTTGAAAAAAATATCTTCAACGTCGCATGTAGATTATCTATTATCAAAGGATCATTAGCTCTGAGCAAATTACATGGTAATGGTTACTTCTTTGCTTATTAAATGTTCACGAGTGCGTCATCGTGTACACAGTAAAACAAATATAAAAAGTGATAAAAGGTGTCAATTCTTGACAAAAACTGTACAAATATTTCAGATACCTTTCCAATATCAAAGTGGCCAGATAATTGAGATGCTACTGTATTCCTCCTTCCTGCTCATATCCCCAGAAAAACATATATCCAGCAACCGGGCAGCACGGTGGCATAGCGGTTAGCACTGTTGCCTCACAGCGCCAGGGACCCGGGTTCGAATCCGGCCTCGGGTGACTGTGCAAACTCCACACAGACATTCTCCCCGTGTTTGCGTGGGTTTCCTCCGGGTGCTCCGGTTTCCTCCCACAGTCCAAAGATGTGCAGGTTAGGTTGATTGGCTATGATAAAATTGACCCTTAGTGTTAGGGGGATTAGATAGGCTATGATAAAATTGACCCTTAGTGTTAGGGGGATTAAATACGTGGGGTTACGGGGATAGGGTGGGATATGTGTTGGTGTAGGGGTTACGGGGATCGGGTGGGATATGTGTCGGTGCAGGCTCGATGGGCCGAAATGGCCTCTATCTGCACTGTGGGGTTTCTGTGATTCTGTGAACCCCATGGAAGATATGCAGGTATGGACATTGGGTGAAACAGAAGTAGGCTGGGCTGGACTGTAATAAACAGAAAATGACAGAAATACTCAGCAGGCCAGGCAGCATCTGTGATGCTGTGATGGTCTATCCTGGTCCTATGTAAATTGGCTCAATATTGGCTGTCCAGGATCCCAATTGTACAATTGCCACTTGGGAAAATTAACAGAAAGATGCCCTCCTAATGGAACCAAGCACAAACCATTGTCTTGAGGACAGGGTGTGCAGCAGAGGAAACCGAAGTGCAAATACATTATATAACTGCCAGCAGTTAAGCTTTGTCCAATTTATCTCCATATAACTGCAAGCCAATAAACTTTAAAAGGAGTTAAGTTCCAATTTAAAAGGTGCCAGCAATGTTTTGCTTAAAACATGGAACATAAATTAGCAAAAATTCATTGAATGCAATGACCCTGCTACAGTACTTATATCCTATACCAAGCGGTTCAGTTTACAGTCAATATTGTATTAAAAAAAGACCTGGTAGTCTCCTGTGGCACTGCTCATGAGTAATTTGGACTATGATGTTTAGTTACGAACCTGGCTTTAAGGCCATTGCTCAAATGCTCCCCAGTGGGAATCCAGATAATTGTAATTGCTTGTAAATTGATTAGGTTAATTAGAGGTCAGTAAATTCTTTGTAAATTTTTGGCTACAGGTCAGAAGAATCCTGAATAAAATGCCTGGGTTTCTTTCTCTTTTCATAGATGTCTTGGTGCAATATCTGTCTGGGGTATGATTTCTGAAGCATAATGAGGCATGCCCGAACTCAAGACTTTTATTTATAAATGAATAATTATCAGAGTTGCACATTAAGGGGCCACACTTCAAGAACTAAATAAAATGTGGTTCTAAATTTACAACAATGGACCAGATTTTGCGGTCAGCGCCAGCCATTCATTACACTTACCCACAGACTTTCTATGGGCTTTTGCACTGGAACTTGCGGTGATTAGAATTCCATTTCAGTGCAGCGCCCTCTACAGGGGATCTGGGACCTGTGTGAACAGGGAAAGCAACTGTGTATCTCTTTAACCAATCTGGCTCAGGAATTCTTAATGAGGTACACAGAGTCTGAACCAGGAAGTGCAAGTTAGAATAATTAATTCAATGCTAAATCATGTACAGAAAGCAAAATAAAGGAGGGAAAGAAAGATGGGTTTAAGAGAGAGATAGATAAAAGATAGAAAAAGACAAAAAAAAGTTTTTTTTTTTAATCTTCAACAATAATTAAAATCTGAAGGAATGAGACTCCTCACTTGAAAAGTTAATTTTCAGTGCTACAGGGGTTGTTTGGCAGTAATTAAGACTTAATGCACCCTAAATTTACATACACTGGAACGGACAAGTCATAACTTTTTCTGGAGCGTTTACTGCGTATCTACCACGCAAATACCACAACTTCACGCCCTTCCATGTGTTTCAATGCTGAGTCTCTCAGCGAGATACTGGAAGAACAGGTCAACTCCGACAGCAACTTCCTGATTTCTGCGTTTTACTGCGCATGTGTGGCCGCCGGAAGTTGCTGTCCAATTTACACTTTAAATAACAGTGAGCACTGATAGCCTCACTGTTATTTTTACCATAAAACCCGGGCAAATAAAATTGTTTAGGACAACTTAGAAAGCTTAAATTAGATTGCATAAATAACATTTGGAGTCTAGATCTCAATCATCAATGGTTTGTTTCAGATCTAAAATGTATGAAAATACTTACATCTGAAAGGCTTTGTGCTCTCCTACAGTTTCTTGCAGTGATAGGAAACATGAGAAGCAACTCCTTCAAAATGTCTTCCATCATTAAAATGAGGATTGCGTGGCTTTCTAGGATTTGTCAACACATGGGGCAGTGGCAGGCTGCTTGGGAAATCAAGTGTTGGAGAAATGCCAACGTACACATGACAAGTAGAATAAGGCGGATCTGCCAGGAACATTCTTGAAACCCTAGTAGCATAAATCTGAGATAAGCAACAGTTGAATGGTTGTGAATTTTAAGACATACTCTCTTCCTCAACTTTGTGGACCCCACCAAAATTTGATTTTAGAAATTATACAGAGCCAAATGTATGGTTAGACCCCAGGACACAGATCGGAAACAGTTACGAAGAGTCTCAATAGAGACTCATCTTAAAGTTTCCTAAATCTGTATAAAAATGAACCCAAGTAATCAGCAAAAATCGTAAGAGTGGGAGAGTTTAACAAAGCTACTTTTCTTACTTGAAAGCAAGGCTACATCTGTACTGAATATTGTAGAACACTGCTCATCAGGTGCACAGCACAAAACAAGGATAGTGTTCTCGAATGTACAAATAAGTTATAAATAGGCAGGAATAAGCGCTATATACAAACAGACAAGCATATTACACCCATTAAAAAATTAGGAACACTTCAGCATTTTATGCAATATACATTGGGCCAAAATTTGCGGTCGGAGGTGTACCTTCCGGAGTACGCCGCCAACCCAAAAAAAAATCCGAACCTACCTGCTGGCTACCAGGCTTCGGAGTTTTCCGGTCCTGGGCCTGCAGGCGTATGCCTGCGTAAAGGCCCACAGATCCCAGGGACACAGGCGGTTTGGAAGCGTCCCTGGGATCACGTGGGCCCAGTCTTCCCATCAGAAAGGATTCCTCATAAGCTTCTGAGGATTCCATTTACGAACGGAATCCCCAAATAAATAAATAAATTTACACAACTGAAATAAAAATAAATATTCCCATTTTCATGGGCATTTGCTGGGCAGTAGTAACTCTGCTTTTACCAGGCTTAAGGGCTTCATGGGCATTTGTTGGGCAGTAGTAACTCTGCACCAGCGAAAGTGTTTTTGGGTTGTAAGCGGCCGATCTGTCAAGACAAACCTCGACAGGTCGCAAGTTCCGGGTTTTCGCGCATGCGCAGTGCATGTGAAAACCCAGAACTTGCAGGGTCTTTTACAACGCTTACGACGGCATACAGACCACGATTTCAGGACCATTGGTTTAGTACTCCTACACCTAGAGAATCATGGCTTTCTAGCTGCAGGGAAAATATAGATTTACTAGCTGGGGGGGCCCCGCGTTGCCAGGGCTGTTTTGGGCCGGGCGGTTTAAATCGAGTCCCAGGCTTTGGGCCCTGTCTCTCTGTCCCTCTGTGAATCTGCTGCCGGGCAACATTTGTACTTTTTAATACCTTCAAAGATGAAAGTGAAAGTAGTTATAAAACGTTTTTGGTAAATGTTATGTTATTTTTAAAAGAGATACTAACTTTTTCGAAGCTGGATTAGCAGATTGAGCTGGAAGTAGTTGAAGCAATGGCTGCCCGATGCCCGAGTTCAAAATGATTAGTCCCGCCCACAGACGCAGCGATTGGCCAACCATCAGGTGACCGAACTGTAGGATTGGTCAATCATGACGGCACAGGATTGGTCGACCTTGACGTCAGTCAATCAATGCTAATGAGCGGATAATGAGTGGAATTTTGAAGGTTTTTTGTATAACGTGCGAACAATTTTTGTCCGACCGAAAAGTAAATACGCTTACGACCGTCCTGGAATCGTAAGCTTTCTTTGGACGTAACGCACGTGTAGGTACGCTCTATAACTTGAGAGTGTATAGCCGGACAGAAACACCGAAGGACAGACAGACAAGACAGTCCAATCCTTTTAGATATATAGATTTACAGCTCTATCACCCATCAAATTTAGAGGTTACAGATGACAGGAATTGAATTGAATCATTCCGTGACATTCGGCCTGAAATATCATTGGAGAGCAAGAACAATGGAGTACGGTTACATTTCAGAATAACACTAATTAGGGTGAGGGTGGGGTGGGGTGGGGTGGGGCAAGAGTAACTATCTGTAGTGACATGCAATCCAGGCAAAGTTGAGCAAATCAGTTCAGTGCTACTGGTCGATAGACAACTGGTCTTTCAAAATTATAGTCGCTCTCTATAATTAATACTTAAATCACCATACCCTAGCTTTCATTGACCAGATGTAACTTTGAAGTGGTGGTTAACTTTAGGCTGCTTAGTTTACTTCTCAGGGTTTGAAAGGTTTAATTAAGTGAAAAGCAAGCATTTATATAATTTTAGGTCTTAAAAATTGCTTAAAGGTTTACTCATGTTCCTTCTACGACTTCATTTTTTTTAAATGCAGATAACCTAATGGAATTCAGGCAGCGTAACATCGCCCATCTCCACCCCTGCGTCAGCTCATCTGCTGCTGAAACCCTCATCCATACCTTTGTTACCTCTAGACTGAACTATTCCAATGCTTTCCTGGCCAGCCTCCCACCTTGCACCCTTTGTAAAATTGAGGTCATCCAAAACTCTGTTGCTCGTATCCTAACTCGCACCAGGTCCCATTCACCCATCACTCCTGACCTACATTAGCTTCCAGTCCGGCAGCACCTCGATTTTAAAATTCTCATTCTTCTTTTCGAATCTCTCCATGGATTTTCCCCTCCCTATCTCTGTAACCTTTTTCCTCCCTACAGCGCTCCAAGGTCTCTGCGCTCCTCCAATTCTGGCCTCTTGCGCAGCCCTGATTTTCATTGCTCCACCATTGCCGGACGTGCCTTCAGCTGCCTAGCCCCTGAGCTTTGGAATTCCTTCCCTAAACCTCTCTACCTCATTTAAGATGCTCCTTAAAACCTACCTCGTTGATCAACTTTGGTCACTTGTTCTAATATCTCGTGTACCTCGGTGTCAAACTGCCTTGGGATGTTTTACTGTGTTAAAAGGTGTTATATAAATGAAAATTGTTGTTTAATTCAAAATGAGTCACAGTCAAACTGGCAAAGGATGCTAACTTGAAAAACATAAGTAAGATAACTATGTTCTGAAGTGTTTACATCTGAGGCAGAAACTATGGTTGTAACAGAAACATGTCCGACAACACAATAGGGTAGGGTGTATAGGAAAACAAACATACAAAAACAATCACATATTTATTTTAAAACAAGCACAACAAGTGAATTGGCAATCCAGCTTCTTTTTTTAATTAAAGAAACATAAATGTGGTAGCTTCCTGTTCCCAGCAGTAGAACAGAAAAATAGGGCTCAATTTTAATTCCCGAGGCGGGTTGGAATTGGGTTGCATGGTGGGTGGGTTCCGGAGCCGCTTCCGAGGGATCAACTGCTGATGTCCAATTTTAATGAAATCAGCTTGTTCATTGGGGCGTGCTGGCCGGTCCAATGAGTGCAATCAGGTTGGCTGGCTGCCTCTGATGCAGTCATCATAGCAGCTGGTGTTAAATCTCCCATTCAGCCTAAGCCTTTCTCTTCTTCATTCTGATAACCAGTGATATTGCTCCATCCACAATGACTTCTTCCAGAGGCAAGGCAGCTCCTCGATTCAATGATGAGTCCGTCCATGTTCTTGTCGAAGCTGTAAGAGGGCGCAGGGAGATTCGCTTCCCTCCGGATGACCAGATGAAGCCTCCTCAGCAGACCAAGCCAGCCTGGCTACGCATTGCTGAGGAGGTCAGCGCAAGGTCCATTTGTTCATGCTCCTGGATCCAGTGCAGGAAACGCTTTAATGTTCTTCTGCGAACATCAAAAGTGAGTATCCCATCACACTTACCTTCAATCTGCTTCCCTTCTCTTCTCATCACCACCACTCTGCGTTATAAGCCTGCTCCTCCACATCCCACCTTACCCTTACTTTCCTTGCACCCTTACCTATCCATCTCTGCCTCTGCACTGAATCACATCAGCATCCTGCCTATGCACCCCTTAGACTCGCTCTCACTGTCATGCAGTGACAACAACTAACAACACACAGGGAGATACCTCCCTCTTGGCACCTTACCTCATCTTCGTCTCCCTCAAAAGTTCTATGGAAGGGATTCTTCACACTCACTCCATCACTGTGGTTGAAACTTCACTTGTGTCCATCCTTGCAGGAAAAGATAGCCCACAATAAGAGGGAGAGAGCAATGACTGGAGGTGGTACACCTACCCTAGCCACATTGACAAGTGCTGAGGAGGCAGCACACAAAATTGTTGGAGGTAGCGAGGATCTGGAAGTGGCGATGGAGAGACGGGCAAACAAGTGGAAGCTGGTGACATAATAGAGTTTCATCCCTCTCATTGACATTTAGTGATTGACTGCAATGGCATATGATGTTCATAGAGAGTCGCGTTGTATCATCTGCTCAAAAGGATGCGTCAGCTACATCAATATCAGATGTCTAAATCATGCCTTTACTTTCCCACAGGACCATCAAGCGACCCCCTCCCCACGATCCAGGACAAAGAGCCGGACAACTCCTCAGAGGAACCTGAAGCCTCAGAGGGAGCAGCGTCACCAGGACTCAGCGCACCCAGCACCAGCGCAGCAACACACACCTCGGTGGGGCCCTCGCGAGTTAGAGTGGTGTTACCACCTGGTCTATCACAGCGCACAAGTGAGCATCAGCAGATGGTGGAGACAGCTACAGCAGTGGAGAGTCCTTGGCAGAGGTCGCAGCAATCTCCTAGCTCTGTGGAGCTGGATGCAGACGCTGTGCCTCTGGGGCCATCTAGAAAAAGAGCATCTCGGGAAATACAGGAACATGTGCAGGAGTCTCTGGAAGGGTTTGCCTCCAGGGTTAGTGCGAGTGTGGAGAGAATGGAGGAGTCCATCTGTAACATCAGCACTGCCGTGGTGGAGGCAATGGCGTATGAACGCACCACCATGGATAGGATGGCAACCTCCGTGGAAAGGCTGGCTACCTCCGTGGAAAGGCTGGCTACCTCCGTGGAAGAAATAAGTGTTCAAAATAAAATGTAATCTCTGGAGGAGATATGGGCAGCTATTGAGCAGAGAGACCAGAGCTTCATGGACGTCCTTGTGATGAGGACTGCCAGTGCAGATACGGGTCCTCATCATCCCCCTGATGTGCAGCAAGGTGCTCTCCAGCCATTTGCCAGCACTGAGGAATGGCTGACCCATGAGAGAGGTGTTGTTAGCAGGACACAAGGAAGTGTGGGCTCCTCTTAAAGCGCTCACACAACCATGCCACTGCAGAGCCCTCAGTCAGAGACCCACTTTGCAGAGACAACTGAGATGGCCGTTTCAGCCTCTGCAGAGCTGCCGGAAGAGCAGACTGTTGAAGAGCCCTCCCAGGCGCCCGCTTAAAGAGTCTAAGCAGACGCAGCATCCTAATCAGCAAGGTGCCTCTATATCTGCTGAAGCCACAGGGGAAGCACCACGCAGAAGCATGCGTAAGAGAAAGATTAAGCACATATAGTCACAAGGGGATGTGGGTGTTCTGTCTTTTTTTTCTGACTGTTCTTGGTTTATGATCCTTTTGTAATATGTAAAAGAAAAATTATGGCAAACAGTTGATTGTGTGGCCTATGTGTTCTGGGAAATGGCAAAAGTGCGTTGAGGGCTCAGGGCGACTTGCTTTTGTAATGCTGATGGTGAAAGTGATAGGAAATAACTGGGTATAGCAGAGATGATGTATGATGTTGGACAAATGTCACCTACAATTAAAGAGCCATATGGTAGCCACCTATGGTTGAAGAGTAAGCTTTTGTGAATGTGGCATGGCAGTGTGCATACCCTGCTTGACGAGCAGCAGTGAACTGGAGGAATGCTGCATTGGTCACAACAGGGCATGCGAGGCACCCCTCATTCTCCTCCTCTTCCCCAGCACCCCTCATTCTCCTCCTCTTCCCCATAAGACCTGCGCTGAGCCACGTGGCTGCTGTTCCTCCGATTATGAGGACCAGGATGAGAGGACATACATTTTTCCCATCCCCTTGCTATAGATTTCATTTGAGGCAACAAGCTTGCAAGTGCACAGTCGAAGTGGCCTGACATTATTCCATTCAGGTCACACTGCAGATGGGTGTCAGCTTGAACAGTCACAAGGTCAGTAGATGTGCAAAATCTTATTCCATACCTACAACAGCAAAGTTGTTGCATTTGAATGTCAGCCATGTTTCAGGGGCGCTTTAAAGTGCTCCACCAATGAATACAAATCAGGTCCTCCAGCAACTCGTCTTCTTGAACCTGGACTGTTTCTGACAAGACGAGGGAACTAGATGTAATATCTCCAAGTTTGCAGATGACACAAAGCTGGGTGGGAGTGTGTGCTGTGAGGAGGATGCAGAGAAACTCCAGTATGATTTGGACAGGTTGGATGATTGGGCAGATGCAGTATAATGTGGATAAATGCAAGGTTATCCACTTTGGTGGCAAAAACAGGAAGACAGATTATTATCTGAACGGCAATAGATTGGGAAAAGGGGAAGTGCAACGAGACCTGGATGTCCTTGTGCACCAGTCGCTGAAGGTAAGCATGCAGGTGCAGCAGGCGGTTAAGAAGGCAAATGGTATACTGGCCTTCATAGCGAGAGGATTCGAGTACAGGAGCAAGGATGTCTTGCTGCAGTTGTACAGGGCTTATGTGAGACCACACCTTGAATATTGTGTGCAGTTTTGGTCGCCTTATCTGAGGAAGGATGTTCTTGCCATGGAGGGAGTGCAGCGAAGATTCACCAGACTGATACCTGGGATGGCAGGAATGACGTATGAAGAGAGATTGGGTCGATTAGGCTTATGTTCGCTAAAGTTTAGAAGAATGAGGGGATCTCATTGAAACTTATAAAATTCTAACAGGACTAGACAGGCTAGATGCAGGAAGGATGTTCCTGATGGCGGGGGAGTCCAGAACCAGGGGTCACAGTCTAAGGATAAGGGGTAAGCCATTTAGGACTGAGATGAGGAGGAATTTCTTCACCAGAGAGTGGTGAACCTGTGGAATTCTCTACCACAAAAGGCAGTTGAGGCCAACTTATTAAATATATTCAAGAAGAAGTTAGATATATTTCTTAAGGCTAAAGGGATCAAGGGATATGGGGAGAAAGCAGGGACAGGGTACTGAATTTGGATGATTAGCCATGATCACATTAAATTGCGGAACAGGCTCGAGGGACCGAATGGCCTACTCCTGCTATCTTCTATGTTTCTATGCCTCCGACCTGCAAAAAAATCTACAAATTTACTTGGTGGTCGGGAGGTTTGTAAATTCGCGCTCATGGGGCTCTCCGGGTACCTGCAGGTAGAGGCCCATGTATCCCAGGGGTGCAGGCGGTTCACAAACGCCCCTGGGATCACGTGGGCCAGCCCAGACAATGAAAGAAGGGAAATTGAATCCCCATTCATATTTATGGGGATTCTGCATGAACGGAACTCCCCTAAGTATTAATGAGGACCACTTCAAAAATACACGAACACATGAAATAAATTAAAAAACCAAAATTACGTATTAATTAATTAAAATGCCACTGAATTAAATATTTTAAACATTTTGGCTGAAAAATTGAGTTGCACCCCCTTTGGGGTGTTAACTTCGCTGGGGCTCTCCGGACTCTCCCGCCATTGGGAACATCCTTCCTGCATCCAGTCTGTCTAGTCCTGTTAGAATTTTATAAGTTTCAATGAGATCCCCTCTCATTCTTCTAAACTCTAGCGAATATAAGCCTAATCGACCCAATCTCTCTTCATACGTCATTTCTGCTATCCCAGGTATCAGTCTGGTGAATCTTCGCTGCACTCCCTCCATGGCAAGAATATCCTTCCTCCGATAAGGCGACCAAAACTGCACATAATATTCAAGGTGTGGTCTCACCAAGGCCCTGTACAACTGCAGCAAGACATCCTTGCTCCTGTACTCGAATCCTCTCGCTATGAAGGCCAACATACCATTTGCCTTCTTAACCGCCTGCTGCACCTGCATGCTTACCTTCAGCGACTGTTGCACAAGGACACCCAGATCTTGTTGCACTTCCCCTTTTCCCAATCTATTGCCTTTCAGATAATAAACTGCCTTCCTGTTTTTGCCATAAACTGCCTTCCTGTTTTTGCCACCAGTGGATAACCTCGCATTTATCCACATTATAATGCATCTGCCATACATCTGCCCAATCACTCAACCTGTCCAAATCATACTGGAGTTTCTCTACATCCTCCTCACAGCACACACACCCACCCAGCTTTGTGTCGTCTGCAAACTTGGAGATATTACATCTAGTTCCCTCGTCCAGATCATTAATATATATTGTGAATAGCTGGGGTCCTAGCACCAATCCCTGCGGTACCCCACTAGTCACTGCCTGCCACTCGGAAAAAGACCCGTTTATTCCAACTCTTTGCTTCCGGTCTGCCAACCAGTTCTCTAACCAAGTCAGTACCTTACCCCCAATCCCATGTGCTTTAACTTTGCACACTATTCTCTTATGCGGGACCTTATCGAAAGCCTTCTGAAAGTCCAAATACACCACATCCACTGGTTCTCCCTTATCTATTCTACCAGTCACATCCTCAAAAAACTCCAGTAGAATAGTGGGGTTACATTAGCTACCCTCCAATCCATGGGAACTGTTCCAGTCTATAGAATTTTGGTAGATGACCAGCAATGCATCTACTATTTCTAGGGCCACTTCCTTAAGTACCCTAGGATGTAGATTATCAGGCCCTGGGGATTTATCGGCCTTCAATCCCGTCAATTTCCTTAACACCATTTCCCTACAAATACTGATTTCATTCACTTCCTCCCTCTCATTAGACCCTATGTTCCCCAACATCTCTGGGAGGTTATTTGTGTCCTCCTTTGTGAAGACAGAACCAAAGTATGTATTTAATTGGTCTGCCATTTCTTTGTTCCCCATTATAAATTCCCCTGATTCTGACTGCAAGGGACCTACCAATCTTTTTCTCTTCACATATCTATAGAAGCTTTGAGTCAGTTTTTATGTTCCCTGCAAGCTCACTCTCATACTCTATTTCCCCCCTCTTAATTAATCCCTTTGTCCTCCTTTGCTGAATCCTAAACTGCTCCCGATCCTCAGGTTTGCTGCTTTTTCTGGCCAATTTATATGTCCTCTCCTTGGATCTTATGCTATCCCTAATTTCCCGTGTTAGCCACGGTTGAGTCATCTTTTTTGTTTTATTTTTATGCCAGACAGGGATGAACAAATTCTGTAGTTCATCCATGCGATCTTTAAATGTTTGCCATTGCCTATTCACCGTCAACCCTTTAAGTAACGTTCTCCAATCCATCCTAGCCAACTCGCGCCTCATACCATCGTAGTTTCCTTTATTTAAATTTAGGACCCTAGTCTCTGAGTCAACTACTTCACTCTCCATCTTAATGAAGAATTCTATCCGCCCCACGGGAAGCCTCAGACCGCAAATTTTGGCCCAATAATTTACAGCATCAAGTTAGTGGGGGAGAAATTGGGTGAGTAGCGCCACCTGTTAGCGCCTAAAGAGGCAGTCAGTGGCTGTAGCGCCACTGGCTGCGTCTCCCGCAATATTCAGTAGGGGCGCTAATGGTGGCGTTAGGCTTTGGCGCTGCGCCGCCACCGATGACGTCATCGGTGTGCGCAGCGCCCCATTCGCGATATTTGGTAGCGAACGCCGCAGTTGCGCCGCTCGCTACCCGCGCCCGGTTCACAGGGCCTTACTGTGCCGGCAGCGGCGCAGGTTAAGGTGGAGGTGCGGGGCGGCCGCTTTTTCGGCGGCCGCCTGCCAGCACCTCCGTCCCCGGCCGCCTAACCACCCCCCCCCGCGGCATTGCCGGCTGTTTCCCGAGAGCCCGGCACTTCTCCTTGGTGCCGGGCTCATTTGCCGGCACTCGCGATCGGGGATCGCGCTGTTGCAGGCACCTCCCCCTTAATAGTGGGAGGAAGGCCTGCAGTACCGCAGCGTGCCATGCCGCAGCGTGTGGCGCTGCGGCACGTTGCGCTGCGATAATCAGTTTCAGCGCCCTAAGAGGGACGTGGAGCGCCTTGAGCCTCGCCCCGTGTCCCTCGAGCGTCACTGAAACTGAATTTCTGGCGATCGGAATTACTCCGATCGCTGCGCTAAATCCTGCGCTCAGGCGACTTTTGCGCCACTTTGGCGCCCCAACCCAATTTCTAGGCCAAAGTTTCTTGAATGTTTGCCAATAATATGTTCATCTGGTTATAGTGCAAGACAATTAATGGACACTAGACTTGTAAACTGACTATTAGGAACATAGGAACAGAAGTAGGCAATTCAGCCCTAAAAACTTGTTCTGTCATTCAATGAGATCATGGCTGATCAGTATGCTAACTTCATCCACCCACCTTGGTTCCATATCCCTTAAAACCCTTGGCTAGCAAAAATCTATCTATCTCAGGTTAAAAATGATTAATTGAGCTAGCATCTACTGCTTTTTGTGGGAGAGCTCCACACTTCTACCACTCTTTGCATGTAGAATTGTTTCCTAACTTCTCTCCTGAATAGCCTGGCTCTGATTTTAAGGTCCCCCACCAGCAGGAAAAAATTCTCTCGATCCAACCTATCAATTCCTTTCAAAATCATTAAAACCTCAATCAAATCACCCCTTAACCTTCTATATTCAGGGAATACAAAACTAGTTTATCTCTTCATAATCTAACACCTGAATCCCTGGTAACATTCTGGTGAATCTGCGCTGCACTCCTTCCAAGGCCAATATATCCTTTCTAAAGTGCGGTGCCCAGAACTGTACACGGTATTCCAGATGTGGTCTAACCAGGGCTTTGTAGAGCTGTAGGGAAACTTCCTCCCCTTTATATTTCCAGCCCTCTTATGTGGAACCTTTTTGAATGCCTTCTGGATGTCCATATAACCTGCATCCATAGACATTCCACTATCTGCTACTTTAGCTACTTCCTCAAAAAATTTAATTAGTTCATTAAACATGACCTACCCTTTAAAAATCCATGTTGGCTCTCTCTAATCAGCTCAAACTTTAAGTGCTCAGCCACTTTGTCCTTAATTATAGATTCCAATAACTTCCCCAGAACAGATGCTAGACTAACAGGTCTTTAATTTCCTGGTTTCTCTCTCACCTTTCTTAAGTAATAAAGCTACATTTGCAATTTTCCAATCTAAAGGGACAATTCCTGAATCAAGAGCACTTTGGAATATTATGGCTAAAGCATCTGCAATTTCCTCACCTACTTCCTTTAAAACTTTGGGGTGGAAACCATCAGGTCCTGGGGATTTGTCAGTCTTTAGCGCCATTAGCTTTCTAATGTTTTCTTGCTTAAGTTAACTTTAGTGAGTTCCAGTCCTGGATATATTATTATTTTCCCTGGAATATTATCCTCTTCCTCTGCTGTGAAGACTGACACAAATGAATTATTCAACAAGTCTGTCATTTCCTTATTTTCATTTGCAATATTACTTCCATCTGTTTTTAAATACAGGAAACTTTTGTTTAACCGGAGGTTAAATGTCCGGAAAGCTCTATCTACCAGCAAAATTCAGGAGCCGTTTCCTATAAGTTTTTTTACTTCTCGTTGCTTTTTTTTTCCAGTCAGGCTGTGCAAGGTCTAGCTGAAGCTGTTGCTTAGCTACAGAGATGCTTTTAAGCTGCGTCCGACTGCTTTGAAGCTGTTGCTAAGCAACAGGGTTTGTTGATTCACACGGAGCTGAAAAGCTCCGTATGTTTTAACATTAGCACTGGTTTCTACGGCAGTTTTGATGGTAGTCAGTGCCGGATACCAGAAAGTTTCCTGTAACCCTTTTCTTCTAATATAATTGTAAAAAATGGTGTTATTTTGATATCCCTTACAAGCTTCTCTTTGTATTCCCTTTTTGAAGCTCTATCTTTTTTGTCTTCCATTGCTGTTCTTTATTTTTTTTAATTTATTCATTCATGGGATGTGGGCGTCACTGTCAAGGCCAGCATTTATTGCCCATCCCTAATTGCCCTCGAGAAGGTGTTGATGAGCCGCCTTCTTGAACCGCTGTGGTCCGTGTGGTGAAGGTACTCCCATAGTGCTGTTATGTAGGGAGTTCCAGGATTTTGACCCAGCAACGATGAAGGAACAGCGATATATTTCCAAGTCAGGGTGGTGTGTGACTTTGAGAGGGACTTGGAGGTGGTGGTGTTCCCATGCGCCTGCTGCCCTTGTCCTTCCAGGTGGTAGAGGTCACGGGTTTGGGAGGTGCTATCAAAGAAGCCTTGGCAAGTAAGTGATGTCCTGGGGCTGAGATGATTGGCTGCCAACAACCACCATCCTTTGTGCTAGGTATGACTCCAGCCAGTGGGGAGTCTTCCCCGAATACCAGTGACTTCAAATATTTATCCCATTCCCATCGATCTACACTATTCTTTGCACTTTTGTCTGCTCTTTCCTTTAGTTTTATGTTATCACTCACTTATTTTGTCGACCATGGCGGTTTTATTTAGTAAGTAGAGCTCTTGATCCTTGGGGGTATATATTGGTCCTGTATTAAGCTAAATTATTTTTTGAACACCTCCCACTGTTCATCTGTAGTTTTACCAGAGAACAGTTTTAACCAGTTTGCTGTTGTTAGTCTCTGTCTCATCCCATTACAGTTAGCCTTACCAAAATCTAGTAACTGTGTTAGGTTTGAAAAGGAGAAACTTAACATTGAATTTGATGTATTATGGTCACTGTTCGATAAATGTTCTCTTACTGTTAGATTAACTACTCATTAATAAATCTAGTATGGCCCGCCCTCTTGTTGGTTCTAGAACATATTGCTCCAGGAAAATAATTTGAATGCGCTACTGGCATAGTAAAGGTCAAATATTCCTGATTTTCAATGCAATGAAAACATTTTCCATTAATTCATATAAATATTTTTTTAAAGTCAGCAACCTGCAGTCTGAAAGGCCTGTGGACATGCTGAGATGACAACAGCTATTGAAGCATACACTTAAGTTTCACTTCCTGATACCAGAGGAACAGGTGATTTTAGGTAACATCTTTCCTCCAATTTTCATAGAAACTTACAGCACAGAAGGAGGCCATTCGGCCCATCGTGTTGCGCTGGCTCTTACAGAGAGCAGTCGTGCTTAGTTCCACATCCCCGCTTCTTGTCTGTAACCCTGTAAATTCCTCATCCTCAAGTACCTGTCCAACTCCCTTTTATGGAATCAGCTTCCACCACCTTTTGAGCTGGAGCATTCCAGATCCCAGCAACTTGGAGTAAAAACATTTCTCCTCATCTCCCCTCTAGATCTTTTGCCAATGATTTTGAATTTATGATCTCTGGTTATTGACCCACTCACCAAAGGGAATAGTTTTTCTCTATCTACTGTCAAAACCTGTCATCTTGAAAACCTCTATTAGGTCACCTCTTACTCTTCACTGTTCCAAGGAGAATAGTCCTAAGTTTTTAATCTCTCCTCATAACTGAAGTCCCTCAACTCTTAACATCCTGGTAAACCTCCTCTGTACTCTTTCTAAGGCCTTTACATTTCTTCTGAAGTGCGATGCCCAGAATTGTCCACAATACTCCAGCTGAGGCCTAACCAGTGATTTATAAAGTTCTAGCTTCATGATCGCTTTGCTTTTATATTCTATTTCTCTATTTATAAACCTAAGTAACCCATATTCTCTTTTAACCACCTTATCAACTTGCCATGCCACCTTTAAGGATGTGTGTTTATGGACACCAAGGTCTCTCTGTTCATCTACACTTTTCAAAATTGTGCCATTTATAGTAGTGTCTTTCCATATTAGTCCTCCCAAAGTGTATCACTTCACACTGCTCTGCATTGAACTCCATCTGCCATGCTTCTGCCTATTTCACCATCCTGCCGGTCATCCTGAAGCCTATAACTATCCTCATCACTATCTACTACTTCGCCAAGTTTCGTATCATCTGCAAACTTTATAATGCTGCTCCCTAGAGTCTGGGTTGTTTATAAAAATTGGAAAGAGTAACCAACCCAAAATTGACATACCCTTTGCTTCCTGTCACTGAACCAATTCCGTATCCATGCCACCACTTTCCTCTTAATTCCATAGGCTTCCATCTTCTTAATAAGTCTCATGTGGCACTTTGTCGAATGCCTTCAGAAAGTCCATCTATACAACATCTACTGCACTTCCTTGATCAACCTTCTCTGTTGCCTCAAAGAATTCAATCAAGTTCGTCAGACAGGCTTTACCTTTAAAAATCCATGTTGGCTCTCCTTGATTAACCCATGCCTTTCCAAATGAAAGTTTATTTTGTCCCTGATAATGGTTTGCAATAACTTTCCCACCACCTATGTTAGGTGGTAGTTTCCTGGTTTCTCTCTCCCCAGTCTTGAACAGTGGTATAACATTAGCAACCCTCCAGTTCTCCGGCACTACTATATCCAAGGAGGACTGAAAGATCGTGACCAATGCCTCTGCTATTTCTACCTTTGCTTCTTTCAGCAACCTAGGATACATTCCATCTGGACCAGGTGACTTACCAACTTTCAGTAATGCTAATCTTTTTAGTATGACTTCTCTATTACTATCCTGTCCATAACTTCCCTCTCCTCTTTTAATGTAAAATGGCCAGTTTACAAGCTTTATTTTTCATAATATCAATGACTGCACAGTTTTGGTCTCCTTATCTAGAAATGACATACATGCTTTAGAGGAGGTGCAATGAAGGTTCACTAGATTGATTCTTGGGATGAGAGGGTTGTCCTGAGGAGAGATTGAGCCTACACATTCTGGAGTTTTGAAGAATGAGAGATGATCTCGTTGTAACATACAAGATTCTGAGGGGAATTGACAGTGTAGATGCTGAGAGGTTGTTTCCCCTGGCTGGAGAGTCTAAAACTAGGGGGCATTGTCTCAGGCTAAGGGGTCAGCCATTTAAAATTGAGATGAGGGGGAATTTCTTCACTCAGAGGGTTATGAATCTTTGGAATTCACTGCCCCAGTGGGCTGTGGATGCTGAATCGTTAAGTATATTCCGAGAGATACATTTTTGGACCTTTGGAGAATCAAGGGATATGGGGAATCGGGCGGGAAAGTGGAGTTGAGGTGGAAGATTAGCCCTGATTTTATTGAATGGCTCGAGGGGCTGTATGGCCTGCTCCTGCTTCTTATGTTCTTAAGTACTGTGCTCTAGATCAGGCTTGATTACTCCTTCAATATGATAATTCATGTTTTTATATTTAAATATGATTTAGTTTTGTTCCAGTGTTGCAAAACCATCTGGTGCAGTGCAATATAAATCAGACAGGAGTATACTCAGGAAGGAAAGCCATGGATTTTACAATAAAATCCATTATTTACTTCAATTCCTACCGCCTACACAGAGGGTAGAATGATCAGAGCTACACACTTCTCTGCAACCGCTGCTATCAATATGAGTGATCAGCAAACAGTACATATGCTTTTACATAGATACATAGATACATAGAAGATAGGAGCAGGAGTAGGCCATTCGGCCCTTCGTGCCTGCTCCGCCATTTAATGAGATCATGGCTGATCCTTTAATTCAGTATCCCGTCCCCGCCTTCTCTCCGTAACCCTTAACCCCTTTTGCCCGTAGAAATATATCTAATTCCCTCTTAAATATATTTAATGAGCTGGCGTACACTGCCCTCTGTGGCAATGAGTTCCACAGGTTCACCACTCTCTGAGTGAAGAAATTCCCCCTCATCTCTGTCCTAAATGGTTTAGCCCTTATCCTTAAATTATGTCCTCTAGTTCTGTTCTCACCCGCCAAGGGAAACATTCCTTCTGCATCCAGTCTGTCTAGACCTGTCAGAATTTTATACACTTCTATGAGGTCCCCTCTCAATTTTCCAGAGTTCTGTTCATTATGTGACCCCTCTGAGATGAAACACTGAGCTACAACAAAGTGCTTCAAAAACAATCCCAACCAAGAGCTAACAAAATGGTCCCATTTAGGTGAGATCGAGATAAAAGGACTTAAAACTGGCATACTGGAACTCTGACCATCTGAATGAGAATCCACTATAAACAAGGAGCCATTGATATTTCCCCCTCTAAAATAAATTCAGTTTGAAGGAGGCATGTACCAGAATCGAACTAGGATATCCAAAATACATCCAAATAATCACTTTAATATGTGAACAGGATTTCAGCTCAACAGAAAACAAAGACAATGGCCCCGATATTAACTCGGAGGCACATTAGGAGCGGGGCATGCAGCCAGTTCATTATAATTTACTTCCGGTTTGGCATCGATTACGCGGCAGCGGGCGTGATGAGGACCCGCATGATGCGACCTTAACTCCAGTATTTAAAAGGGCCAATCTAAAGATGAAATTTGGAGGTGTTTGGAGTTGGAAGTAAGAGAAGACAAGGTATGACAATGAATTCAGGATGCTCAAAGGCTGTGCCTCCCTTCAATGATGCCTCCCTTGATGTAGTGCTGAGGGCTGGGAGGAGCTGGAGAGAGATTCTCTTCCACAGCAGTTGCACCACGTAGGAGCAGTAGGAAAAAGAAAAGTAAAACTTTGTAGTTGCACAAGGGTATATGAGAAAATGTTATGTTGTGAAGTTTCCATAGTAGAATCACAAATTTCATTAGCTTGCACCACTTTCCTGTCTTGCCCATTCTTGGTTGCTGGTTGGCAAGTCACCATTTAACTTGCCTGATGATGAATGGGAAGACATGAATTGATGGGGACCAATGGTGGTGATGTGCAAGGGGTGGTTGCTGGTTTGCTGGACTACTTTGTGTCAGTGGCATTGGTGGGGGGTGGGGGTGGGGGGGGGGGGGGGGGAGGGAGGGGAAATGTGGCTCTGACATCCGTCCACTGGCAGCAATGTGAGCAGCTGGTGCTGCATTGCCCTCATCACCTTCCTCCTGCTTGTCTTCCTCCTCCTCCTCCTTAGAATCGGCTATAGACGATCTTCCATCTGTTCCTCCTGCAGGTCCAAACCTTGCTGCTGTGCAATGTTGTGCAGAGCACAGCACACCACAACCATTCTGGAAACCCTGGCTGGAACGTACAGAAAGGCGCCTCCAGATCTGTCTAGGCACCTGAAGTGCATCTTCAGCATGCCAATGGCTTGTTAGATCACACATCTGGTGGTCATATGGTATTCAATGTAGTGCTGTTGGATTTCATTGGCTGGTTTCTGACGGATGTCATGAGTCAAGTTTGAAGTGGGTATCCCTTGTCGTTTAGCAACCACACCTCAAGTCTGCTTGCAAGTCCAAAGGCGTCAGGGAGCTTGGATGGCCGCAGGACGAATGCATCATGGCAGCGCCCCGGGAATCTTGTGCACACCTGCAGAAATATCTTTGTGGTTGCACACCAGCTGCACATTGATAGAGTGGAAGCCCATACAGTTTACAAATATTCCTGGTTGTTCTGGGGGTGCGCGGATTGCCATGTATGTGCAGTCAATGACACTCTGCATTGGTGAGAAGCTAGCCAAAGACGCAAACCCGAGCACCCACTCATTCTGACTGACACCATCGTAGGCGCAGTTCACATAATTACCGGCCCTGGCAAACAAGCCATCAGTCACCTGAGTTATGCATTTATGGGCCGCCGACTGGGAGATCCTGGATATGTCTCCAGCAGAGCCCTGGAAGGATCAAGAGGCAAAAATGTTGAGGGTAGTGGTCACTTTGACAGCCACTGGTAACGCGTGGCCACCAGGTCCAGTAGGGAGCAGGTCTTCTTCTAGCAGGCTGCAGATGTCTGCCACCACCTGACGTGACAGCCTGAGCCTCCTGAAGCACTGCCGTTCTCGACATGTCAAGGAAACTCAGCTTCTGTCTGTACACCTGTGTCGCGGGTAGTGCCTCCCGGGAGCTGCACCCATCTGCTGCTCCCTTTTCTGCTGTTCAGCTACAGGTCTCTCAACTGCTGACTGCTGCTGCTGGTGATGGTCATATTGCTTCTCGTCTGAGGTCCAATCTAAGGCAGCCAAGACACCACCCATCCTAATGTGATTCAGAAAACCTCCAAAGTGTAGAAAGTAAGCTCTCAGCAAAAGTACTGTGAACAAACCTTTTCCTGCTAGTAGGCAAGAAAGCAGCTGAGAGTACTGAGTATTTATTGCAGTATTTCCATGAATTTTAATTAGTACCCTCAATTGTGTTCTTGCCTTACTTCCAATAGCGAATTTCAGAAAGCCTGGGAAACCCGTGGATGAGAAATTAAACTTAAAACTGTGTTGAAATATTGCTCCAATTGATTGATTACCATATGTTAATAGACAACCCGCCTCACCAGAGAGGATTGCGTGCAACCAGGCACTTGAGGTAAACATGGAAACCGGCGGGTTGGAGCCGGCTTCTAGACATGCTCGCATTTTTGCTGGATTTAACCCCCCACCCATATACTCCTCCAGGTTAAAATTTCCCCCCAAATCAAGCAAGTCACAAACAAAATTTACTTGGTATATATTTTTCATGGGATTTTTTAAATGACAATCATTGTAAACACTTTTGGATACCACATGAATTTCCAAAAGTTTTTATTAAAGTGTAGGGCCATGCAATAAAAAACAACAAATTAGCAATCTAATATGTGAATTTGAATTCTGCATGTAGTATGTAGGTGTCGAAAACCATCAGACATTTTCAGGACCAGGAGGAATGGATGTTCACACTGCAGGCAGGTCAAGGCCATCTAGTATTTCATATTTTTTAAGTAATTTCTGAAGAAACTGAAAAATCAAAATGCCTTTAATTCAAAAAACGCAACAAACAATAAAGTCCAGTGACATAAGTGATTGCGTGAAACATTTAAAAAAATGAATTGGCTAAAATCCTTTTTGAGGGCTTTAAAAAATTATGTTCGTATCTCTTTCTTTCTTATTATCTTCTGGGACACTTACTTCACCACAGGTAATTTTAGATTTCCTTCCATAATAAAGGAAAAAAATGTACCAGGAAAAAAAAGAGCACATACTTGTATTTCCCTTCTCTTCGGCTTTCTGTCTTGGCAAAACACCAACTACAGCCAAGGGGGTGGCCAGCTATCCCAGGCTTCCACTAATGCTAATCTGAGCTAGACACTAGATAGTGCATAAAGATGACTCTCCATTTGATTTCTCTTCCCTCCCAGTGGGTTGGCATCTGGCCACCACTCATCATTTCCCCATAGTGACACGGCTCTCACAGGGAATCCAGCATGTGAACCTCCTGTCTTCACTATTTTTGAGGAAAAGGTTTTTAAGTATAAAGCTGAATTCCCTGCTTGAAACTCACGTCCACTTAAAAATGTAGAATTATAATAGAATGTTACAGCACAGATACAAGCCATTTGGCCCATCAAGTCTGTGCCAATATCTTCTCCACATGAACCACCTGGTCTACTACCACTCTCCTGCTGGCTACCCATAACCTATAACATTATTGTTATTCAAGAAACAATCAAATTCCCTTTCAGATGAGTTTACAGTCACCGATTTTACAGTCTGGTACATGTTGTCCGCACCTGTTTTTACACGCAGTAAGGACGTTGTGCAAAATTAGGTGGCAATCAGTTCCACCCGATTACCATCGCGCTTAACTTTCCCGTTGGTCCGGGGCAGAGTGTCGGGAACTCCCTTTTGAAGCAGGCTTAATTCCTTATTCAAAACAGGGCATAAAAACCCTTCACTTGATTCTGCAGTCGGGGGAGGGGCAGGGGGTACATAACTCACAGCAAGTTTAAAGAACACCTGTGAAACCTGGGTCCAAAGTTACTAGGGATAGTGCTCTCAGGCAGCAGGTCTTTTAACTTATTTTTTGATCATTTCTGGGGTTTTATTTAATTTTAGGTTTTGTGTGTTTTTTTTCCTGCTGGCTTTTAGGATTTCATGTGTTTTGTGCTAGTTGTCATTTTTTTTTAAGCTCTCTTTACTGGTGCCAATGCAGTATTGCCAACCTCACCGCCTCATAATTCAGGAGACAAACTCTTAAAAATCACGAGATTTGGTCTCGAAATCATGAGTTGCAATTTTTTTCCAAACATAAACCAATATAGATTGACAGCTGGTTTATAAACTTCATTAGTGGCTTTAATTAATCTCCAACAGGTCACAGCTCTTTACAAAAACTATATACTGCATCTGAAAATCCTTTACAATAAACCTTTTAAAAATCCTACCCGTTATCACCACCCTCCACCTGGTGCCCAACACAATGCAATCCCTGCAGCTGGCAATAAAAGGTAAGTTTTGGGGAAAATAAAAATCAGAAACACCTTCCCATGGAGGCAGGAGTTGCGATCACCCCCATACCCCACCCCCCACCCCCGCCATAGGCCGCTCCAAGCCCCCATCCTGGGACTTGCCTGAGGGCCGATGGCAAAATGCTTGGAAGAACTGCGACATATGGAATGGATTCCTTATAGGGGACCCCACAGTACAACCTGAAGGATCAAACTTTCCTCGCAAACAGTGGACAACCATCTACTGCCTCAGAACCGGTCATGGTAGATGCTGCCACCTTCTCCATAGATGGAAGATTAAAGTATCCACATCAAGCGACTGTGGAGCTCCTAATCAGACCCTGGAGCACATCATTGAGCACTGCACTCAGAGGAAATTTGCAGGCAGCCTACAAGATAGCCACGCTGTTACACCGGAAGTTTTAGCCTGGATATCTGACTTAGATATTGACATTTGATTTGCTTTGCTACTACCATACGAAAGAAGAAGCCTGAGGGCTGGTGCTGGCATTGATGTCTTTGCTCGAGCAAACTGCCCATGGAGGCGCAAACAGTATCAGCACCTCATCCAGAGTATGCAGTTGTGGCCCGAGGACAGATTTCTATCGATCCTCGGGCCTATTGCTTCCAAGGCCCACCTCCAGTGTTAAAAAAAAGTTCAGGAACCCCCGTAACACAATGAGTATTTCTTCTGTATAAAAATGAGTTATACAATTAAGCATATATATTCATTATTATTTTTGTTTTACTTACTTAATGTAACAGCAGGAAGGTGCCTGGATTCGATCCCTGGCCTATGCTGAGTTACCAGATCTGAGCTGGGGTGGCAGTAGCAATGCTACAATTGGTCTCGAAGCCAGTTTCCTCTTATCTCAATACCACCCCAACACAGGTTACGGCCTTGCTGCAGGCCCAGACGTGGCACGCACACTCTCCATTAATGGCGCCACCCTCCCCATCTCAACCACTGACCAGTTTAATGAGGAAATGCCGCTTGTCTCTTTTCAACCACGCGACCGGCTTCCAACCTACACAGGGCTGCGAGTGGCTCGGCACGAGGCATGGGAAAGAAAAGCTGAAAAAAGGCTCGCCCTCAGCCCACGCAATGCCAGACTAACTTTCCCGCCCTCAACTCAGGTTTCAAGATTAGAAGCTCTAACTAAACTCCCTCTATTTTATTAAAAGCAGTGAGTGGGCTATTGAAGCAATCAAAAAAAAACTTACTGAGATAAAAATCAGTAGATTAGAAGCCAGTGATAAGAAGGCTGCAGTACTAGAGAGGTTCAACTCACCCAACCATGTTGCAAATGGTGTCCAACAGTGCGCATGCCCAGTCTTTGTATCGGAGACTATTCCAATCGTCTCAATACACAGGGGAGACCAACGATGGGAAACCAACTCCTGGTAAGCCAATTCCTGGGAGACTACTAATGGGGCAAACCAACTCACGGAAATCTTCTTGCGGTCCCCGAGGGCCCCCATTTGAGAATAACCCCTGACCTAACCCACGTGTCCCTGTAGCCAATCATAGGAGGCGTGGCGAAGATGAATAACAGTAGGAAAAAATCGTGAATTTTCAGCATTGAAAACTGCCTGAAAAATGCTCTGTGCCTTGCTGTCAGCACCCGCAAACCTACATCAGCAGAGAAAGGTGAACTTACTTTACTTTGGCAGACACGATGCTGGTGGAGGATCGTTGTCCCGAAGAAAGCTGCACAATAAGATCCCCAGTGGCTTCACTGTCATATTTAAATACCTGACTAACCATTAAACTGGATGGTTCTTCAGAAGCACCCCACATCAGATCATGTTTTACGTGGTATTGTATGAAAGAAAGCATCCCTGGGTGAACAACAGCCAGCGCTGTCTGATTGGCTGAAGATGTCAAGATGCCACCAACCATTTCTGGAGACTCTGGTACATCTACCTGTCAATGATCATGAGGAACTGTTTTCTTAGTGTCTCGGTCAGAGAGACAGGTGCAGAGCTGTGCCATCTGCTAGGAGGACACATATAGCTACCATATAACACAGGGCTTCTACATGCAGGAACAATATCAGCTGTGACCTGAAGCTTGGCTGCACCTCCTTGCAGGCATGCTGCAATGGAGTAGCACTAATGGTCAACCTTCCTCACAAGTACCTCATGCAGCACAAAGTAGAGTTCAGCAGCTAAACAAGGGATTGTCTGCAGACTCATACCTGAACCTAGGTTCCCTTTCTCGTCGCTTATATCTGCCATGTCTTAATTCCCTGTCCTTTCAGACTTGGCTGCTAATAGCTTCAGATGCCTTTTAAAGCTTTCCAAAAGCTTTCAGAATTTTTGGCCTCTCTTTGATACCCTTTATTGGCCCTATCTTTTTAAATTTGAATTACATGCAATTTTCCTTTCCCAACACTTGTTGCTGTGAACAATTATTCAATTGAGCTTAGATCTGAGAACGGAGAATTGTTTGCACTTGACCTTGCAAGTGGGATTTGTACCAGTTCTAAATCATTTAAAACTGACTTGGATCTGAAGGCAAAAATTGGCCTACCGAACAATGGTTTGTGGCAGATTAAAACAACCATCTATGTAAAGAAATGTTTCCTAACCTCCCCCTTCATTCATTTAGTGATTATCTTAAATTTGTGTCCACTGCTACCAGTAAAACCAATCACTATTTATCTTATCATAACCTTTCATAATCTTGAAGACCTCGCATTAGATCACTCCTTAATCTTCTCAGCTCCAGTGGAAAAGAAACCTAACTTCTCAAGTACCTCTTCTTAACTCCACATCCCTAGTAACATCCTGCTGACCGATACCTAAATATAGTGGAAAAGATGCAGTATCTAAAACTATGCACAATACTCCAACTGTGGCCTAAAGTCTTGTACAAATTCAACATTATCTCCTTGCTTTTATATTCTGTCTCTAGATACAAAAAACCTAAAGATCCCATTTGCTTTTTTCATACACAGGAATACATAAAAAATACATGTAAACAGGCCATTTGGCCCAACTAGTCAGTGTCAGCATTTACCCTCTGTGCCTTATCTACTTGTGCTGCCACCTTTACTGACCTGTGTATCTGCACAGCAAAGTCCTCCTGCTCCTCTACTCCATTCAAAATTTTACCATTTAAAGCTGCATTCCTTTCCCGAATCTTAGGGTTTTTTTTTACACTCCCTCAGTGCCGGGGAGGGGGGATGAAAGAGAAGCACCATTATTTGAAAAACACCAGGAATGGGGTAACTGGACTTCATTTAAAAATCACTGATGTAAGAAATGATGCAGATTTAAAACTCGTCCAATTCAAGAGCATGGAGAGTTTATTGTGGCACATACCTTTCATTAAGGCTCTTGCTTTTCTTCCAACCTATTGAAAAGTGAGAGTATTAGCAATCATACATGAATTATAATCTCATTACTGTATCTAATTTGACCTTATGATGAATACAGTAAACATTAGGATTATAAACACAAAAGAAAAAGGATTTAACACTGTGAAATATTTCCAACAATATTTTTACTGAAGCGGTTCACATACTGTATTCAGAATAACATTACCAAAGGATTTAGCTGCAGCCAGTTTTTCCTAGAACTGTGGTAACCAGTAATGACAAATTTATGTACAGCAGTATGCATGTTTAGCATATCAGATGTTATAGATTCTGTGTAGGGCATTTATACTGGAGCAAACTTTCAGGTATTGATTAGTACCAAGATTTTCCCACATCAACAAACAAAATAAGCATTCTACACAATCAATGAAATATTTTGTTCTCCTTTTACTTGATGGTGTCTACAAATCAGGAATCTACTCAGGTTTCAGAATAGTAGTTAAAAAAAAAATAGAACTACTGCACCACCAATGAATCAGACTGCTCAACATGCAAAGCCAGATCTGAAAATGTAGTTGTTGGGTGAAGTCTTATTTAAGATGGATGAGAGAGCACAAAACAAGTTGTGGCATGCTACAAATAAACATTTTGATTGATTTTGCAGATTATTACAGATTATATTCTGCCAAGTAGGTAGTGTAATGTATATACTTTTAAGGGGGGGAACTACTTTTTACAGCTCATGTATACTGCAGTACCGGCAGTAACCACACCTGTATATAGCACTGAGTAGTAATCTGTACAGTCAGTTCCAGAATGAGCCACGTTGAGTAAACACCTGTTGTACCGTTCTCCTGCAGTCTGTGTCTTACTACTGACGGACACAACATTGGCGACGAGACAAATTCGATCCTACCTGCAACTCTGCATCACCTCCCAGGGATTCGTTCCTGGAGACCAGTAGATTGGAGGTCAAGGCCAGAGACACGGGCGTCGACCACAGGCAACCGCCCAGTCATCCAGCAGAGACTCTAGAATTGCGGGGGGAGGCTGTTGAGAGCCAGGCTTGGCTTTCCAGTTGCGGTGGTCCAGCAAAACGGGCTGGCAACAGGTAGTGCGCAGACCCTTCCCGGACAGCGGCGGGCTAGAGCCCGACCGAGCGGCACAGCAAAGGGCCGAGCAGCGTCGACGGGGGAGAGAGAGGGCAGAGCGCAGCCGGTGTTCAGGGGCCGAGCAGCGTTGAGGAGAGGGAGAGAGATGCGCAGAAACCCGCGAGGCGCCGCCATTGCCACGAGGACCGCCGAGAGCGGCGTTGGCAGCAGCGCAGGAGAAGCGCGTGAAAACTACAGGGCGCCGCCATTGCCACGAGGACCACCGAGAGCGGCGTTGGCAGCAGCGGGGGAGGAAGGAAAGCGCGGGAGACGCCATTTTAAGCCGTTTTAAACCACACCCAAAATGCCGAAGAGTGACAGTATCACCACATTTGACAATGAAGTCGAAGATTGGACTACATATGTCGAACGAATAGAGGTATACTGCAAGGCAAATGAGGTGTTAGATGACAAGAAAGCGCTGGTATTGTTAAATTTAATGGGTGCAAAGACGAAATCTAGTAACCCCAGCGAAGCCAGTGGAAAAGTGTTTTGGAGACATAGTGACGATACGACAGGAACATTTAAACCCCACACCGCTGCTGATAGCAGAAAGATTCAAGTTTCACAAACGGAACCAGCATAAGGATGAAAGCAATGCTGAATATTTAACAGAACTGCGCAAACTATCGAAACACTGCCAGTTTGGAACGGGACTGGCAGATACCTTAAGGGACAAGTTTGTGTGTGGGCTTCAAAGTGAAGGAACCCAGAAACGGCTTTTATCTGAAAAGGACCTTACGCTGGACAAGGCTTTCAGCATTGCGGTATCATATGAAGCAGCAGCACGGGGCGCTGCAGAGATACAACAGAGACCGCAAGAATATGGCACAAACGAAATGTCATACAGAACAGAGAAGTGCTATCGCTGCGGCAGAACAACACACAACCACAATGATTGCTGGTTCAAAGACAAAGTGTGCAGACAGTGTGGAAAAGTAGGACACATAGCACGAGTCTGCAGGTCGGGAAAGAAAACCAGCAATCAGAAATCTCCAAAAGAAAAGTACAAGAAGGTACATAAGGTGACAGAGAATAGTTCAGACGAACAAAAGTGTGATACCGACTCCGAAAACAGGGAGCCGAGTTGTCTGAAACTACATAATGTGATCAAAACGGAGGATCACCGAACCATTTGGGTCATTCTCAAGATAGCAGGAGTCCAGGTAAAAATGGAATTGGACACATGATCAGCCCTAACAGTCATAAGCCGACGCGCAAGAAGTGTTCCAGCAAGGACTCGGAACACTAAAAGGCATGACAGTAACAATTAAAATCAAAGAAAACGCAAGCCCAAAATTTTTTAAGCCCAGACTGGTACCCTATGCGATCCGCCCAGACGTCGAAGCAGAGCTGGAGTGTTTGGAACGTTCAGGATGATGCGCTATTATTGATGCGCTATCAATTACTCATAAAAGACTGAGAGTTAAGAGAGTAACTAAAGGCTGTTATTAACAAAAGAATGAAGGTCTGCCTCGAGTGGTCGACCGGTCCAGAAATACAAAGGGCTGGGGAGCAGTCACCTTTATACTAGGACTTGTGGGAGGAGTCAGCCGAGGCATGTCCAGGCATGTACACAGTGGAATACAAACAGTGGTTTACCACATTCACCCCTTGTTTAAAATTGAGTCCGGCGGGGTGAAGTGTATTAAAAGTTAGTGTATTGGAGTCTCTCCGGAGGTCTTGTCTGCCGCTGTGATCGGCGTGGCGACGGCAGAGGTAGTGGAGCTTCCGGCGTCGAGTCCTGCGTAGGCTGTGGCACAGGAGTGTCGTCCTCGTAGATGTCGAGCGGGTCGCGGGGCCCAGGCCTGCCGTCTGCTGGGGCTGGATATCGGATCGTGGGGGGGGGTGGTAGTGAGTAGTGGGTTACTGCGGCCCCCGAGGGTGCAAGGTCTCTTATGGAGACTGTGTCCTCCCGCCCGTCCGGGTATGCAATGTAAGCATACTGGGGGTTGGCGTGGAGGAGGTCGACCCTCTCGACCAGGGGGTCCGTTTTATGGGTCCTCACGTGTCTTCTCAGTAGGACCGGCCCTGGGGACGTCAGCCATGGCGGTAGCGATGTCCCCGATGTGGACTTCCTTGGGAAGACAAACATTTTCTCATGAGGGGTGGCGTTAGTGGCAGTGCAGAGCAGTGACCGAATAGAGTGGAGCGCATCGGGGAGCACATCCTGCCAGCGGGAGGTTGGAAGGCCCCTAGACTTTAAGGCTAGCAGGGCAGCCTTCCAAACTGTCGCATTTTCTCTTTCCACCTGTCCGTTCCCCCGGGGGTTGTAACTGGTGGTCCTGCTTGTGGCAATACCCCTAGTTAGCAGGAACTGACGGAGTTCGTTGCTCATAAACGATGAGCCCCGGTCGCTATGGATATAGCTGGGGAAACCGAACAGGGTGAAGAGGTCGTTCAGACATTTAATGACCGTGGCACTGGTCATGTCCGGGCAGGGGATGGCGAACGGGAAACGGGAGTACTCATCAATAATATTGAGGAAGTACACATTGCGGTCGGAGGAGGGGAGAGGCCCTTTAAAATCAACGCTCAGGCGCTCGAAGGGGCGAGTGGCTTTTATCAGGTGGGCCCGGTCTGGTCTATAAAAGTGTGGTTTGCACTCAGCGCAGACTTGGCAGTTCCTGGTCATGGTCCTGACCTCCTCAATAGAGTAAGGCAGGTTGCGGGCCTTGATGAAGTGGAAGAACCTGGTGACCCCCGGGTGGCAGAGGTCATTGTGGAGGGCCCGCAGTCTATCGATCTGCGCGCTGGCGCAGGTGCCATGCGATAGCACATCCGGGGGTTCATTGAGCTTCCCGGGCCGGTACAAGATCTCGTAATTGTAGGTGGAAAGTTCGATTCTCCACCTCAAGATCTTGTCATTTTTGATTTTGCCCCTCTGCTTGTTGTTAAACATGAAAGCAACTGAACGCTGGTCAGTGAACAGGGTAAATCGTTTTCCGGCCAGGTAGTGCCTCCAATGACGCACAGCCTCCACAATCGCCTGGGCCTCCTTCTCAACAGCGGAGTGTCTGGTCTCCGGGCCTTGGAGGGTTCGTGAAAAGAAGGCCACGGGTCTCCCCGCCTGATTGAGGGTAGCGGCCAGGGCAAAGTCGGACGCGCCGCTTTCCACCTGGAAGGGGATGGATTCGTCCACTGCGTGCATGGTGGCTTTGGCAATGTCCTCCTTGATACGGTGGAAGGCTAAGCGGGCCTCTGCCGTCAAGGGAAAAGAGGTGGACTTGATCAGCGGACGGGCCTTGTCCGCATAGTAGGGGACCCACTGGGCGTAATAGGAGAAAAACCCTAGGCACCTCTTCAGGGCCTTGAGGCAGTGGGAGTTCCATAAGGGGACGCATCCGGTCGGGGTCGGGGCCGATGACTCCGTGTTCCACAACACAGCCAAGGATGACGAGGCGGTTTGTGCGGAATATGCACTTCTCCTTGTTATATGTCAGGTTCAGGAGTTGGGCGGTGCGGAGGAATTTTTCGAGGTTTGCGTCATGGTCCTGCAAGTCACGGCCGCAGATGGTCACATTGTCCAGATATGGGAAAGTGGCCTGCAACGCATTTTGATCTACCATCCGGTCCATCTCCCTTTGGAAGACGGAGACCCCGTTGGTGACGCCAAGGGGAACCCTAAGGAAGTGATAGAGGCGGCCGTTTGCCTCAAAGGCGGTATACTGGCGGTCCTCAGGGCGGATAGGGAGCTGGTGGTACGCTGATTTCAGGTCAATGGTCGAGAAGACGCGGTACTGCGCGATCTGGTTGACCATATCAGCTATGCGGGGGAGTGGGTAGGCGTCCAGCAGGGTGTAGCGGTTTATTGTCTGGCTGTAGTCGATGACCAGGCGCTGCTTCTCGCCGGGCTTAACGACCACAACCTGGGCTCGCCAGGGGCTGGTGCTGCCCTCAATAATCCCTTCCTTCAGGAGCCGCTCCACTTCGGTTTTAATGAAAACCCTGTCCCCGGCACTGTATCACCTGCTCTTTGTGGCGATGGGCTTACAGTCGGGGGTGAGGTTAGCAAACAGTGGGGGGGGGGGGGGGTGACTGAGTGTGGAGAGGTTGCACCTGGTGCGCGGCGGGCAATTTGGAAGCTGCTGGCTGCGGACTGTGAGTGGGGGTAGGGGTCCACCATACGCCATCGTAACACTTTTAAGGTGGCACTGAAAATCTAACCCCAGCAGGACGGCAGCGCAGAGGTCGGGCAGGACCAGAAGTTTAAAATGATCGTACACAGTCCCGTCTACTACGAGTGTCACCATGCAGTAGCCGCCGATGTCCGCCGACTGGGACTCGGAGGCCATAGAAATCCGCTGGTGCGCAGGCAGGACTGGGAGAGAGCAACGCCGCACCGTGTCGGGGTGGATGAAGCTCTCCGTGCTCCCAGAGTCAAAAAGGCAGATTGTATCGTGACCATTTACCTTAATGTCCATTGTGGAACTGGCCAGCTGGTGCGGTCTCGCTTGGTCCAGTGTAACGGATGCCAGCGTAGGGGTCGGTGTGTCGCTGCGGGTATCAGATGAGGCGGTGTTGGGGGCCTGCTGCGTTCCGGCTGTCGTCCAAGATGGCGGCGTCCATGATCCCCATGTGGCTGGAGGCGTCCAAAATGGCTGCTGTACCGGTGGTTCGCACATGGCCGGGGAGGCCCAAGATGGCGGCCCGCATGGCCCACACGCGGCGCTGCTGGGGTTCGGGGTGGCTTTGGCCCTGCAGACGCTAGCGTAGTGTCCCTTCTTCCCGCAGCCCGAGCAGATCGCGTTTTTCGCCGGGCAGCGCGCTCTGGGGTGTTTTGCCTGGCCACAGAAGTAGCATTTCTGGCCTTGGGGCACTGCTGTCTGGCCTTGGGACACTGCTGCGGTAGTTGGGCCGTTGCTGGGGTGTGGCTGGGGTGGCACGGCGCTATGAGGCGGTCCTACCGTGTCCCAGGCTGTCATTCCCCGCGGTGTCCACGGTGCAGAGGAGTAGGCATCCATGCCCCGGTAGGCTGCATCCAATGATAGTGCGAGTTCAGAGGCCTTGTTGAGGTCGAGGTCACTCTGCTCCAACATTCGCTGTCGGGTGTAATTGGATCTGTGGCCCGCTACAAAAGCGTCCCGGATAAGTTCCTCTGTGTACACGGCGGCCTTTACATCCTTACAACCACAGGCCCGGCCAAGCACAGACAGTGCCTGAAGGTATTCCACGGTCGATTCCCCAGGTTGTTGTTTACGACTCCCCAGAAGGTGCCTGGCGTACACTTCGTTCACTGGGCGCGTGTACTGGTCCTTGAGGAGCTTGATAGCGTCCGCGTACGAGGTCGCGTCTTGGATGACCGAGTACACTCGGTGGTTCACTTTGGAGGTCAGGACATCCAGTTTGTCCTCGTCCGATTTGATTGCTGCGGAGGCGGTCAGGAATTTTTCGAAACACTTAAGCCAGTGAGTAAACTTGGTGGATGAGTCCGCCTCCCGATGATCTAAGTCCAGGCATGCTGGTGTGAGGATCTTCTCCATTATAAAAATTTTGTTAATAAAATTGATGCGCTATCAATTACTCATAAAAGACTGAGAGTTAAGAGAGTAACTAAAGGCTGTTATTAACAAAAGAATGAAGGTCTGCCTCGAGTGGTCGACCGGTCCAGAAATACAAAGGGCTGGGGAGCAGTCACCTTTATACTAGGACTTGTGGGAGGAGTCAGCCGAGGCATGTCCAGGCATGTACACAGTGGAATACAAACAGTGGTTTACCACACAGGAGTACTGTCCAAGGTAGACTGGAGCGAGTGGGCTACACCCATCATCCCGGTGATGAAAACGTCGTTGAGCAGCACGCCTGAGGAACCAAGGAAGGTTCACATCTGTGCGGACTTTAAGGTAACAGTGAACCCAGTCCTTCACACCGTACAATATCCACTTCCGCGGATTGAAGATATTTTCGCCTCACTATCTGGAGGGAAACGCTTCACTAAGATTGATCTGGCCCAGGCGTATCTGCAAATGGAGGTAGAAAAAGCATCAAAAAAAACCTCACAATCAATACCCATAAAGGTCTCTACCAATACAACCAGCTGGTATTCGGGGTAGCATCAGCTCCGGCTATTTGGCAAAGGGCAATGGAACAAGTCCTGCAAGGGATCCCAGGGACCCAGTGTTATTTGGACGACATCCTGGTCACGGGCGAAAATGACAGTGATCACCTCGCCAACCTGGAGCAGGTGCTCACTAGATTGAAGGAATATGGGCTCCGAGCTAACCGCCCCAAATGCGAGTTTTTTAAAAAACAGATCTCGTATTGTGGCCACGTTATCGATAAAGAGGGGTTACATAAGTCCCCAGAAAAGATTGAGGCAGTAGTCAAGGCTCCAGCACCGGAAAACGTGTCACAACGGAGGTCGTTCCTCGGGCTGGTAAACTACTACCATAACTTCTTGCTAAATTTGTCTACAATACTACACCCACTGAACACCCTACTGCAAACTGGGGTGCCATGGAAGTGGAGTGACGAATGTAAACGAGCTTTCCAGAAGAGCAAAATACTAATCACATCGAAAGAGGTATTGGCCCATTTCAACCCGGCACTACCAATTCGGTCGGCGTGTGATGCGTCACCCTACGGCATTGGAGCGGTGCTGTCGCACAAATTCTCGGACGGCTCAGAGAGGCCAATAGCCTTTGCGTCACGATCACTAACCTCAGCCGAGCGTAACTACGCCCAGATTGACAGGGAGGCCCTCAGCCTAGTGTGGGGAGTGAAAAAGTTCAATCACTATCTGCACGGGCAGAAATTCACCTTGCTGGCTGACCACCAGCCTCTTGTCTCCATTTTTAATCCAAAGAAGGGCGTTCCGGTGATGACTGCGCAATGACTACAAAAGATGGTCACTCTTTCTAGGGGCGCACCACTATGAGATTGAATATAAGGGCACGAAACAGCATGGAAATGCTGATGGGCTATCACGCCTGCCACTGCCTACTGCGGAGGAAGCACCAGCAGTGGATCCTGTCGAAATATTTCATTCAACTATAGTTGACTACCTACCAGTAACTAACGCTCGTATAGAACAGGAGACCTGAAATGACCCGACACTGTCTCGGGTATATGATTTGACGGTGAAGGGATGGCCAGCACATGGCGACTCACTGTTGCCAGCATTCTCGACAAGAGGAGAACAGCTGTCAGCGTGCCAGGGGACCTTGATGCGTGGATCCCGAGTGGTAATTCCACCTAAGTTAAGGGATAGAGTGCTCAATGAGCTTCATGAGGGTCATCTGGGAGGGGTAAAAATGAAAAGCATTGCCAGGGCTTATGTGTGGTGGCTGGGAACCAATAAACAAATCGAGGACCTGACCAAGAGCTGCTCAGGATGCCAGAAAGTCCAAAATGCACCACCACATGCCCCTCTACATCCATGGGAGAGGCCCTCATCTCCATGGCAACGGGTGCATATTGATTTTGCTGGTCTATTCATGGACTCAATGTTTTTAATAGCCGTGGATGCGCACTCGAAATGGCCTGAGGTCATCAAAATGTCCTCCACCACCATGGAGAAAACTATTGCAGTCCTACGGACCATTTTTGCCAGGAATGGCTTGCCAGAACAGATTTGCTCCGATAACGGACCACAGTTTGTGTCCGAAGAGTTCCGGAGGTTTATGAAGAAGAATGGGGTAAGGCAGTACACATCCGCCCCGTATCATCCAGCCACAAATGGATTGGCTGAGAGGTTCGTACAAACCTTTAAGAAGGCAATAAAGGCTATGTACAATGACAACATTCCGCTGCAGCATAAGGTGGACAATTTCCTGTTCGCCTACCGGAATGCGACACATGCAGTCACCAACCAGGCCCCGGCCATGATGTTCTTTAACTGAAGGTTAAGATCTCGCCTGGATTTGCTCAGACCAAACGTACGAAGAGATGTTGAGAGTAAGCAATTCCAGCACATCCATGAGAAGCCAACAAGGAGCTTCAATGTAGGGCAACCAGTCTTGGCCCGCGACTACCGAACAGAAAAATGGCAGCCAGGAACGATATGCACATGGCAGGGCCCACTAATGTACACAGTGGACGTTGGGGAGAACATCGTGAGACGCCATGCTGACCAGATCCTAGAGTCACAGGAACAAGTCAACCCCATGTCTCGGCCATACGTACCTGGTGAGGAACCCGACGTACAGGTCGCATCTACACCAGAAACAGTAGCATCGGAAGCTGATGACCCAACCAACGACAGGGTGCCCGAATCGCCTCCGCACCAAGAGCAAGACACTCGGGAAAGGCGCTATCCAGAAAGGATCAGGAAGCCTCCCCAAAGACTGAATATATAAATGGACTATTTTCAGCTAACGTTGTATGTTAAAAGTGTTAATTGTAATTAGTTTGATATTTAATTGTTAAATGAGTGTTATGGTACTGTTAATCTAAAAGGGGAGGAATTGTAATGTATATACCTTTAAGGGAGGGAACTACTTTTTACAGCTCATGTATACTGCAGTACCGGCAGTAACCACACCTGTATATAGCACTGAGTAGTAATCTGTACAGTCAGTTCCAGAGTGAGCCACGTTGAGTAAACACCTGTTGTACCATTCTCCTGCAGTCTGTGTCTTACTACTGACGGGCACAACAGGTAGAAGCAAAAAAATAGCTATTGGTCCATCCGAAAGCACTTCCTAGGGAGTCTCCACTTCAAATTCCTCTCCCATCTACCCAATGCAATTTTAACAAAAATCAGGGTGTATATAACGGACAGCCAATCCGAAGCGGTCCATTTACACTATCGCCAAAAAGGTAAAATTACTCCCTTATGCTCGTTATTCCAGTACTTTATCAAACTTTTCTGTGTGGAGTCTCCAGCAAATACTAATACACTCCTGGTAACCCCCTGAAAATATTAACGCACCCCTCGGGATCCCCTGTCCTAAATTCTGAAAGACAGTGTCAGTTACACAATGGAAAAGGGTTATTGCTGCAGAAAGTACACACACACTCAAGACACTGTGCTCACAATGCCTGGCCCCTGATGGACAGAAATCTAATGAGCTGTCAAACTCTTTGGGATCCCCAACAGGGTTCACAGTTCTTCATTTAAAGGCCTATGCATTATTCTCCATATTCTAATTTCTTAGTATGTATTAGAACTAGATGCCAATAATTAGTGACATTATTAATATAATAATCTGCAAGGCTAATCAAATTGTAACATTCACTGAACATTCCTTCTGGTGTCTCTTAGCCACATATTAAATGTCCACAAGAAATACATTTCCTTTTGGAGTTATTTCACAAGCAGTCTGAGTCACTAGAAGATGAGCAAACACATAACAGAAGTGCCAAACAATATCAAATACTTCTTAGAGTTCAATTACTCCATACAGTAGTAAAACTCCCATTTTAGAGTATGTGTTACTGGTTTTCTCTTACAACCAATTCAATGAATCAAGTAAGGCAATTGTTATTCTACTTTGGGCTAAAATGGCCCCATAGATTTCATTCTTCACATCCTACAGTATTTACACATATTTGCACACCCACAGTATAAATTGTGACAAAGGTTTATAATATCAGCATATCTGCTTTAAATGGCCATATGAAGAATGGTGCAAGGAACATTACAAAGAAATCTGTTTCTGCTTTATGAATGTCACTCTGAGTATCATTATTCTGGTTTGGAGATAGAGGTAAGCACTTACATGAAATTGGTTGTACAGAGAATAACAGATGCCCAGGAGCAAATACAAAGTAGTTATTTAAATCAAGAGATTAAGGGTGCCAAATAACAGGAATAAAGCTCAAGCAGTTTGTAACTTATCTGAACCCTAAAATCAGAATATAGTCTTTACATTACATGTATCTTTATATATTAAAAAATGGTTTACGTAAACATATACCTTGGGAGCTTAAGAGTGCCGACTTTATTCAGTTTTAGTAAAAAAATACCAGCAGCAGGTGTCATAAGCTTATGCACTGCATGTAATTGGGTACGATGACATTCACTATAAAGGATTACTGATCATGACATAATCATGCTAAGTTTACCAGTCATAATCCATAGTTATCCATATGCACTTATTATCAAAAAACGAACTTGCGTATTTTTATTTAAGCTTAAAGAAATGAATTTAGTTACACAGTTTAGGGAATTTATAAAATTACCATCACTAAGCACACCAAAGTACTTGATCACAAAATGAAAGGCTTCCCGTGATGTAACGATATATATATATATATATATAAATAAATATATTTTGAAAACAATTAAAATAGTGACAACCTTTTTTTAAAAGCACATAACAAGATCCTAACTGAACCTATTAGGAAGAATAATAAGCAATGCTGTTTTGTTAGGTCTAGGAGACAATCAGTACCAGGCTGCAACAGTCAGATTCTATTTATAAGCATGCATAATTATAATAGAAATATAAAACAAAAATAACGTAACAGCTCTGCTTAGCTTTTTACACTATATTAATCAGAGATTAAAGTGTCATTACCCAAATAGCTGGTTATCAGGTACCAAAGATTTGTTTTGACATTGTTTCCTGCTGCCCAGCCCCCTCCCCAAACGCTGGAAAAATGAATCGCAGGAATCTACACAAGTTGTACTAGGCTTAGTTGCAATAAGTATATATTATAAAATTACTCAGAAAAGTGAAACTATGTCAGATTACTTTATTTCAGCAACTTTCACCACTCCAATTTTTTTAAAAAGCAGGGGGTTCTAAACATTATATATATTTTTAATCTGTATGAATGTTTTCAGGTACAATTTGTAAGCAAATGACAAAAATATTTTTCACATCACAATAGTACCAGTTACATCAGAAAACAGTGTGTTGACATAGATGTCCTGGTGTAAAAAATAAACTACGGCTCCTCTGGGCGCTTCCTTCCTCATAAATGTGATGCTCCTCTTTTGAGTTGCAATTTTCTAGTCTTTTTCCAGAGTTTATTTTTGAACAGAAACAAATTTCCCCAAATCTTGGTTCCACCCTCTTTTTTTACACTATCAAAAACTTTGTTTTAAGAGTTTAAGATTGTTGCCTGGGACACAAAGGTCAAAAACGTGATCAAGTTCCAGTTTAACGCCTGCTATTGTCAGGTCAAGGCCAGCAGAAATGTACTTAGAATTCCGATGTACCAGTCAATACAGATTGATACTCAAAATGAGAGTACAGAAATAAATCTATGTGATTGTTGTACCGATACGAGTACTAATGTAAAGAAAAATATTACAGTATCCAGCTAAATACAGAAAAATTTGTATTATAGCACATGAACAGAGAGCTTTAAAAAAAGTCTGTCGTTTTATTGTAGGCACTAACAACCAAGAAAAATAACTAATCCATCAGGCAATTTTTTGTTTAGTTTACAGAGTATTTCAGAAGGTCTTTCAAAATAACTAGAATATTTGATGCAAAAATATGGGACACTTTGAAATACATGCCTGGAATTTCCTGCATATTAGCACCCAGACGCGCGCAAAGCAAATACACAGCCTAAAAGACAGCAGAATTTGAGGTGTGAGTTGCGAGCTCAAGTACAATGCGCCCATTACATTACAACAGTGGCCACACTTCAAAAGTACTTCATTGGCTGTAAAGTGCTTTGGGACGTTCTGAGATCGTGAAAGGCGCTATATAAATGTAAGTTTTTCTTTTTGTCCCAAATTGCCTCGATTTTCTACAATCGTCTATCGATCCCTCTGTCCAAACGCATCTCCGCCCATAAAACTGGATCCACCCCCAAGTTAAGAGTCTTGTACATGAGTTTACGCTGATTTATGCCCATTTTTGTGTTTGGGTGTATTCTACTCTAGGAAATTTGAGTGTAATTTAACATCGACAGAATGGGCGTGATTTTGGGTGCAACTTCTGGTTGCGCCCACGCAAGAAATTCTAGGCTACAATGTTTAAACTAGGCAAGTATTTTACTTTCAAAACTATTTTTCTGGAGCCATGTGATGTGGCACGTAAAAACTGTATTAACTGTTTATTTTTCCAGGGCTTAGTGGATAAAATGAGGCTGTTGGTTGTGGCATTTAACATTAGCCTTCTCTGACTTCTAAATAAAGGTGATCCATGAATTGTCGATATTGGACGACTCCTTCTACTTGTGAGCCTTGGTATTGCAATTTGTAACGGCTGTTACTAGCGACACTTGTTATCTCGTCTTCCTTACCTTTCGTGACGAACAAAATCAAAGCCTTTACATTTTCCATAACAACCAACAAAAGGAAGCCCAAAGCAACAAGGGAATATAACCTCCAAGGCGTTAAAGCTAGAAACCTGGGAAAACACAGGGGCAGGGGAGAGAGAGGGATTAAAAATACAGCAACCGTCATTTCAAATCAGACATCACCTAAGACCCACCCAATGTATTGGTTATTTTATTGCTTTCAAGTGTACGCTGCTCAATCGAGCTTTTATTTCTCAATATTTAATCCTGAGAATATAGTAGATCGAGCTGCCCGTTATAAACAACAATATAACCATTAGAATTATGGGTGTATATTGCCACAAAACTCGAAACTATTCGTCACTTAGAAACACGGCATAATGGTTCCCACTGAACATTTGAATATTGTTTCGGCTGTTTACGCAACTCGTGTGTTTGTTCCTCTTTATTTGTGAATAATAATCCAATCAGCAATGTCATATTGAGATGTATCATCCAAAGTGAGCCATAATCATAGAAATACATTTTACCGTGAGGAGGAGATATTTAAAATCGTGCACTCAACCCGACTGTAAAACGAAAGTATACGACAGGCCTACAGTACAACACAAAACAGTGACCCTGGACGCTGCGGCCACAAGCCCCTTGTCAAGTGGAACAAGTCTCAGGAGCCAGCCTCATTTGTCATTCAACAAAGCTGATGTAATGCTGCATCGGATGCAAGTCAAATTCAGTTACAAAAATAAGCCAAAAGCTTGTGTAAACGGACTGTAAAGTAAGCTATGCCCAAGCTTGTCTCGGTCGCCTGTGCGCCCTGGCTGTTAAATATAAATGCTTTCTCACATAATCCTATTTTTTTGGAAGACTATACTCGTTACCCAGCTTGCCCTTACCAGAAGAGAGCGTTGCAGCAGATGAACATTGCAATGCTGTAGCCCGGTCTGTGCCAGGTTAGAGCGGTCTCCATGTAATTCAGCAGGCAGCGCCAGGCAGAGTCTGAATCAGCCGAGCCCGGCTCATGGTCGCCCTGAACGCGGAGCTCCGACTCCTCCAGGCCGACCTCCGGACTGGGATGGCCAGAGCCCGCGGCCGCCTTCTCCGGCTGCCCGTCACTGGTGCCCAGCGACCACCACATCCCCGCACTCGCCATCTTTTGTTTTCCCAATGTGTTTACTTGTGCTGCTTCTTGCGCCCTGACGTAGTTAACCACTGTTGGGGGTTTGGTCCTCCTGTGTGTTACGCGATGACGTCATTGTCGGGAGGGGAAGGTTGCAAACTGACTTTTTATTGGCGGGAGGAGGGCAGAGCAACTAACGTCATGGGAAGGGGTGGCGAGTGACTGACGTCACTACTGGGGCAATGGTCAATTGACATCATGTTTTTCAAAGTGACGACTTAACTGAGAGATCTGGTGGGATGGGGATATTCACTTAATATAATCTACAGTTACTAATTACTCATTAATAGATTTCTCATGTCATTGGCTCACAGTGAGTTGGCTGCCCCCGTGAAATTTGTCTGTGTCTCTTTCACTAAGTCTTCTCCCCATTTCTCTCCAGGCAGAATTTTCTGAGGTCCGAGACTTGGAAACAGTGATGGCTTATTGGATAATTAGAGATGCACTACCTGCAATTTTCTATCCATTGGCATTAATGATGCAATAAGCCCTGTGTGTACCAGGCCCCACTGATGGCACTAGGGCATCTGAAAAATCTGCCCCATCTCTCTGCACCCCCTTCAAAGTCTCTCTCTCTGTCACTTCCTCCAGTCTCTTTGTTGCCCCATTTCTATCTCTTTACTGTGGCTCAGTGGTAGCACTCTCACCTCTGAGTCAGAAGATTGTGGGTTCATAGTACCACCCCAGGGACTTTGAGCACATAATCTAGGCTGACACTCCAGTGCAGTGCTGAGGAAATGCTGTATAGTCGGAGGTGCTGTCTTTTGGATGAGACCTTAAACCGAGGCCCCATCTGCCCTTTTGGGTGGATGTAAAAGATCCCATCGCACTATTTCAAAGAAGAGAAGGGGCTTTCTCCCCAGTGTTCTGGTCGATATTTATGCTTCAGCCAACATCACCAAATCAGATTACCTGGTCATTATCATATTGCTGTGTGGGACCTTGCTGTGTGCAAATTGGCTGCCACGGTTCCTACATTCAACAGTGATGACACAGCAAACGTACTTTATTGATTGTAAAGCGCTTTGGGATATTATGAGGTTGTAAAAGGTGCTATATAAATGCAAGTCTTTATGTTGCAAAAGTGAAATGAAATGCTGTTAGCTGGCCATGGCCAGGAACCCAGCCTGTGGCTATGGCCAATGAGCCACAAAAATTGGTTTTGTTGGCTGGTCAATTAAAAAAAAATTGTCCCAGCCCACAGCTGGGATTCTCAGGGGAAAACTTTTTTAAAAAACGTAATTTTGTTTGGCTGGTCAGCTGAAAAATATATATAAATGGCTGGGCAGTAAGAAGTGGAGGAGGAGGAAGAGCAGCATAAAGAGGAGGAAGAGCAGGAGCAGCATCAACCACCAGGCTCCCTAGCTGCCAGAGCTCTTAGAGAACAACAGATACAACAGCGCCTAACATGAACCATCCCTCCCCTCCCCAATACAGAAACAGTCCTGCCATCCTTATAGCCACTGTCTTCACAACTACTATTGGATTGCCTTCCTGCAATCCAGCCTTATGGGTTTTGCCCTCACTTCAGTACAAATATTAGCACCAACATGAAATCGAGAATAAAAAATGTTACTTCAACAACTCAGTTCATATTTATAAAACAGTCACCTTGCTGAATTGAGAATCAACCTTGTTCAAATCCTTATGGCCTGTCTTCTGTGCTTGTTTACCTATCCTAGAGCTCCTATGAAGTGTACCCCTGTGGCTACAGCTTGAGAGGTGGAAAGCTAATGAGCTTCCATTGAGGACACTTCAGATGGCCTTGTAGGGTGATCCTTAGTAACTCTGGACCTTGAGGGCCTAGCTACAGACTGCAGCATTTTGGCCGGGGCAGTATGGCCCTACTGGTTATTTAGTTTATATTGCCTTTCCTCATTCTTCCTTAACACTTACATATAAATGTAAGTTGTTTTTGCTGTTGTCACATTGTATACCAAGAATGTGCCTTAGGTAAGTCATTTGTGATACTTCAGATTGAAACATGTCCAGCAGAGTGAGTTGCTACATTGTGCAAGTACAGGTGGTGATTAACAACTTAGCCAATTACTTGCCTTATAGTTAAGGTCAAGATTTATCAAATTTAGAGACTTTGCATACAAAAGGAGATGTCAATTTCATACTCTCTCAAAAGAGAATTTTTCATTTAAAAATAAAATCATGGGGGGAAAATTTTGTCTCCTTAGCACCTCCCGTTAGTGCCAGTAGATGGCGCCACTGGGGCGCTAGACCACTATCGCCAGGGCGAGGTGAATCCAGCGCCGCAGGCCAAATCCGCACCCCCGCCCCCCACCCCCCGTAAGAGCTGTCAGTAAGAGTTATCGCCAGAACATCAACACCAGGTAGATCGTGACGTCAATGAGTATACAACACTCACTGACCGCCCGATTTGCAAAATTGATTCTCGCAACTTACCTCACCGCCTGGAGTAAACACCAACAGAGAGAGCTGGCATGCAGCACCAGGAAGCTTGCTCCAGCGACGTTATTTAAAGGGATCATCAGTAATCACTCCCAGCTGTCAGGTTAGTGCAGTTTCAGTGGTTTTTTGTTAGTTTCACCCACTGCAGCAGTTTCATTCAGTAATTTCAAGGTTCTTTTTTATCAGGAGTCTTCTGGCAACTAAAAAGTAGCTACATTTATTCTTCAAAGATTCAAACTGCTATACGTGCTAACATTAATGGGGGCTGTACTGGCATGCCACCTCGCCCTCCAGGATCTATGGCAGAGGGAGCGTAGGCAGCAAGAAATATGGGATCATGTGCACAGAGAGATGAGGAGGGATAAAAAAAATAGAGGGAGAAAATAGATTATGAGGGTAAACTAGCAAGAAATATAAAAGCAGGCCTTAAGAGCTTCTACAAGTATATAAAAAGGAAGAGAGTAGCTAAAGTAAACATTCGTCCCTTAGAGGATGAGACTGGGGAATTAATAATGGGAAACAAGGAAATGGCAGAGACTTTGAACAAATATTTTGTATCTGTCTTCATGGTAGAAGACACTAAAAGCATTCCAATAATAGTAGATAATCAAGGGGCAAAAGGGAGGGAGGAACTTAAAACAATCACTATCACTAGAGAAAAAGTACTAGGCAAACTAATGAGACTAAAGGCTGACAAATCCCCTGTACCCGATGGCCTGCATCCTAGGGTCTTAAAAGAAGTGGCTGCAGAGATAGTGGATGCATGGTTGTAATCTTCCAAAATTCCCTAGATTCTGGAAAGCTCCCAGCAGATTGGAAAACCGCAAATGTAACGCCCCTATTCAAGAAAGGAGGGAGACAGAAAGCAGAAAACTTGAGGCCAGTTAGCCGAATATCTATCATTGGGAAAATGCTGGAATCCATTATTAAGGGAGTAATAGCAGGACATTTAGAAAATCATAATACAATCAAGCAGAGGCAACATGACTTTATGAAAGGGAAATCATGTTTGACAAATTTATTAGAGTTCTTTGAGGATGTAATGAGCAGGGTGGATCAAGGGGAACCAGTAGATGTAGTGTATTTGGATTTCAAAAAGGCATTTGATAAGCTGCCACATAAAAGGTTACTGCACAAGATAAAAGCTCATGGTGTTGGGGGTAATATATTAGCATGGACAGAGTGTTATGTTCATAAATAAATAGACGTTTTCATTATGAACAGCTAGCTTGAGCTAGTCATTTATTCAGCCATGTGGACTAGTGTACAGACATCCATCTTGACTACTGCCTAGTGGGTAGCCCCCTACTAAACATACAGCTCCACCTAGTGTACCATTCTAGAATGACATGTTACTGATCATTACATCCCCCTTTCTTTGAGGTTAAGCAAAATCAATATCAATCAATATCAATCAATCATAACGACATAAACATCTTTACAACAGTCAACACATTTTCAAAGCTTTACTTTATGAACTCTAAGCTTTTCATTCTTTTATTATAGTTTTCTTTGTACTCAAAGATTAAGTCTATCAGGCTTTTTTTACTTCACGTGTGGATCTTCTCAGCACAGGTAAGTCTGATGTGTTTTCATGAGAGCCTGTATGTGTGTTTGTGTTAGATTGTTCTGGTGGTGAGTGACAAGATTCAGTTGCGGCATTGTCATCGATTTGCTCTTGGATAGTTTCTTGTGTTTTCAGGAGGGAACGGCGGTTCCTCCTGAGAATCTGTCCTTCCTCAGTTCTAACAGTGTATGACCTTGGTCCTACTTCCTCAAGAACTGTAGCTTTCCTGTTCCATGCATCTGGATCCTCAATCCTGACAACATCATCCCTTGTCAATGGTTTCAGAGTTTTGGATGACTTGTCATAGTGTGATTTCTGTTTCAGCTTTAACAGTTGAAGTCTCTGTCTCAGTTCCTTACTCTGCTTTTCTTTTGCACAGCAGGGTAGCGTGGTGCACAACTTGCGACCCATTAGGAGTTCAGCAGGTGAAGAACCACAGTCTAAAGGGGAGGCTCGGTAGCTCAGCAGGGTGAGATAAGGATTAAACTTGCTTTCTGTTGCTTTCTTCAGTAGCTGTTTGAGAACTTGAACACCTTTCTCTGCCTTACCATTCAACTGAGCATACAGCGGACTGGATGTGATGTGTTGAAAGTCATAATGTGTTGCAAACTGTTGCCACTCCTTACAGTTGAAGCATGGACCATTGTCGCTAACGGCAATCCTGGGAGTTCCATGTCTGGCGAAGATGGATTTAACATGCATTATGACACTGCTTGCTGAAGTGCTTGAGAGCAGCGCCATCTCAGGATAGTTAGAATAGTAGTCAATCACTATTAGATAGTCTTTACCATTCAAATGAAAGAGGTCCATACCAACCTTTTGCCATGGTGCTGTTGGTATGTCAGCTACTATCATTGGTTCCTTTGCTTGTTTGTTTTGGTGTTTCTGACATGTCTCACATATGCCTATCATGTTCTCAATGTCCTTATTTATGCCAGGCCAATAAACAGTGTCTCTTGCTCTCCTTTTGCATTTTTCAATTCCGAGGTGTCCCTCATGAATCCTTTTGAGCATGTCTTGACGTAGAGCCTGTGGAATGACTATTCTGTTCTGTTTTAGTAATAGTCCACTTGTGACACTTAACTCTGACCTGATGTGATAGCACTTTGGACAGGAACCTTTTGGCCAACCATGATGAATGTTCTCTATTACTGTTTGTAACACTGTGGCCTAGAAATTCGGTTGGTAGCACCGGCGCTGAGCGCCTAAAGAGACCTAGAATTGGGGCGATGCCCTATGTTGGGGCGGACGCTATGAAGATAGCGACAACTCAGATATTGACTATACATTTAGCGCCTGCGCTAAGTGTTTGCGCGCGCCCGCGAGCGCAAGCAGTTCATGACGTCATTTCAGTGTGCAACACCTTCTAGGAACGCCTGAGCGCATATTGGGTGGCGCCCGGAGCCTTAACGCCTAGCGCTATTAGTGACAGTTCGAGGGAGGGCTAGCAGGCCCTTCTCGGAGTAGGGGGCGCTATTTAAAGGGGACAGCTCTTGTGCAGAATCCTCAGCCACTTGGCCTGCTCATTGCGATCGTTGCTGGATAGAGCTGGCGAGCTACTGTGGAGCGGAGTTTTGGGAATTGAGCTTTACAGTACTTGGGACCTTCAAACCGAAGCACTTGCAGCACTACACCTAAAAGCCTTTTGACCAACTTGCATCGGAATGGGAGCTTCTTTGTAGGGCGATGGCCTCATCGCCCAACACTGTGAAGGGGCAGAGAGACGGCGGGAGACAGGGCCGGGATTGGCCAGAAGGAGGAGGGGCAATGGAGGTCGGCCAAACCGACGGGATGCTGCAAGGGTCTTTAGGCAGCAGGTGACAAGCCTTGACATGTCGGAGGAGCAGTGTTTGGGAAGGCTCCGATTCTGGAGGGACATTGTTACTGATCTGTGCCACCTGCTTGGTCAGGATCTGCAGCCACGTGAACGGTGCAGAACCTCTCTGTCCGTGATCGCTAAACTGAGTGATGGCCTCAATTTTTATGCCAACGGATCCTTTCAGTCAGCCATTGGGGACATTGCGACTGTCACTCAGGTTGCAGTCCACTGTTGCATCCGGCAAGTAACAGATGCCCTTTATAGGCGAAGGCATCAATTCATGACCTTGCCTCTGACCCTGCACAAGCAGGCGGAGCGCGCAGGGTATCGGTTCTATTGCGGACTTCCCCATGGTGCAGGGGGCGACTGACAGCACACACGTGGCTTTGAGGGCGCCATGCCATCATCCTTAGGACTTCCGCAACCGCAAGGGGCTCCACTCCCTCAACATGCAGCTGGTCTGTGACCACCGCCAAATCATCATGGCAGTCACCGCGCATTTCCCAGGGTGCAGCCACGATGCCTTTATCCTGCGGTTGACCTCAGTTTGTAACCTTTTTGAGGGGCTGGCTCGAAGACGAGGCTGGCTTACTGGGGACAAGGGCTATCCTCTCTGGCCATGGCTGATGACAACACTCCATGTGGCCGACACCCCAGCAGAAGAGCTGATCAGCAGCGGCCATCAGGCGACCAGGCACAGTAAACAGCACACTATTGGTGTTCTCAAAAAGCCTTTCCGATGTCTGGAACATTTGGGGGGATCCCTGCAGTACTCGCCGCAGCAAGTGGGACACATCGTCGTCGTCTGCTGCATGCTCCACAACTTGGCGAATCGACGCACCCAGCCAATTCCAGCTGTCCCTCAACGACCAGCAGAGCAGGCGGAGGAGGAGGAGGATGAGGAGGAGGAGGAGGAAGAGCAGGTGGAGGAGGAGGAGGATGAAGAGGAGGAGGAGGAGGAGGAGGAGCAGGCGGAGGAGGAGGAGGATGAGGAGGAGGAGGAGGAAGAGTAGGTGGAGGAGGAGGAGGATGAGGAGGAGGAGGAGGAGGAGCAGGCGGAGGAGGAGGAGGAGGAAGAGCAGGTGGAGGAGGAGGAAGATGAGGAGCAGGAGCAGGCAGAGGAGGAGGAGGAGGAGGAGGAGGAAGAGCAGGTGGAGGAGGAGGAGGAGGAGGAAGAGCAGGTGGAGGAGGAGGAGGATGAAGAGGAGGAGGAGGAAGAGCAGGCGGAGGAGAAGGAGGAGGAGGAGGAGGAAGAGCAGGTGGAGGAGGAGGAGGAGGAGGAGGAAGATGGAAGGGCTGCTGAAAGTGGAAGGGCCATACGTCAGAGGCTCATCAGGACTCGTTTCGATACCCCTGTGGCGGAATGAGGAGAGTCTTAACTCATGCGCACTTTGGATGTTTGACGGCCTCTGAATGCCAGCATCACTGAAAGTAGTCACGTGCACCATGCCACATTGAAACTTCTGTTTATTGGCACAAAAGTCTTTCATTACAGCAAAACAACGTTTTGTCAACAGAAACCATAAGTTACTAAATAACTGTGAACTCTTCAGCAAAGCTGCAAAACTCAACAAACCTTATGCAAATATAACAACAGGTGAGGGTGTCCTTGAATTTGGACAAAGAAACGTCTCAGCACCTCCCTCTACAACTGGCCCCTTGAGGGAGAACGACTTCTCTTTCGCGCCCGGCCCCTTCCCTCCCTGCTGCTCCTACGTAATTGGACCCCAGTGGCGGGCTCAATGCTGGGGGACGCCTGCTCACTGTGTGGAAGCGCAGAAGCCCCTGAGGCACGGCCTGGCCGACCTCTGGGCTTGGAGGGTGCGGACGCAGGATGCTTGATGTGACCATGGCTGGAAGCAGTGTGCCCTGCAGGTGGTGGCAGCTGCAATGCAGACATCCCAGCGCTGGCATGTGCAATGGTCTCCTGCCGAGAGAGGACACCTGCACCATGGTCGGACGACACACTGGCTATCTGAGGGGAGCGGCTCGGCTCATCCGCCACAATCGCATGCTCCACTGATTCCTGGCCTTGTATGGGACTGGAAGGGCCCGGGGTGATCCTAACTGATGCAGAGAGGGTGGCTGCAGTGAGAGATCGCGTTGCCTCAATCTGGGAGTGGAGGAGCCCAGCAAGTGACTGCATGGCAACAGTGAGGACCTGTGTGCCAGGTGCCAGTGCTTCGGAGAAGCCCTGGACAGTTCTTCTCATTGCTTCGGACAAGGCAGGTGCCGACCGCTCCACTGCCTCGGACAATCCTTGGACAGACCTTTCCAGGGATTGTCCGAAGCCCTGAACAGTCCTTTCCATGGCCGACTCAAAGCCGTGGACAGTCCTCTCCATTGTTGCCCCGAAGCCCTGGATAGACCTGTCCATTGTTTCCCCGAAGACCTGGAGAGTCCTCTCCATTGTTGCCCCAAAGCCCTGGAGAGTCCTCTCCATTGTTGCCCCGAAGTCCAACATACTCTTAACCAATGAATCTATTGACTCAGGCATCTTCTCCACTGCAGCCATCAGCTCCTTGTGTCTGACCCGGGCCTGTTTGCTCATTTCAGCCAGGCGATGCACCTCATCTGCACTCTGTGCAGCAGTCATGGCTACCTGCCTTGCCCTCCGGGGAGACGGCGGCCGAACTTGCCTATCCCCCTTACGTTGCTGCATGCCGCTTGGTCCGGCAACTGGTTCAGCCTCAGAGCACCCCCCCTCCCCTCCAGGGGACTACTATCCCCAGTCTGTAGATGTGTCCGCTCCCCGGATTCTGCAATGGCTGGTCCGGAGTCCTCCTGCTCCTCACCTCCGGTGGCACTGGCACTGGCAGCTTCAGTGCGTTGAGCCCGAGTTGGTGCTGATTCATCTGAAAGTAGGGAGGTGGAAGAGTGGCTTTAACAAAAGGACAGGTTTGCTGAAAGGCATGCCAGGTTGCGGCAAGGCTCTGACATGGCTGCACACTGAGGATGCATGCTGGCGGGGGGACCAAGTGGAAGGCAACAGGTGAAAAAGGTGAGACTCTTACCCTCGCTGTCGGAAATGGGGTCGGCAGATGCAGTGGTCACAGGACCAGACAGACGTCCTCCAAGAATCTGGTGCACTCTCTCCTCCAGATCCGTGAGAGTGACCACTTGTGGAGGACCGCCATCGGTTCGACGCTGCTCCTTCCGGATCATCGCCAGCTTGGACTGCAGGGGAAAGAAGGGGAAGTGCTGTAACATGATGCCTTGAGAGATCATCGCATGCCCCCCATGGTGCAAGAGCCCTTACATGAGGCCTTGAGAGGTCATCGCATGCCCCCCATGGTGCAAGAGCCCTTACATGAGGCCTTGAGAGATCATCGCATGCCCCCCATGGTGCAAGAGCCCTTACATGAGGCCTTGAGAGATCATCGCATGCCCCCCATGGTGCAAGAGCCCTTACATGAGGCCTTGAGAGATCATCGCATGCCCCCCATGGTGCAAGAGCCCTTACATGAGGCCTTGAGAGATCATCGCATGCCCCCCATGGTGCAAGAGCCCTTACATGAGGCCTTGAGACATCTGTCCATGTGTGTGGCCAGAAAGGGCCATGGGTGCTTGCAGGCAGATGGCCATTGGGGCATCATCACAACAGGGTGCCCGAAGTCAGCTGCAGATGGAGGGAATTAGAAGTTTGGTAAACCATCACTCACCCTAACGATCCGTGTGAGGTCGTTGAATTTCTTCCTGCACTGAACAGGGGTCCTGGTAGCCATGCTGCTGGAGTTGACCCTCACAGCAACCTCCCTCCAAGATCGTCGGTAAGCCTTCTGGTTCGGCCTCTTGCCATTGTCTGGATACAGGACATCTCGACGGCGCTCAACTGCAGCCACCAAGTGGTCCAGAGCCTCAGTGCTGAAGCGCTCTGCTCTCTGTCTAACCTTCTCCATGCTCAACAAGTTTCTAACGCCAGAGAAGGGCGAGCGCCGATTCTGAGGACTACAGGGCGTTGGGTGTTGAAGCTCAGGCTGACTGACCCACCCCTTTAAGAGCCGGCCGGTGCCTGCAAGTCTCGTGCTTTCCCGTAATTGAGATCACCTGCGCTGCGCCCGTCCGCGTCGATATTGAGTAGCGCCTGAACTTTTGCGCCTTAGGAGCACCGTGCAACAGCTGAATTAGCGCCTCAATCCCCTTTGGGGGCGATGCAACCCAATATCGCGCCAGGCGGCGATAAGTTTCGTCTGGCTATAAACTTTGCGCAGCGCCAGTTCTAACGCCTCAAGCGGGGCTATACCCAATTTCTAGGCCTGTATCTTTTACTGTTTCTTCTGCTATTTGCTTTGATTTTGTGTCTGACACGGGCAGCGCAGCAGTGACCATACTCACATGAACATCCACGTCTTCCTCAGTAGAGCTCACATGACTCATTGTGGGTGCTCGGGATAGTGCATCTGCTAACACTATGGGGGAGAAATTGGGTGAGTAGCACCACTTGTTAGCGCCTAAAGAGGCAGGCAGTGGCTGTAGCGCCACTGGCTGCACCTCCCGCGATATTGAGTTGGGGCGATAATGGTGGCGTTAGCCTTTTGCGCAGCGCCGCCACCGATGACGTCATTGGTGTGCGCAGCACCCCATTCACGCCCCGTTCACGATATTTGGTTGCGAACACCGCAGTTGCGCCGTTCGCTACCCGCGCTCGGTTCACGGGGCCTTACTGTGCCGGCGCAAGTTAAGTTAAGGTGGAGGTGCGGGGCGGCTGCCTTTTTCGGTGGCCGCCTGCCAGCACCTCCGTCCCCGGCCTCCTGATGCCCCCCCCCCCCCGCGGCATTGCCAGCTGTTTCCCGAGAGCCCGGCACTTCTCCTCGGTGCCGGGCTCTTTTGCCGGCATTCGCGATCGGGGATCGCGCTGTTGCAGGCCCCTCCCCCTTAACAATGGGAGGAAGGCCTGCAGTACCGCAGCGTGCCGTGCCGCAGCGTGTGGCGTTGCGGCACGTTGCGCTGTGATATTCAGTTTCAGCGCCCTCAGAGGGACGCGGAGCGCCTCGAGCCTTGCCCCGTCTCCCTCTAGGGGCAATGAAACTGAATATTGGACGATCGCTGAAGACTCGAACGCTAAATCCTGTGCTCAGGCGAACTTGGCGCCAGTTTGGTGCCTCAACCCAATTTCTAGGCCTATGTGTTTGCCTGGTGTGTAGATCAGTTCAAAGTCATATCTTTGCAGCTTCATCATGAGTCGTTGAATCCTTGGAGACATCTCATTCAGATTTTTTTTTATGATGGCAACCAGTAGGCAATGGCCTGTCTCAACTGTGAAGGTGGGAAGTCCATATATGTAGCCATGGAACTTTTCTAGTCCAACTACCAAGCCTAGACATTCCTTTTCAATCTGGGCATATCGACACTCAGAATCAGTCATAGACCTGGAGGCATAGGCAACAGGCTTCCAATCTTCACCCTCTGCTTGTAGCAAGACTGCACCTAGGCCATCTTTTGATGCATCCATTGACACTTTGATTCTCTTTGTTGGGTCAAAGAAGGTGAGTACAGGTGTGGTTGTCAGCACTGTTTTAAGGTTCATCCACTCTTGTTCATGTCTTTCTGTCCATGCGAACTCATTTGTTTTATGTAGCAGGTCACGCAGACAGGCTGTCTTGGCTGACAAGTTAGGAATGAACTTTCCAATGAAGATTATCATCCCCATGATGCGTAGCACTCCTTTTTTGTCAGTGGGTCGGGGCATTTTGAGTATGGTGTTTACTTTTTCCATATCTGGCTCTATTCCTTTACCAGATAGATTATCTCCTAGGAAAGTGACTTCCTGGACGCCAAACTGACACTTGGCTTTGTTGAGCTTCAGTCCATTCCGGCGAATGCTCTGTAGCACTTTAGTCAGTCTCTCATTGTGTTCTTTCAGTGTGGAGCCCCAGATGATGATGTCATCAACATAGACCCGAACTCCTTCCAGACCTTCAATTATGTTTTCCATCGCTCTATGAAAGATTTCAGATGCAGATATTATCCCGAAAGGCATTCTGAGGAAACAATACCTGCCAAATGGTGTGTTGAAGGTACAGTATTTGGTGCTCTCTTCATCCAGTTTTAGTTGCCAAAATCCTTGTGAGTCATCGAGCTTTGTGAAGTATCTGGCACCTGACATTTCACTGGTGATTTCTTCTTGCTTGGGAATCTGGTAGTGTTCACGTTTTATGTTTGCATTTAAGTCCTTTGGATCCATGCATACTCTTAGATCATTGTTCTTTTTCTTTACACATACCATGGAGTTAACCCAATCTGTTGGCTCTTCGACTTTCCTGATGACTCCTAGTGTGGTCATTCTGTCCAGTTCGTTCTTGAGCCGGTCACGCAGGGGTGCTGGAACTCTCCGTGGAGCATGTACCACTGGCTGAGCATCCTCCTTTAGCTGGATCTTGTAAGTGAATGGTAGAACTCCAAATCCTTTGAACACATCCTGGAAATTACTCACTACAGAATCCACTGAGTCATCTGGTCTGCTTATGGCACTGTTTATACGGTAGACTCTCTTGACCAGTTCTAAGTCCTCACAAGCTTTGTCACCTAGTAGTGAATCAAGTCCTTCAGCCACAACAGAAAACATGAGATGATGCACTTTGTCTTTGACTGTCACTTTGAGTGTGCATACACCTAAGCTATCTATTTTCTGTCCATTATAGTTCTTCAGTAGTACTGACTTTTTCTGTATTTTGGGCTTTTCTTTCATATTTTTAATGTCACTCATACTGATTAAGTTTGCTTTTGCCCCAGTGACTAGTTTCAATGTAACTAATGCTCCATTTACACGCAGTGGCATCATCAATTTGTCCTCTTTTACTGCATTAACTTTATGTTCAGCATTGTCCATTCCTGAGGGCTGCACATTTTCTGTATCCTTTTCTATATTGTCACATGACACCATTCCTACAAAAAATGTCTCACTTAAATCAGTGTCCTCAATCACATTGACTTGTTGCCCTTTCTTTGTTTTTACTTTTGAAAAGCATTGTTTGGCAAAGTGATTCTTTCCATTACATTTTGTGCACATTTTCCCAAACGCTGGGTATTGTCTTGACTGGTGTTTGTAACCACAGCGTTTACAATTAAAAGTTCCATCCTCCGATTGCTTTGCATTTCTGTTCTGCCCATGTTTCTTCCCTTTGTAGGACACAGCACCGACAGCAGCACAGTCACTCATTACAGTCGCATCATTATTAATTTCACTGAAAGTCTTTGCGTGCTGCCGAGCTAGCTCACTGGCATGGCATATTTTCACAGCATCCTCCAATGTTAGTTCGGTTTCTCTCAACAAACGTTCCCTGACCTTTTTATCATGAATACCAAACACAATCTGGTCACGAATCATGGATGATTTCAGTTCAGAGAAATTACATGTCTGTGCTTTCAGTTTCAGATCGGTCACAAAGCTATCTAAAGTCTCATTTTGCTGCTGTGTCCGTGAACGGAACACGTACCTCTCATAGGTCTCATTCTTTTTGGGAGAACAATGTGTATCAAACTTCTTTAGCACATCGTCCATTTTTTCTCTGTCCTCCTCTTGATCAAATACAAATGTATTAAATACCTCTATCACCTGCGGGCCTGCAACCATGAGCAGCAACGCTATTTTCCTTGCGTCTGGCTTCATACCGAACCCGATGGCAGCAATGTAGAGTTCGAATTGTTGATTGAAAGTCCGCTAATTGCAGTCGACATTCCCCATGAGTTTCAAACCCTCTGGTGGCTTCAAATTCTCCATGTCGTGTTTCACAATATTCAGCAGATATTACCAATCCTGGTACCATGTTATGTTCGTAAATAAATAGACGTTTTCATTATGAACAGCTAGCTTGAGCTAGTCATTTATTCAGCCATGTGGACTAGTGTACAGGCATCCATCTTGACTACTGCCTTGTGGGTAGCCCCCTACTAAACATACAGCTCCACCTAGTGTACCATTCTAGAATGACATGTTACTGATCATTACACAGAGGATTGGCTAACTAACAGAAGAGAGTCGGGATAAATGGGTCATTTTCATGTTGGCAAACTGTAACTAATGGGGTGCCACAGGGATCAGTGCTGGGGCCTCAACTATTTACAATCTATATTAATGACTTAGATGAAGGGACCAAGTGTACTATAGCCAAATTTGTTGATGGTACAAAGAGAGGTGGGAAAGCAAGTTGTGAGGAGGACACAAAAATCTGCAAAGGGATATAGATATGTTAATTGAATGGACAAACATTTGGCAGATGGACTATAATGTAGGAAAATGTGATGTTATAGAAACATAGAAGAAGGTAGGAGCAGGAGTAGGCCATTCGGCCCCTCTAGCATGCTCTGCCATTCAATGCAATCATGGGTGATCATCCAAGTTGGCTGATCATCCAAGTTCAGTACCTGGTCCCTGCTTTCTCCCCATACCCCTTGATCCCTTTAGCCTTAAGAAATATATCCAACTCCTTCTTGAATATATTTAATGAATTGGCCTCTACTGCCTTCTGTGGTAGAGAATTCCACAGGTTCACCACTCTCTGGGTGAAGAAATTCCTCCTAATTTCTGTCCTAAAAGGCCTACCCCTTATCCTTAGACTGTGACCCCTGGTTCTGGACTCCCCGACCATCGGGAACATCCTCCCTGCATCTAGTCTGTCCAGTCCTGCCAGAATTTTATAAGTTTTAATGAGATCCCCTCTCATTCTTCTAAACTCCAGCGAGTACAAGCCCAATTGACCCAATCTCTCCTCATATGTCATTCCTGCCATCCCAGGTATCAGCCTGGTGAATCTTCGATGAACTCCTTCCATGGCAAGAATATCCTTCCTCAGATAAGGCGACCAAAACTGCACACAATACTCAAGATGTGGTCTCACCAAGGCCCTGTACAACTGCAGCAAGACATCCTTGTTCTTGTACGCAAACCCTCTCGCTATGAAGGCCAATATATCATTTGCCTTCTTAACCGCCTGCTGCACCTGCATGCTTAACTTCAGCGACTGGTGCACAAGGACACCCAGTTATCCACTTTGGTAGGAAGACTAGAAAAGCAAAATATTATTTAAATGGAGAGAGACTACAGAATGCTATGGTACAGAGGGTGTCCTCGTACATGAAACACAAAAAGTTAGCATGCAGGTACAGCAAGTAATTAGGAAGGCAAATGGAATGCAGGCATTTATTGCAAGGGGGATGGAGTATAAAAGTGGGGAAGTCTTTCTACAACTGTACAGGGAGCTGGTGAGACCACACCTGGAGTACTGTGTACAGTTTTGGTCTCCTTATTTTTTTAATTTATTCGTTTATGGGATGTGGGCATCGCTGGCAAGGCCAGCATTTATTACCCATCCCTAGTTGCCCTTGAGAAGGTGGTGGTGAGCCGCTTTCCTAAAATGCTGCAGTCCATGTGGTGAAGGTGCTCCCACAGTGCTGCTAGGTAGGGAGTTCCAGGATTTTGACCCAGCGACGATGAAGGATTGGCAATATACTTCTAAGTCAGGATGGTGTGTGACTTGGAGGAGAACTTGGAGGTGGTGGTGTTCCCATGTATCTGCTGCCCTTGTCCTTCTAGGTGGAAGAGATCGCGGATTTGGGAGGTGCTGCCGAAGAAGCCTTGGCGAGTTGCTGCAGTGCATCTTGTAGATGGTGGAGGGAGTGAATGTTTAAGGTGGTGGATGGGGTGCCAATCTAGCGGGCTGCTTTGTCCTGGATGGTGTCAAGCTTCTTGAGTGTTGTTGGAGTTGCACTCATCTAGGCAAGTGGAGAGTATTCCATCACACTCCTTACTTGTGCCTTGTAGATGATAGAAAGGCTTTGGGAGTCAGGAGGTGAGACACTCACCGCAGAATACCTAGCCTTTGACCTGCTCTTGTTGCCACAGTATTTATGTGGCTGGTCCAGTTAGGTTTCTGGTCATTAGTGACCCCCAGGATGTTGATGGTGCGGGATTCGGCGATGGTAATGCCATTGAATGTCAAGGGGTGCTGGTTAGACTCTCGCTTGTTGGACATAGTCATTGCCTGGCACTTCTGTGGCGTGAATGTTACCTGCCACTTATCAGCCCAAGTCTGAACGTCATCCAGGTCTTGTTGCATGCGGGTATGGACTGCTTCATTATCTGAGGAGTCGTGAATGGCACTGAACGCTGTGCAGTCATCAGCGAACATCCCCTTTTCTGACCTTATGTTGGAGGGAAGGTCATTGATGAAGCAGCTGAAGATGGTTGGGCCTAGGACACTGTCCTGAGGAACTCCTGCAGTGATGTCCAGGGGCTGTGATGATTGACCTTCAATCACCACAACTATCTTCCTTTGTGCTAGGTATGACTCCAGCCAGTGGAGAGTTTTCCCCCCGATTCCCATTGACTTCAGTTTTACTGGGGTTCCTTGATGCCACACTCGGTCAAAATCTGTCTTGATGTCAGGGGCAGTCACTCTCACCTCACCTCTGGAATTCAGCTCCTTTGTCCATGTTTGGACCAAGGCTGTAATGAGGTCGGGAGCCGAGTGGTCTTGGCGGAACCCAAACTGGGCATCAGTGAGCAGGTTATTGGTGAGTAACTGCTGCTTGATAGCACTGTCAATAACACCTTCCATCACTTTGCTGAAGATTGAGAATAGACTGATGGGACGGTAATTGGCCGGATTGGATTTGTCCTGCTTTTTGTGCATTGGTGGCAGTTCAGAGAAGGTTCACTAGGTTGACTTCTGAGATGAACGGGTTGTCTTATGAGGAAAGGTTGAGCAGGTTGGGCCTATACTCATTGGAGTTTAGAAGAATGAGAGGTGATCTTCTTGAAACATGTAAGATTCCGAGGGGGCTTGACAGGGTAGATGCTGAGAGGATGCTTCCCCTCGTGGGGGAATCTAGAACTAGGGGGCATAGTTTCAGAATAAGGGGTCACCCATTTAATACGGAGATGAAGGAGGAATTTCTTCTCTCAGAGGGTCGTGAATCTTTGGAATTCTCTACCTCAGAGAGCTGTGGAGGCTGAGTCAGTGAATATATTCAAGGCTGAGATAGACAGATATTTGAGCTACATGGGAGTCAAGGGTTATGGGGAGCAGGCGTGAAAGTGGAGTTGAGGCCAAGATCAGATCAGCCATGATCTCATTGAATGGTGGAGCAGGCTTGAGGGGCCGAATGGACTACTCATGCTCCTATTTCTTATCTTCTTATGTTCTTATCAGGGCTATCACCAAGAGGCCTTGCCTTTACCAGCAGGGGAGTTATCCCCGGTGTCCTGGCCAATATTTATCCCTCAACCAACATAACAAAAACAGAATATCTGGTCATTATCACATTGCTGTTTGTGGGAGCTTGCTGTGCACAAACTGGTTGCCGCCTTTCCCACATTACAACAGTGACTACACTTCAAAAGTACTTCATTGGCTGTAAAGTCCTTTGAGATGTCCGGTGCTCATGAAAGGCATTATATAAATGCAAGTCTTTTTCTTTTTTCCGAGGATATTCCGAGAGCACTTCTCCTACCTTCAATTAAGCGAGGAGGTGTGTATTCGATGGCTCCACTTCACCAAGGAGGTGGTCACAGAACACTGCCACCTCCTCCAAACAGACCTCCAGCCTCACACCAGGATAACTTAAACCCCAGATCCCTTTTGCTCACCACATCCCCATCATTCCATCCCTCTCGCAGGCCATATCACAGCACAAAGCTGAAATGAGAGACACCACAAAAGAATGGTAAGTGAAGTAATAAATTTATCAAAAAAGTAGTGGACACACTTTTACACCAAAAATATTTACTTTTTACCCTTGTGCAATTCCTTAGTGCCTCTCGTTACCGTGCCTTTGCCTGCTCTCGTGCTCCTATGCTCCTACGGCTGGTGGAAGGCTGCTGAGTGTCCGTGCGGGAGACTTCAGATGGCCTTGCAGGATGTCCTCGACCAGCTCTGACCTGGAAGGCCCAGCTGTAGACTGCACCACCTCAGCCTGGGCGGCAGCAGTCTGGGCTGGCTGGATGACAGGCAGTGACAAGGGCAATGGCGGAGTGGCAGTGGTGGGAGCAGGAATGCTGTCATCCTGAGAGAGGACAGCAGTTTCTGCTCCACTGACCCACTGCCACTCTCCCGGGTCAGCGCCTCAGCATCCCTAGCAATCTTTTGGATCACAGATTGCTGGTCTGCTGCGATACCGTGAAAGCCCCAGTCGATGGTAGTAGACCCAGCCACGATAGCAGCAGTCAGAGCTTACGTGGCATCAAGCTGAGGCTGCATGAGAGCAGTCTGAGATTGGATGCCACCAAGCATCGATTCCATTACAGCACTAAGACATTGCATCGCTTCCGCCTGTGCTGCAATGGAAACTGCCAGATTGCCCTTAACACACGCCCACGGTCTCTCTGGGAGTCTACCATCCTTTGCAGACTGCAAATGATGGGCTCCATGGTGTGCGCAGAGCATTGTGCAATGTTGGAGATGGATTCCTCCATGCTCTGTACCATTGCCGAGAACCTCTCAGGCACCCTTGCCATTGCACCTATTATCTCCATGTGACTGCCCATCACCTTTCTTCTAAAGGCCTCCCCATCGAGGTCCTCATCTGAGTCCTGTGCAGCAGAACTCACGTGCGATATCACCCTCCAGGGAGCTGGCCCCCAAGCTACCCTTCCCCCCTGGCCTTGCTCCAGGCCATTTGTCTCCGGTGCCTCACCCTGTGCAGATCCCGATACTATACTAGCCTCTAAAGAACGTTTAGTGCCACTTTCTGAACTGGTGTCTGTGGGTGAGACATGCAGTGACGCAGTGTGTGCTTCCTCCTCCTCTTCTCCCGCCTCGCTCTCTACGATGCCCTCAGGGACAGGATGCTCAAGTGCTTGCTGATTATCTGAAAGCATAAAGGCACAAGAGTCGGGTTATGGTGAGGGGAGAGGGGCAGGAAGGGAGAAATGCATGCATACAGCATGATTAGCTGGAAAGTACGAAAGTCTTGTGGGGTGAGGGGGGAAGTGGGAGAAGATGTAAGGATGAACATACCATTGTTGTCCCCAAGGGGGTCAACGTCGCCAGTGGCCATGGCGCACACCACCTGGCGCCCAATGAGTGTGTGAGTGAGTGTGGAGCAATGTGTTTGGGTGATGTGTCTGCCATAGTTGAATAGCTGTCATTGTGTGCAAGGTGTGAGATGTGGGTGTAAGTGTTGGCAGGTAGAGATTGTTGGTGGGTGAGTGCTGGGGGTGTGGTGCTTTGGGCAGTGTGTGAAGATTGTGGTACAGATGGTGGTATGTAGCATTTGTTGAAGCATTCACTCACCCCGCCCACCCAAGTGAGATCGTTAAATTTCTTCCTGCACTGTGCGTGGGTCCTGGAGACCACAGTGCTGCCCGAGACGTGCTGCACTACCTCCCTCCTCAAGGTGAGGAAGACTTCTGGCAAGGGCCTCCTGCCAGTTGCCGGGTAGAGCACCGCCCTCCGTCTCGCCACAGCCAATGTCTCCAATGCTTCATCAGAGAATCTGTGGACTCTCTCCCTGGGGCGTGGACCTGTCATGAGCACACCTGGTTCAGTCCTCCGACTCCTTCTCCTTATTCTGCTTCTGCTTGCTGAGGCAGCATCGCAGGCAGCAATTCTGAGAATTAGGTGCTGCAGCATCAATGAACCTCCCCTTTAAGTAGTGAAAAAAGCCTGTGGCAATGATGAGTTGTGATTAGACTGCATGTAATATTGGTCCACCCTTTTAGTCTAACGCCAATGAGCTTGGATTTTAAGACTTGATTTAGGTCTGCAATCATTTTATTGAGCAGTGAGCACGAATTTTTCGTGCAGCCTAAAGCATTTGCGCCTGGCGCTAATTCTCCAACTTTTCTACTGACACCGCCCATTCCTTGGCTTTAATGAGGTAGAATTTCAGCTGTCCCGTTCTCAGGCCCAGAATCAGCGCATGCGCCCAATCATGTGGGCGCAATTAGGAACCAAAATTGGTCAGGTGCCCTCATTATCATGAAATAAGCAGACTGCCTGTGCTACTAGTGCTATTGATTGGCAGTATGCCTAATGGGGTAGTGGGACTATCAGGCGTCCTGACACTATTTAAAGGTAGCTTGCACCCCTTGAAGGGCAGGTGCACTTTGGATGCAGACAACTGTTACTGAAGGTTTGTCAGATGGTAGGCAAAAGAAAATCTGCAATGGTCCACATGCTGCTTTTCAGATGCCGATTTAGAGGTCCTGGTAGAGGAGGTTGGCAGGAAGAGGGACGTCCACTTCCCACCAGGTAGCAGGAAGGTGGAATGTGTTCAGACAAGCTGCTCGGCAGCAGTGGGCAGAGGTGGCAGAGCGGGTTTAATGGCCTGACCAGGGTTGCTAAAGTAAGCCTCCAAACTCAAATCTCACATTAATCCCTGTTTACCCCTGCACTACCTGTAGCCCCAGTATTCATAATCCTTCCCTGCCCCAATTACCAGCACTCTCCTTTAATCACTGTAGCACACTTCACTCCATCTCCTTCTGCACCTAATGCCAAACTCTGCACCTGCTTCTCTCCTCACTATTACATCCTTCACATCCTCATATCTCTACCATGCTTTACACACCAGCATCCTTTTCTAACTTCACATGAACAGCCTCAAAGCATCTCACTAGGCTACCACCAACACTCTCCCTTTTGTATTGCAGGGAAAGATCACGAGCAATAGTACAGAGGATGGCGAGAATAATAGAAGGTGGAGCATCCATTGAGGTCCTCTCCCCAGTTGAGGAGGACATCATGGAGATCGTGGGGATGGGTTGCGTCAGAGATGTGCAGAGAGCCGAGGCTGAAGGATGGGTCGAGCAGGGTTCTTGGCTATCTTACACTTTTTCACATCTTACTGAAATCTCACTCTCATGCACTATGCATGATAAAGTTCAGCTGCTTTCAACAGCTATTCATCTATCTCGTCCTATCTTTCATACTAAATACTAATCCCTCTCTCTGTCTTCCCTCTCAGGTAAAGCAAATGTAGAGTGCCCAAAGGACAAGGAGATGGAAGAACATAAGAAATACAGCAGTAGTCGGCCATTTGGCCTCTCAAGCCTACTCCCCATTCAATAAGGTCATGGCTGAAATTCTACATCAACTCCACTTTCCTGTCCTATCCCCATATCCGTTGATTCACTTAATGTCCAAAAACTTATCAATCTCTGTCTTGAATATACTCAACAACTGAGAATCCACAGCCCTCTGGGTTAGAGAATTCCAAAGATTCACAACCCATTGAGTGAAGAAATTTCTCCTCATCTCAGTCCTAAATGGCCATCTCCTTATTCTGAGACTGTGACCCCTAGTTCTAGGCTCCCAGCCAGAGAAAACATCATCCCAACATCTACCCTGTCAAGCCTTGTAACAATTCTATATGTTTCAATGAGATCACCTCTCATTCTTCTAAATTTTAGGGAATATAGGCTTAGTCTCCTCAATCTCTCCTCATCGGACAATCCCCCCATCGCAAGAATCAGTCTGGTGAACCTTTGTTGCACTCCCTCTGCGTATATACTTCCTTAGGTAAGGAGACCAAACTGTAAATAGTACTCCAGGTGTGGTCTCACTAAGGCCCTATATATTGCAGCAAGACTTCCATACTCCTATACTCCAACCCCCTTGCAATAAAGGCTAACATACAATTTGCCTGCCTAATTGCTTGCTGTTTCTGCATGTTAACTTTCTGTGATTCATGTACAGGGACTCCCAAACCCATCTGAATATCAAAATTTAACATTAAAACATAAGAAATAGGAGTAGGAGTACCCCATTTGGCCCTTTGAGCCTGCTCTGCCATTCAGTAAGATCATGGCTGATCTTTTACCTCAACTTCACTTTCCTGCACTATCCCCACATCCCTTGATTCCCTTAATATCCAAAAATCCATCTTGAATATACTCAACAACTGAGCATCAACAGTCCTCTGGGGTAGAGAATTCCAAAGATTCACAACCCTTTGAGTGAAGAAATTTCTCCTCATCTCAGTCCTAAATGGCCATCTCCTTATTCTGAGACTGTGACCCCTAGTTCTAGACTCCCAGCCAGAGAAAACATCATCCCAACATCTACCCTGTCAAGCCTTGTAACAATTTTATATGTTTCAATGAGATCACCTCTCATTCTTCTAAACTCCAGAGAATATAGGCCTAGTCTACTAAATCTCTCCTCATAGGACAATCCCCCCATCCCAGGAATCAGTCTAGTGAACCTTTGTTGCACTCCCTCTAAAGCAAGTATATCCTTCCTTAGGTAAGGAGACCAAAACTGTACACAATGCTCCAGGTGTGGTCTCACCAGAGCCCTATATATTGCAGTAAGACTTCTTACTCTTATACTCCAATCCTCTTGTAATAAATGCTAACATACCAGTTGCTTTCCTAATTGCTTGCTGTACCTATATATTAACTTTGTGATTCATGTACAAGGACACCCAGGTCCCTCTGAACACCAACATTTCCCAATCTCTCACCATTTAAAAAATACTCTGCTTTTGTATTTTTTCCACCAAAGTGGATAACTTCACATTTCTCCACATTATATTCCATCTGTCATGTTCTTACCCACTCACTTAACCTATCTATATCCCTGTGCAGCCTCTTTGCATCCTCCTCACAACTTACTTTCCCACCTAGCTTTGTATCATCAGCAAACTTGGATTAATTGATATCGATTGTAAATAGCTGAGGCCCAAGCACTGATCCTTGCCGTAACCCACTAGTTACAGCCTGCCAACCCAAAAATGATCCGCTTATTCCTACTCTCTGTTTTCTGTCCGTTAAACAATCCTCATTCCATGCTAATATATTACCCCCAATCCCATGAGCCTTAATTTTGTGTAATAACCTCTTGTGTGGCATCTTATCGAATGCTTTTTGTAAATAAAAATACACTATATCCACTGCTACCCCCTTATTTACCCTGCTAGTTACAACTTCATTAAGCTCTAATAGATTTGTCAAACACGATTTCCCTTTCATAAAACCGTGTTGACTCTGCTTAATCATATTGTGATTTTCTAAGTGCTCTGTTACCACATAGTTAATAATAGATTCTAGCATTTTCCCGACTACTGATGTCAGGCTAACTGGTCTACGGTTCTTGGTTTTCTCTCTCCCTCCTTTCTTGAATAGTGGGGTTACAGTTGCTACCTTCCAATCCACGGGGACTGTTCTCAAATCTAGAGAATTCTGGAAGATCAAAACTAATGTAACTCTATCTCTGCAGTCACCTCTTTTAAAACCCTAGGATGTAGGCCATCAGGTCCAGGGGATTTGTCAGCTTTTAGTCTCATTAATTTCTCCAGTACTTTTTCTTTACTAATATTAATTAGATAAGTTCCTCACTCTCATTAGACCCTTGGTTCCCCAAATATTCTTTGTTTCTTACTTTTTTATTTATTCACTGGATGTGGGCATCCCTGGCAAGACCAGCAATTATTGCGCATCCCTAATTACCCTCGAGAAGGTGGTGATGAGCAGCTTTCTCGAACCGCTGCAGTCCATGTGGTGAAGGTACTGCCATGGTGCTGTTAGGGAAGGAGTTCCAGGATTTTGACCCAGCAACGATGAAAGAAGGGCGATATATTTCCAAGTCACGATGGTGTGTGATTTGGTACACACTGCAGCCACGGTGCGCCGGTGGTGGAGGGAGTGAATGTTTAAGGTGGTGGATGGGGTGCCAATCAAGTGGGCTGCTTTGTCCTGGATGATGTCGTGCTTCTTGAGTGTTGTTGGAGCTGCACTCATCCAGGCAAGTGGAGAGTATTCTGTCACACTCCTGACTTGTGCCTTGTAGATGATGGAAAGGCTTTAGGGAGTCAGAAGGTGAGACACTAGCTGCAGAGTACCCAGCCTCTGACCTGCTCTTGTAGCCACAGTATTTATATGGCTGGTCCAGTTAAGTTTCTAGGATGTTGATGGTCGGGGATTCAGCGATAGTAATGCAATTGAAGTCAAGGGGCGGTGGTTAAACTCTCTTGTTGGAGATAATCATTGCCTGACACTTGTGTGGCTCGAATGTTAATTGCCATTTATCAGCCCAAGCCTGAATGTTGTCCAGGTCTTGTTGCATGCGGGCACGGAGGGCTTCATTATCTGGGGAGTTGCGAATGGAACTGAACACTGTGCAAGCATCAGCGAACATCTGCACTTCTGACCTTATGATGGAAGGAAGGTCATTGATGAAGCAGCTGAAGGTGGTTGAGCCTAAGACACTGCCCTGAGCAACTCCTGCAATGATGAGGCTGAGATGATTGACCTCCAACAATCACAACCATCTTCCTTTGTGCTTGGTATGACTCCAACCAGTGGAGAGTTTTTCCCCTGATTCCCATTGACATTAATTTTACTAGGGCTCCTTGATGCCACACTCGGTCAAATGCTGCCTCGATGTCAAGGGCAGTCACTCTCACCTCACCTTTGGAATTCAGCTCTTTTGCCCATGTGTGGACCAAGGCTGTAATGAGGTCGGGAGCCGAGTGGTCCCAAACTGAGCATCGGTGAGCAGGTTATTGGTGAGTAAGTGCCGCTTGATAGCAATGTCGATGATAATCATCAGCAAAGTGCTGGAAGGTAAGAGTAGACTGATAGGGCGGTAATTGGCTGGATTGGATTTGTCCTGCTTTTTGTGGACAGGACCTGGGGGAGAGCAGTGACCGAGGCGGAGCATAAAAGCGGCGGCAGCAGCGAGGCCCGACCACAGCGGCTGGACCTGGGGGAGAGCAGCGACCGAGGCGGAACATAAAAGCGGCGGCAGCAGCGAGGCCCGACCACAGCGGCTGGACCTGGGGGGAGAGCAGCGACTGAGGCAGAGCATAAAAGCGGCGGCAGCAGCGAGGCCTGACCACAGTGGCTGGACCTGGGGGAGAGCAGCGACTGAGGTGGAGCATAAAAGCGGCTGCAGCAGCGAGGCCCAACCACAGCGGCTGGACCTGGGGGAGAGCAGCGACCGAGGTGGAGCATAAAAGCGGCTGCAGCAGCGAGGCCTGAACACAGTGGCTGGACCTGGGGGAGAGCAGCGACCGAGGTGGAGCATAAAAGCGGCTGCAGCAGCGAGGCCTGAACACAGTGGCTGGACCTGGGGGAGAGCAGCGACCGAGGTGGAGCATAAAAGCGGCGGCAGCAGCGAGGCCCGACCACAGCGGCTGGACCTGGGGGAGAGCAGCGACCGAGGCGGAGCATAAAAGCGGTGGCAGCAGCGAGGCCCGACCACAGCGGCTGGACCTGGGGGAGAGCAGCGACCGAGGCGGAGCATAAAAGCGGTGGCAGCAGTGAGGCATACCAACTCAGCAACGGGAAGAGAGGTAAAAAGTAATCAGAGTGTGACGTCACCAGGAAGCAGGTAAGTGATTGGTTGGTGAGTATTTCTCTATTTTTGTAAACTTTAACTCTGTGGTTTATAGTTGCTAAGGGTTTTTCTGGTGTAGCGGGGACTGTTGGTAAACCATACAAGCGCCCTAGTGTATATCTTTAATTGGTGGTATTGAATTAATTTAAATTAATTAAAAGGTAAGTCATGTCAGGACAGCCCAGCCCCGTGTTATGCTCCTCTTGCTCTATGTGGGAATTCAGGGACGCTGCCTGTGTACCTGATGGCCATGTGTGCCAGAAATGTATCCAGCTGCAGCTACTAGTAGACCGCATTGCGGCGCTGGAGCTGTGGATGGATGAGTTTTGGAGCATTCACGATGCTGAGAGGGTTGTGAATAACACGTTTAGTGAGTTGGTCATGTAAAGTCCGCGCCTCAATAATACACGGACTTCGGGAGAACAATTAAACAGGTATTTTACTGAACAGAGGGTAACGTCAGACTGAAGTACAGAAGCCTGCTAGGGCTTTTTATACAGGGGTGGTCACTGCTGGTATTGCAGTATAAAATCAGTTCTTCTCTTAAAGGTACATACACAACAATTCCTCCCCTTTTAGATAAACAGTACATAACATTCATTTAACCACTAAATAATAACTAATTACAATTACAATTTTCTCGGTACTATGTACATCAACTGAAATAATCATTTATAAGTTCAGTCTTTGAGGAGGCTTCCTAATCCTGACTGGATAGCGCCTTTCTCGAGTATCCTGTTCTTGCGGCGGAGTCGATTCTGGCTCATTGTCATTGGTTGGTTCGTCAGCTTCCAATACCACTGCTTCTGAGGTAGACGCAATCTGTACTTCGGGCTCATTACCAGGTGCACATGCTCGTGGTATAGGTTTGGCTTGTTCCTGTGACTCTAGAATCTGGTCAGCATGGCGTCTCACGATACTCTCTCCAACGTCCACTGTGTACATTAGTGGTCCCTGCTGTGTGCATATCGTTCCTGGCTGCCATTTTTCTGTTCGGTAGTCGCGGGCCAAGACTGGTTGTCCTATCTTGAAGCTCCTGGTTGGCTTCTCGTTGATGTGCTGGAATTGCTTATCCTCAACATCTCGTCTTATGTTTGGTTTGAGCAAATCCAGGCGACATCTTAGCCTTCGGTTGAAGAACATTATGGCTGGAGCTTGGTTGGTGACTGCATGTGTCGCATTCCGGTAAGCAAACAAGAAATTATCTACCTTGTGTTGTAGTGGTATGTCGTCGTTATACATCGCCTTTATTGCCTTTTTAAAGGTCTGAACAAACCTTTCAGCCAATCCATTTGTGGCTGGATGATATGGGGCAGATGTGTAATGTTTCACCCCATTATTCCTCAGAAACCTCCGGAAATCCTCAGACACAAACTGTGGCCCATTGTTGGGGCAAATCTGTTCTGGCAAGCCATTCCTGGCGAAGATGGTCCGTAGGACTACAATAGTTTTCTCCGTGGTGGTGGAGGACATTTTGATGACCTCTGGCCATTTCAAATGGGCATCCACAGCGATTAGAAACATTGAGTCCATAAATGGACCAGCAAAATCAATGTGTACCCATTGCCATGGAGATGAGGGCCACTCCCATGGGTGTAGAGGGGCCTGTGGTGGTGCATTTTGGACTTTCTGGCATCCTGAGCAGCTCTTGGTCAGGTCCTCGATTTGTTTATCGATTCCCGGCCACCACACATAAGCCCTGGCTAGGCTTTTTATTTTTACCCCTCCCAGATGACCTTCATGAAGCTCATTGAGCACCCTGTCTCTCAACTTGGGTGGAATTACCACTCGGGATCCACACATCAAGGTCCCCCGGCACACTGACAGCTGTTCTCTCCTTGGCGAGAATGCTGGCAACAGTGAGTCGCCATGTGCTGGCCATCCCTTCACCGTCAAATCATAGACCCGAGAGAGTGTTGGGTCATTTCGGGTTTCCTTCTCTATACTTGAGTTTGTAACAGGCAGACATTCGACTATGGTCGCATGGAATATCTCAACAGGGTCCACTGCAGGTGCTTCCTCTACCGTAGGTAACGGTAGGCGCGACAGCCCATCAGCGTTTCCATGCTGCTTCATACCCTTGCATTCTATGTCGTACTGATGTGCCCCTAGAAAAAGTGACCATCTTTGCAGCCGTTGCGCCGTCATCACCGTAACGCCCTTCTTTGGGTTAAAAATGGAGACCAGGGGCTGATGATCAGTCAGTAGGGTGAATTTCTGCCCGTGCAGATAGTGATTGAACTTCTTCACCCCCCACACCAGGCTGAGGGCCTCCCTGTCAATCTGGGCGTAATTACGCTCGGCTGAGGTTAACGAGTGCGACGCAAAGGCTATTGGCCTCTCTGAACCATCAGGGAATTTGTGTGACAGCACCGCTCCAATGCCGTAGGGAGACGCATCACATGCCAACCGAATCGGTAGTGTTGGGTTGTAGTGGGCCAATACTTCTTTTGAAGTGGTTAGGCATTTACATTTCTGAAAGGCACGCTTACACTCATCACTCCATTTCCATGTTACTCCAGTTTGCAGCAGGGCGTTAAGTGGGTGCAGAATTGTAGATAAATTCGGCAAGAACTTATGGTAGTAGTTCACCAGCCCGAGAAACGACCTCAGTTGCGACACATTTTCCGGTGCTGGAGCCTTGACTACAGCCTCAATCTTGTCTGGCGACTTATGCAACCCTTCCTCATCAATCATGTGGCCACAATATGAGATTTGTCTCCTGAAGAACTCGCATTTGGGGCGGTTGGCTCGTAGCCCATATTCCTGCAATCTAGTGAGCACCTGCTCCAGGTTGGCAAGGTGTTCACTGTCATTTTCGCCCGTCACCAGGATATCATCCAAATAACACTGGGTCCCTGGGATCCCTTGCAGGACTTGTTCCATTGCCCTCTGCCAAATAGCCAGGGCTGATGCTACCCCGAATACCAGTCGATTGTACTGGTAAAGGCCTTTGTGAGTGTTTATCGTGAGGTATTTCCTGGATGCTTCTTCCACCTCCATTTGTAGATACGCTTGGGCCAGATCAATCTTCGTAAAGCGTTTCCCTCCAGATAGTGAGGCGAAAATATCTTCTATCCGTGGAAGTGGATATTGTACTGTGTGCAGGACTGGGTTCACAGTTACCTTGAAGTCCCCACAGATGTGAACCTTCTTTGGCTCCCCAGGCGTGCTGCTCAATGATTTCTTCATTACAGGAATGATGGGTGTGGCCCACTCGCTCCAATCCACCTTGGACAGCACACCCGAACACTCCAGACTCTCCAGTTCTGCTTCGATGGCTGGGCGGATCGCGTACGGCACCGGTCTGGCCTTAAAAAATGTTGGGTTTGCGTTATCTTCGATTTTTATCGTTGCCTTTACTCCTTTTAGAGTCCCAAGTCCTTGTTGGAACACCTCTTTCGCGTCAGTTAGAATTTGTGACAGACGTCCAGGTGCGACGTCATCATCCTTTTTGTCAGTCACAGTTAGTACCTGAATGGAATGCCAATCCAATTGTATTTTTTGGATCCATTCACGTCCCAATAATGGTGGTCCTCCATCTTGTAGTATATATAGATACAGTTTCTGTGTTTCCTTGCCGTTATATTTAACTGGCACCCTTATTTTTCCACTGGGGTAGACTTTTTGCCCCATGTATGTCTTCAATACAATGGACGTGTCCTTTAAGGGTATGTGTGAGAATAGCCGCTCATAGTCTCGTCGATTCATGACAGTTAGGGCTGATCCTGTAACCAATTCCATCTTTACTTGGGACCCTGCTATCATGAGGGTGACCCAAATGGTTCGGTGATCCTCCTTTGCGATCATGTTGTGTAACTTTGGACAACTTAGTCTCCTGCTCCCGGAGTCGTTATCACTCTCCTGATATTCCGAACTACTGTCTGTCATTTTTTTTACTTTCTTGTCCTTTTCCTTAGTAGTTCTTGTAGTGTTGGTTTTCTTTCCCGACCTGCAGACTCTTGCTATGTGTCCCATTTTCCCGCATTGCCTGCATAATTTGTCCTTAAATCAGCAGTCCTTCTGATCATGGGTTGTTCTGCCGCAGCGATAGCACTTTTCTGCTCCATACACCATTTCGTTAGCGCTGTATTCTTGTGGTTTCTGTTGTATTTCTGCAGCTCCCCGTGCTGCTGCTTCGTAGGATACTGCCACGCTGAAAGCCTGTTCTAGCGTCAGGTCCTTTTCCGAAAGTAGTCGTTTCTGGGTTCCTTCACTCTGGAGCCCGCAGACAAACTTATCCCGTAAAGTGTCTGCCAGTCCTGCTCCGAACTGGCAGTGCTTCGATAACTTGCGTAGTTCCGTAAGATAGTCAGCATTGCTCTCATCTTTGTGCTGGTTTCTTTTATGGTACTTGAATCTTTCTGCTATCAGCAGCGGTGTAGGGTTTAGGTGTTCCTGTAAGATATTAACAATCTCCTCAAAACTTTTCTCCATTGGTTTAGCTGGGGTAAGTAAATTCCGCAATAGGCCGTACGTTCTCGCACCCATCAAATTTAATAATATCGACGCCTTCTTTCCATCGGCCACCTCATTTGCCTTGCAGTACACTTCAATTCTTTCCACATACGTGGTCCAGTCTTCTACCTCGTTGTTGAAAACAGTGATACTGCCACTTTTTGGCATCTTGGGTGATTTAAAATGCGCCTCCCGCGCTTTTTCTTCTTCCCCAATGGAATAAAATGGCGCCTCCCGCGCTTTTCCTTCTTCCCCAATGGAATAAAATGGCGCCTCCCATGCTTTTCCTTCTTCCCCTTGCTGCCACGCTGCTCCTAGTGTTCTACAGGGTAATGGCGGCGACCCGCGGCTTTGGCGCATCTCACTTTTCCTTCCCCTCGTTTATTTTCTTTCTGCTGCCCGGTTCTTGAGCACCGACCACGCCCTGTGCGCTCCACCCTCTCTCTCTCTCTCTTTCCTCCCGGTGACGCTGCGTGGCCCCTTTTGCAGAGCCGCTCAATCGAGCTCGAGCCCGCCGCAGTCCGGAAGGGTCAGCGCACTACCTGCTACCAGCACAATTTGCTGGAACACCTTGACTGGGGAGCCAAGCTCAGCTCTCCACAGCCTCTCCCGCAATTCTCCGAACACCGCTGGATCCTTGGGCGGTTGCCCACGGTCGACGCCCGTTGCTCTGACTTCGACCTCCAAGAAACTTCTTCTCAGGGAAAGGTCCCCGTGAGGTGATGCAGTACTGCAGGTGAGTTCGAACTTGCTCGTCACCACTGTAAAGTCCGCGCCTCAATAATACACGGACTTCGGGAGAACAATTAAACAGGTATTTTACTGAACAGAGGGTAACGTCAGACTGAAGTACAGAAGCCTGCTAGGGTCTTTTATACAGAGGTGGTCACTGCCGCTACTGCAGTATAAAATCAGTTCTTCTCTTAAAGGTACATGCACAACAGGTCACACCGCAGGTAAGGGCTGCACAGGCAGAAGGGAAATGGGTGACCATCAGGCGGAGCAGTAAAAGCGGGCAGGTAGTGCAGGGGACCCCTGTGGCCATCCCCCTCTCAAACAGGTATAGCGATTTGGATACTGTTGAGGGGGATGACTTACCAGAGGAAGGCAGCAGCAGCCAACTTCCTGGCACCAGGGGTGCTTCTGCTGCTCAGGAAGGGAGGAAAAAGAGTGGGAGAACAATAGTGGTAGGGGATTCTATCATAAAGGGAATAGATAGGCAATTCTGTGGCCATAGACGTGACTCCAGGATGGCTTGTTGCCTCCCTGGTGCCAGGGTCAAGGATGTCACTGAATGGCTGCAGGGCATTCTGAAGGGGGAGGGTGAACAGTCAGAGGTCGTGGTTCACATTGGGACCAACAACATGGGTAGGAAGAGGGATGAGGTCCTGCAGCAAGAATTTAGGGAGCTAGGTAGCAGATTAAAGAGCAGGACCTCAAAGGTTGTAATCTCTGGATTACTCCCGGTGCCACGTGCTAGTGAGTATAGAAATAGGAGGATAGAGCAGATGAATGCATGGCTAAAGAGTTGGTGCAGGAGGGAGGGCTTTAGTTTCCTGGATCACTGGGCCTGCTTCTGGGGAAGGTGGGACTTGTACAAGTCGGACGGGTTGCACCTGAACCAAAACGGGACAAATATCCTTGCGGGGAGGTTTGCTAGCACTGTTCGGGGGGGCTTAAACTAACTTGGCAGGGGGATGGGATACAGAGTGGAGCTATAATAGGGGGTGATGTACAGCCAAATATAGAGGAAAAAATAAGTCAGGCTGGAAGGCAGAGCAAATATGTAACGACACAAGGGAATAGGGCAAGGCTAAATGGCATTTATTTTAATGCAAGGAGTCTTACGAATAAGGTGGATGAACTGAAGTTGTGGATGAACACATGGGAATATGATATTGTTGCTATCACGGAGACATGGTTGAGGGAGGGGCAAGACTGGCAGCTCAATATTCCGGGGTATAGAATCTTCAGGCGAGATGGGGGGGGGGGGTAAAAGAGGAGGGGGTGTCGCAATATTAATTAAGGAAACAATTACTGCTGTAAGGAGGGATGATATATTAACAGGTTCCTCTAATGAGGCCATATGGGTTGAACTTAAAAACAAAAAGGGGGCTAGCACTTTGTTTGGAGTGTACTATAGGCCCCCAAACAGCCAGGGGGAGATAGAGGAACAGATATGTAGGCAAATCTCAGAGAAGTGTGCAAATAATAGGGTAATTATAGTGGGGGATTTCAACTTCCCCAATATTAACTGGGATAGTCAGAGTGTGAAAGGCTTAGAGGGTGCAGAATTCTTAAAGTGCATCCAGGAGAGCTTTTTGAGCCAGCATGTGGAAAGTCCTACAAGAGAGGGGGCGGTACTGGACCTAATTCTAGGGAATGTGGCCGGGCAAGTGGTAGAAGTGTTAGTAGGTGAGCACTTTGGTGACAGTGACCATAATTCGGTGAGGTTTAAGGTAGTCATGGAAAAGGACAAGGATGGACCGGAAATAAAGGTTCTAAATTGGGGGAAGGCCGATTTTAATATGATAAGGCAGGATCTGGCCGATGCGGACTGGGATCAGCTACTTGAAGGAAAATCCACATCGGAGCAATGGAAGTCTTTCAGAAAGGAAATTGAGAGAGTACAATGGCAACATGTTCCCGTAAAGGTCAAGGGTGGGACCAACAAGCCCAGGGAACCTTGGATGTCAAGGGATATACGAGAATGGATTCGGAAAAAAAGGGGGGCTTTTGGCAGATACAAAGGACTAAAGACAGAGGAAGCCCTAGAGGAGTATAAAAAGTGCAGGGGGATACTTAAAAAAGAAATTAGTAGAGCGAGGAGGGGCCATGAAATAACACTGGCGAGCAAAATAAAGGAAAATCCTAAGGTGTTTTATAAGTATATACTAGCTGAAGTGCCCGGCGGTGCTGAGTGTCTTTTGAGGGCATGTTGTTGTTGGAAGAGAGAGAGAGAGCGCGACTGGGGGGGAAGAAAGAGAGCGGCTGGGTGGGGGAAGAGAGAGAGCGACTGGGGGGGGAAGAGAGAGAGTGACTGGGGGGGGAAGAGAGAGAGCGACTGGGGGGGGAAGAGAGAGAGCGACTGTGGGGGGAAGAGAGAGAGCGACTGTGGGGGGAAGAGAGAGAGCGACTGGGGGGAAGAGAGAGAGCGACTGGGGGGGAAGAGAGCGAGCGACTGGGGGGGAAGAGAGCGAGCGACTGGGGGGGAAGAGAGTGAGCGACTGGGGGGGAAGAGAGAGAGCGACGGAGGGAAGAGAGAGAGCGACTGGGGGGGAAGAGAGAGAGCGACTGGGGGGAAGAGAGAAAGCGACTGGGGGGAAGAGAGAGAGCAACTGGGGGGAAGAGAGAGAGCGACTGGGTGGGAAGAGAGAGCGACTGGGGGGGGAAGAGAGAGAGCGGCTGGGGGGGAAGAGAGAGAGCGACTGGGGGGGAAGAGAGAGAGCGACTGGGGGGGAAGAGAGAGAGCGACTGGGGGGAAGAGAGAGAGCGACTGGGGGGGAAGAGAGAGAGTGACTGGGGGGGAAGAGAGAGTGCGACTGGGGGGGAACTTGGCCCGATGGACCCCTGTGAAGGAAGGAAGAAGGTA
>NC_140991.1:239500454-239519549 GCF_052327205.1 Somniosus microcephalus | reverse complement strand
CCCTTCCCCATCCCCCCCCCTTCCCCTCCCCCTCCCCATCCCCCCCCTTCCCCTCCCCCATCCCCTCCCTCTTCCCCTCCCCCATCCCCTCCCTCTTCCCCCCCCCCTTCCCCATCCCCTCCCTCTTCCCCCCCCCTTCCCCATCCCCTCCCTCTTCCCTCCCCCATCCCCTCCTCTTCCCCCCCCCCTTCCCCATCCCCCCCCCCTCCCCATCCCCCCCCCTTCCCCAATGGGCCGTATGTTCCGATGCCTACCCGTGGGTACGGGCTGTGTACACACCCGTAAGGACATCGGAAATGCCGGTTTCAGGCATGCACTGCGCATGTGCTGAAAACCGGTATTTCCGATCTGTCAAGAATGCTCTTGACAGATCGGACGCCTGCCCTGAAGAAGGGCCTCTGCGGGCGGATAGTTCCGCTTTCTGGAGAACCTCTGCCCGCAGAAAACACTTAGAAATCCTACGCCTGGTAAAAGCAGGCCTGCTTTCACCAGCATAAGAGTTGAAATTTTTTTTTTCCCCACTGATTTATAATTTTTAAAAAAAGTTTAAAAAAGGTAAGTTTATTTTTAGCCCCGTAAAAAACTTTAATTCTTTTTTCAAAAAATTAATTTGTTTAAAATATTTAATTTATTGTAATTTCAACTCATTTTAAAAATGTAATTTAAAATAATTATTTAATGTTTTACTATGTTTTTGGGGTGATCTCCATTCATATATTTGACAGGTCTATCTGTCAAGTGTATGAAGGGAGATTCCCTTCTCCTATTGGCTCCCCATGGCCCACGTGATCCCAGGGATGCTTGCGAACTCATGCGTCTCTGGGATACGTGGGCCCTGCGCACTTCGAGTCTGGAGAGGCCCAGGAACGGAAGTGTCCGGACCTCGGGAGTCCTCAGTTAAGTCCGTAGATTTTTTCCAGATCAGAGGCCTCCGCACGCAGGAAGCCTCCGATTGGAAAATACGGCCCTATGAGTTGAACTTGGATTGCGCAGTCTGAGGATGTGCACTGTGATTTCCTAGGATGCATCAGTACCATTCAGTCAGCTCTAAAGATTACATATTTTTCTTTAGCTTCTAGCAGTTTCAGCTCAAAAGTTATTTTTAAATTATTTGAATGAAAAGCTGGAGGACACATTTTAGAAGTGTTAGAGGTAAAAGTCAGTGTTTTTATTAAAGGGCAGGGGTGTGCAAGAGAGAGCGAGAGAGGAGAGGAGAGGAATGGTTGTTCGGATTGCACTATAGACACAAATATATTAAAAGAAATGTTTTTGTCTGCTCTAGCCTAAGCCCTGCCTGCAGCTTCCCTGGTCTCAGATGCCTCACCTCCTGCGTACCTGTCACTTTGTTGATAACAATCTTATCTTCCAACACACTGTAAGCGACGCCATGGGAGATTAAATAGTTTAAGTAAACTTTGCTGTTACCAACTAGAAGAAGGCTTCAATATATGGGCCCAGATTTTGCAGTAAAAATAATGACGAGGCTATCAACGCTCACCATTATTAAAGAGCAAATCAGACAGTAACTTCTGACAACCACACATGTGCAGTTAAACATGGAAATCAGGAAGTTACTGTCCAGGTTGCCCTGCTGCTCCAGAAGCTTCGCTATAACAGTATCTCACTGGGAGACTCAGTATTCAAATACACGGAACGGCCTGAAGTTGGGGTACTTATGTGATAGATACCCACTAAACATGCAAGAAAATGGTAGGGCTTGTCCATTCAAGAGTAAGAGAATTTTTACTGGCGTGATAAGTCTTAATTACTGCCACTGAAAATTAACTTTTACAAGTGTGGAGTCTCATTCCTTCAGATTTTCATTATTGTCAAGAGATTTTTAAAAATGTAAATAATTTTTAACTTTTTCTGTCTTTTTTATCTATCTCTTAATCCCATCTTTCTTTCCCTCTCTTTATTTTGCTTTCTGTACATGATTTAGCATTGAATTAACTATTCTAACTTATACTTCCTGTTTCAGAATCTGCAAAGGATTCTTCAATCTGATTGGTTAAGGAAATACAGTTGCTTGACACAGATATTCTGTAGAGGAAGCTGCACAGAAATGGATTTCTAATCACAAGTTCCAGTGCAAAAGCCCATAGAAAGTCCTTTATTTATTCATGGGATGTTATTGCCCAATCCTAATTGTGTTTGAGAAGATGGTGTGAGCCACCTTCTTGAACCGCTGACATCTGTGTGGGTAAGGTATTCCCACAGTGCTGTTAGGTAGGGAGTTCCAAGATTTTGACCCAGCAACAATGAAGGAACGGCGATATATCTCCTAGTCAGGATGGTCTGAGCCTCGGAGGGAAACTTGGAGGTGGTAGTGTTCCCATGCGCCTATGTGTTGTCTTTCCAGGTAGTAGAGATCGCGGGTTTGGGAGGTGTTGTTGATGAAGCATTGGTGAGTTGCTGCAGTGCATCATGTAGATGGTACATACTGTAGCCATATTGTGCCGGTGGTGGAGGGAGTGAATGCTTAAGGTGGTGGATAGGGTGCCGAACATGCGGGCTGCTTTGTCCTGAATGTTATCGAGCTTCTTGAGTGTTATTGGAGCTGCACTCATCCAGGCAAGTGGAGAGTATTCCATCACACTCCTTACTTGTGCCTTGTAGGTGGTGGAAAGGCTTCAGGGAGTCAGGAGGTGAGACACTCGCCGCAGAATACTCAGTCTCTGACCTGCCCCTTGTAGCCACACTATTTATGTGGCTGGTCCAGTTATGTTTCTGGTCAATGGTGAGCCCAGGATGTTGATGGTGGGAAATTCAATGATGGCAATGACATTCAAGGGACGGTGGTTACTTGGAGATGGTCATTGCCTGGCGCAAATGTTATTTGCCATTTATTAGCCCAAGCCTGGATGTGGTCCCGGTCTTGTTACATTGGGTCACGGACTGCTTCATTATCTGTTCAATCATTAGCAAACATCCCCACTTCTGACCTTATGGTGGAGGGAAGGTCATTGATGAAGCAGCTGAAGGAGGTTGGGCATAGGACACTGTCCTGAGGAACTCCTGCAGCAGTGTCCTGAGGCGGAGATGATTGGCCTCCAACAACCACAACCATCTTCTTTCGTTCTAGGTATGACTCCAGCCAGTGGAGAGTTTTACCTGATTCCCATTGACTTCAATTTTACTAGGGCTCCTTGATACCACAGAGTCAAATACTGCCTTGATGGCAAGGGCAGTCACTCTCACCTCACCTCTGGAATTCAGTTCTTTTGTCCATGTTTGGACCAAGGCTGTAATAAAATCAGGAAGACTGGTGAGGAATGATTAAAAACTGCTACCTAGTCATTGTGAAAATTAAAACGTATAAAAAACATCTTAAAAACTATGTACATCAGCTCAAATGTAGTTATTTCATTCAAGTGAGGGAGATGCCAGGCCATGAGGTTACAGATTGTGGTGGAATACAGCACCTCATGGATAACCAGTTTTGAGCTGCTAGATCTGTTCTGAATCTATTCCATATAGCACGAGCAAGTGTAAGTGTAATGAATGACTCGTGCCGTTTGTTCGCCGCTGACCGTAAAATCTGGGCCAATCAGATTTGACATTTTCAATTTTCCACATACACAAACCACTGCATTTATCTTTTGTCAATTTTAATTCCTTTTTAGTTTGAATATTTTTTTACATTTAATCTGACATGTTTGATTTTAAATAAATGCTGATGATTTAAATAAAAGTGAGTTTCTGATTTACAGGATGAATGGAGATATGAAAGTGATTGAACAGTACATCACTGTGGCACGTGTGTTTTTAATGGGAATATGGCTGGTACCACATCTGGCACTTGTTGGTTTGTCTGTTTAGTGTGTTTCTGCTGAGATTATATGTTGCAAAACAAAAACATTAACATGAGTTGCTGTAATAAAAGTTATACATTTTATTTTCATACTGTTTACTCGCTGTCGTAACAAATGGAACTTTAATTCTCTGTTGATTTAAAGAAAAACGCCTTTATTTTAAACAGTGTATATATAGACGAGAGGCTTTAAACGAGTGCAGTTCTCGCTTTCCCCATACAAGATCCAGTAGTAAAAAAATTATATCTCGGATAAATACTTCCAAATCCCAGCTGAAATAATGCGGGCAAAAGTATGTATGTAAATCCAAACGCCTTTCATTACCGTAAAAAATAATTTATACTTTAGCACAAAAATGCCTTACTTACAAATAAATTCGCTCCATTTATTTATTGCAAAAAATACCACCTACCCGCATTGCCCGTAAGTAACCAGCTCCGTGCACAACAAACATAGGCCTAACTAACTACAAACTAAAAATTCAGACCAAAATCCCATTTAAACACCTTAGCGGGCGGATTACTTTCCACAGTTGTGAATTACATCTTACATTCCCAAGTAAAGCGAGTTTTCGACTAACCCAGAAACAGTTAGGTTACCTTTACCCTGTGACCTACCGAGGACGTGGACGCGGACGCGGACGCGAACCGCGGCTGCAATGTGCCGCAGCAGCAGAGTTGATGATTGACAGCTGGGATGTAACCACTCTGGGAACGTGTGAACAATCGGAGCCGGAATCCGCAGGGCCTCGCGCTCCAGGACCAGAATCGGTCCCAGTCGCTGCAGCGAGCCACGTCACTCAGCAGCAGCCACTAGCGCGCGGGCCGCTCGGTTTGCACGGCAGCAGCTGCGAGGCGACCATGGCTCCAATGGGCATACGACTGTCCCCGCTCGGCGTAGCCGTGTTTGTCTTGCTTGCTGTTGGAGTCCTCTACCATTTCTATTCGGGCTTTCTGGCCGGCAGGATCGCCATCTTCAGAAAACTGCCCGGGTCGGACAGGATCGACCTCCGAGAACTGCTGGCGTTATCGGTCGAAGCCGCCGTACGGGGAGGGGAGGAGGTGAAGCGAGTGATGGAAGGGGGAGAGCTCAACGGGAAAAGCAAGGGGAAAACTAAGGAAGGAGCAGATGAGATGCTCACCACTGGAGACTTGCTGTCACATCAGAAGATGTATCATTTAATTAAAAATACATTCCCAACCATACAGGTGAGCTCAGTAGCATAAAAAACAATGCAGCAGAAACAACGAAATCCGGGGGAAGGGGGTCGAATCAGCGTTTCATTTGGATGTATGGGCTTTTTGAGATCTTGCGGTGCATTGAGGCTTTCCTCTGTTTTGATGTTAGCAGTGAGAGCATCCTACTTCCTTGAGATGAGTAATTATAGTGGGAGCAACTTAAAACATTTAAGGTGCTGCCACTAGTAATGGTAACAACTAATCACTGATGTGTTTTGAAAAGTTTTTTTAAAACGTTTTATAACCCAGTGATTTTAAACAACGTAGCTTTCTGGTTTCAAATGGGCGTCACCCTGAACAAGTTAAATAGTTCTGAAGAGGTGGTTTGTTCTCTCGAGTGCTCTAAAATTAACAGTGAAGATATTTGCTGTTGGCCATTTTTATTTGGTGCTCCATAGTTTGATTTTTGGCTTGTGTACAGTACATCCCAGATTACATACATCATTGGTTATGTCCCTGTATCTCCCACTTCATTGTCAGAGGTGCAGTGTTTTGGATAAGATGCTAAACCAAAATAATGCCTGTTCAAATGAATGTAATTGGTGCCATGGCACAATTCGAAGAGAAAGAAGTTTTCTTGGTATCCTGGTCAACATTCATTTCTCACTCAATGCCACTTAAAAACAGAGTAACTGATCATTCATCTCATTGACTAAATTTGAGACTTTTCTGTGTGCACATTGCTTATATCACAGTGACTACAATCAATGAATTACTTTTGAAGTATAAAGTGTTTAGAGAGATCCAGAAGACATAAGGTGCTATTAGGAGGCAAGTTCTCCTTTTCATTAAAGGTGTAAATAGTTCTCTTCACACAGGTGGTAAAGCTTGCTACTGTAAATCAAAGTTGGGGTCCAAACTGATTACAGAGCGAAGAGGTGTAGATTTCCCCCCCCCCTAGTAATTGCTCCTGCCAATGTTGAGCATGAATGTATCCTTACATTACCAGGTTAGTGCAAAATAAATCTTAATTCACATGCACAAAATTCCTTCAGTTTTTATTAACTACTAGACTGAATTCTAATCCTTTACCATTTGGGGATCTTTTATAAATCCAAGGTTTCGAAAGCAGAAATGAAAACTATATTTTATTCAATATTTAGCTTCTAATTTAAAAACAGTAGTTAGAAAGAGCGTGCATTTTATATAGCACCTTTTACAACAGTGTCTCAAAGTGCTTTACAGCCAATTAAATACTTTTGAAGTGTAGTCACTGTTGTAATGTAGGAAAAAGCAGTAGCCAATTTTCACATAGGTACCTTAAACAGCAATGAAATCATGACCAGATTGTCTGTTTTAGGGATGTTGATTGAGGGATAAATATTGGCCAGAACACCAGGACAGCTCACCTGCTCTTCTTTGAATAATGCCATGGGATCTTTTATGTCCACCTGAGAAGGTAGATAGGACCTCGGTTTAACATCTCATCTGAAAGACGGCACCTCTGACAATGCAGCGCTCCCTCAGCGCTGCACTGAAGTGTCAGTCTGGATTATGTGCTTAATATCTGAACCTACAACCTTCTGAGTCGGAGGTGAGAGTGCTACCACTGAGTTCTTTCAGTTTTTTAAAAAACTTTCATTTTTGAAACCACTAATGACATATAGGGGCTGTTTACTATATTTCCAGTTTTAAAAGTTCTCTGTGTTCTGTTAGGGCTTTTCCAATTCTCTTTTGTCATTTAAACAGTTTGACAACAGTTTCTGAACAGAAATGGGGAGGCTATTACTTTCTGCTGCACTGAGTTCCAGTCGTCCAGGTGTAAGAATTAACATTCATCATGATTAATATCAAATTGCAGATTGGTGCTTTTTGTTTTTTACTGTAAATACTTTTCTTGGATTCATCATCTCAGCCTACTCTTCTAAACGTTTCTTCGTTCCATATGGCTCAAAAACCTGCTAAATTGGTAGTCTGTAACAAGCTCAGGCATCAAACAGAAAATCCTTGTTGGTGTATTTCAGTTTATTAGCTATATCATGTGTCCTCAGAGGGCAGTAGCATAAACTCTGCACTAGCCTGTAGCTTAGGCTATAAACTGAAAACAGTAAATGGACAATTGAACAGAAGCAATCACACATGGTAGATTTACAGTAGCTATCCCTCCTCATTGCGCTAAACTGCAATGTGAACTGGACCAGGATCAAGGTTATGAATATTAACTTTTGTCTGGTGGCTCATTGTAATCTGTCCAGTCTTTGTGCCATCTATTAACTTTCTCTGATTGCTTTAGATATAGATGGAGTATCCATTTTGAACAAGGTACATAAGATAAGAATTAGGAGCAGGAGTAGGCCATACGGCCCCTCGAGCCTGCTCCGCCATTCGATAAGATCATGGCTGATCTTCGACCTCAACCCCACTTTCCCACCCGATCTCCATATCCCTTGATTTCCCTAGAGTCCAAAAATCTATCTATCTCGGCCTTGAATATACTCAAAGACTCAGCATCCAACGTTCTCGGGTAGAGAATTCCAAAGATTCACAACCCTCTGAGTGAAGAAATTTCTCCTCATCTGAGACCTAATTGGCCGACCCCTTATCCTGAGACTATGCCCCCTAGTTCTAGATTCTCCAGCCAGGGGAAACAACCTCTCAGCATCTACCCTGTCAATCCCCCTTAGAATCTTGTATGTTTCAATGAGATCACCTCTCATTCTTCTAAACTCCAGAGAGTATAGGAGCAATCTGCTCAATCTCTCCTCATAGGACAACCCTCTCATCCCAGGAATCAATCTAGTGAACCTTTGTTGCACCGTCTCTAAGGCAAGTATATCCTTCCTCCAGTAAGGAGACCAAAACTGTGCACAGTACCCCAGGTGTGGTCTCGCCAAAGCCCTGTAGAATTGTAGGAAGGCCTACTTACTCTTGTATTCCAACCCCCTTGCAATAAAGCCAACATGCCATTTGCCTTCCTAATTGCTTGCTGTACCTGCATGCTAACTCTCTGTGTTTCCTGTACGAGGACACCTAAATCTCTGCGCACCAACATTTAATAGTTTCTCACCATTTAAAAAATATTCTGTTTTTCTATTCTTCCTACCAAAGTGAATAACTTCACATTTCCCCACAATGTATTCCATCTGCCACCTTATTGCCGACTCATTTAACCTGTCTATATTCCTTTGCAGGTTCTTTGTGTCCTCCTCACAGCTTACTTTCTCACCTAGCTTTATATCGTCAGCAAACTTGGATACATTACACTCGATCCCTTTTAAGTCATTAATATAGATTAATAGCTGAGGCCCAAGCACTGATCCTTGTGGCACCCCACTAGTCACGCCTGCCAACCGGAAAATGACCGTTTATCCCTACTCTCTTTTCTGTCCGTTAACCAATCCTCTATCTAATCCTTTTCCATGACTGAAAACAAATGAATGCATCTGAGTTTCTTGGAATGAAACAGTATTTTATATGAATCAGATGAACCTCTTGTTCCTTGGTAGATAGTCTTGAGGTTTATTTTTTGGGGGATGAGTCCCAAACACCCATGGAGTTCTAAGCATCTGTTTGGCCTCTGTGCCAGAACTGCAGACCACTGAATTTTTTTTATGTCTATACTGTTTAAGTCCCTTGAGGGTTGTGTTGTCAATCAGTCATAATCAAAGGAACAATTACTTAGAATCTGCAGCATCAAATCATCTATCTATCTATCTATAAATCGGTCGGTGTGTCTGTCTGTCATTCTGTCTGTCATCGCGTGTGCGTCTTGCGGGTATGCGCTCAAAAGTTACAGGGCGTACCTACGCGCGCGTTACCTCCAAAGAAAGCTTACGCTTCCGAGACGGTTTTAAGCGTATTTACGTTTCGGCCGGGCTAAAATCCCGCCCGCGGTATCCCAAAAACCTTCAACGTTCCGCTCATTAGCATCTCATTATCCGCTCATTAGCGACAGAGTGACCTCGAGCTCGACCAATCGTACGCCGGGCTGCTGGCGTGTGCCGCCGGGCCAATCGGTGCGCGTGTGGCCGGGCCTTATCCTTCTGAACCGAGGTGAGTCGCCGCCATCTTGATTCCAAACTTTTCCTTTTTCCTGCTTTCTGCGTCTTAAAAAAAAACGTTGCTTTTAAAACACATATTGTTTTTTAAAAAAATGATTTAGAAAGTAATTAACTTATCTAATCTCATTAATTTTCCTACCTTTCCCCGTTTTTCCAGGTAGGCCTAGAAGCCTCGGCGTCTCCTCCGCACCCACGCCCGAGCTAGGCACCTCCCGGCCCCACTCGAAGGCTGGAGGGCCGAGCCTTAGCCCAGCGCCGCTAGGGTGTGTGCGCAGCAGGAGCTGAGACGCTGCATCTCTCTCTGGCTCGGCCGGGGGGCGGGGTTTGCTGAGCGTCAAGCGTTACCCTGGCAACCCCGGCCGGCCGTCTCGCACAGCCGCAATCGGCGGTCTTCACCTCGGGGGGGGGGGGGGCCGCGACCCTCCCTCCCCCCCCGCCCTCCCTTTTCCCCCCCCCCCTCCCCTCCCCGCCCTCGCCCTCGCCCTCGCCCTCCCCCTCCCCGCCCCTCCCTTCCCCCCAGTCGCGCCCTCTCTTCCCCCCAGTCGCGCCCTCTCTTCCCCCCAGTCGCGCCCTCTCTTCCCCCCAGTCGCGCCCTCTCTTCCCCCCAGTCGCGCCCTCTCTTCCCCCCAGTCGCGCCCTCTCTTCCCCCCAGTCGCGCCCTCTCTTCCCCCCAGTCGCGCCCTCTCTTCCCCCCAGTCGCGCCCTCTCTCTCTTCCAACAACAACATGCCCTCGAAAAAGCCTCGGCCCCGCCGGGCACTTCAGCTAGTAGTAACATGTATAGACTCCCACAGAAAGCTAATGAGAAGTTAATAAAATACTGTCTAGGATCTAAATACCCAACGCCTCCCATAACTTCTATTGTATAAATTCAATTCATGCTTAGATCCAAGCACCTTTACGTGAATTAATTCCAGGTCAAAAGGAATCAGCCCTTATACCCTGACTTTTGAAACCAAGTTAGTTTTGGATTTTATATTAATTGAGAATACAAGCAAAAACCGGGCTGAATATAGAAAGTTCAGAGGGGAAGTGAAAAAGGAAATAAGAGGGGCAAAGAGAGAGTATGAAAGTAGACTGGTAGCTAACTTAAAAGGGAATCCAAATGTCTTCTATAGGCATATACATAATAAACAGGTAGTAAGAGGAGGGGTGGGGCCAATTAGGGACTAAAAAGGAGACCTACGCACAGAGGCAGAGGGCATGGCTGGGGTACTAAATGAGTGCTTTGCATCTGTCTTTACCGAGGAAGAAGATGCTGCCAAAGTCATAGTGAAAGAGCAGTTAGTTGAGATACTAGATGGGTGAAAAAATTGATAGAGAAGATACTAGAAAGGCTGGCTGTATTTAAAGTAGATTAGTCACCAGGACCGGATGGGAAGCATCCTAGGATGCTGAGTGAAATAAAGGTGGAAATTGCGGAGGTACTGGCCATAATCTTCCAATCCTCCTTGGATACAGGGGTGGTGCCAGAGGACTGGAGAATTGCAAATGTTACACCCTTGTTCAAAAATGGGCCAAAGGATAAACCCAGCAACTACAGGCCAGTCAGCTTAACCTCGGTGGTGGGGAAACTTTTAGAAATGATAATCTGGGACAAAATTAAAAGTCATTTGGACAAGTGTGGATTAATCAAGGGAAGCCAGTATGGATTTGTTAAAGGCAAATCATGTTTAACTAACTTGATTGTATCTTTTGATGAGGGCAATGTGGTGTACATAGACTTCCAAAAGGCGTTTGAGGAAAGTGCCACATAATAGGTTTGCCAGCAAAGTTGAAGCCCGTAGAATAAAAGGGACAGTGGCAGCATGGATACGAAATTGGCTAAGTGACAGGAAACAGAGAGGAGTGGTGAATGGTTGGTTGTTTTTTGGACTGGAGTGGTGTTCCCCAGGGGTCAGTTCTAGGACCACTGCTTTTCTTGAGATATATATTAATGACTTGGCCTTGGGTGTACAGGGCACTATTTCAAAACTTGCAGATGACACAAAACTTGGAAGTATAGTGAACAGTGAGGAGGATCATTTTTCAATACTCTCTGGCTTCAGGTGTGGTGCCGGAGGACTGCTAATATGGTACCCTTGTTTAAAAAGGGAGAAAAGGATAGACCGAGTCATTACAGGCCAGTCAGCCTAACCTCGGTGGTGGGAAAATTATTGGAAAGAATTCTGAAGGACAGGATAAACCTTCATTTAGAAAGACACGGATTAATCAAGGGTAGTCAGCACGGATTTGTTAAGGGAAGGTCGTGTCTGACAAACTTGATTGAATTTTTTGAGGCGGTAATGAGGGTAGATGAGGGTAGTGCGTTTGATGTAGTGTATATGGACTTTAGCAAGGCATTTGATAAGGTTCCATATGGCAGATTGGTCACGAAGTTAAAAGCCCATGGGATCCAGGGCAAAGTGTCAAGTTGGATTCAAAACTGGCTCAGAGGCAGGAAGCAGAGGGTAATGGTTGATGGGTGTTTTTGTGACTGGAAGGCTGTTTCCAGTGGGGGTTCCGCAGGGCTCAGTACTAGGTCCCTTGCTTTTTGTGGTATATATCAACGATCTTGACTTGAATATAGGGGGTATGATTAAGAAGTTTGCAGATGACACTAAAATCGGCTGTGTGGTTGATACTGAAGAAGGAAGCTGTAGACTGCAGGAAGATATCAATAAATTGGTCGGGTGGGCAGAACAGTGGCAAATGGAATTCAATCCAGAGAAGTGTGAGGTAATGCATTTGGGGAGGGCTAACAAGGAAAGGGAATACACATTAAATGGTAGGACACTAAGTAGTGTAGAGGAACAAAGGGACCTTGGAGTGCATGTCCACAGATCCCTGAAGGTAGCAGGCCAAGTAGATAAGGTGGTTAAGAAGGCATACGGAATGCTTGCCTTTATTAGCCGTGGCATAGAATACAAGAGCAGGGGGGTTATGCTTGAACTGTATAAAACACTAGTTAGGCCTCAGCTAGAGTACTGCGTGCAGTTCTGGTCACCACATTACAGGAAAGATGTGATTGCACTAGAGAGGGTACAGAGGAGATTTACAAGGATGTTGCCGGGAGTAGAGAATCTTAGCTATGAGGAAAGACTGGATAGCTGGGTCTGTTTTCCTTGGAACAGAGGAGGCTGAGGGGAGATCTTATTGAGGTGTATAAAATTATGAGGGGGCATAGAGAAAGTGGATAGAAAGGACCTGCTTTCCTTTAGAGGGGTCAAAAACCAGGGGGCACAGATTTAAAGTAATTGGTGGAAGGACTTGAGGGGAAATTTCTTCACCCAGAGGGTTGTGGGGGTCTGGAACTCGCTGCCTAAAAGAGTGGTAGAGGCAGGAACCCTAACCACATTTAAAAAGTACTTGGACGTGCACTTGGGATGCTCTAACCTGCAGGGCTACGGACCAAGAGCTGGGAAGTGGGGTTAGGCTGGATAGCTCTTTGTTGGCCGGCGCAGACACGATAGGCAGAAATGGCCTCCTTCCGTGCTGTAACTTTCTATGATAGGGATAGACTTCAAGAGCACATACAGGCTGGTGGAATGGGTGGGCACATGGCAGATGAAATTTAATGCAGAAAAGTGTGAAGTGATACATTTTGGTAGGAAGAACGTGGAGGCAATATAACCTAAAGGGTACAATTCTAAAGGGGTGCAGGAACAGGGAGACCCCGAGGCTATATGTGCACAAACCGTTGAAGGTGGCAGGGCAGGTGGAGAAAGCAGTTAAAAAAGCATACGGGATCCTGGACATTATAATAGAGACATAGGGCTCGAATTTCGTCGGGTCGTTGAGGCGGGATTGGAGGTGTGTGGGGAGGTTAAAATCGCGAAATCGGGGGGGCACGAATCCATCCCGCCTCCATGCCCGTTTCCCAGGAGGCTGGTACCCGAACTATGCTGGGAGCTGCCTCCCCGAGGCGGGTAGGGGGATCAGTTCCAATTAACTGCCTGTTAACAGGTAGTTAACAGGCAGTTTTTAGCTGAATCCCTATTTTTATCCCTGAAGTGTGGGCTGCCCGACGGCTCCAAACCACGCCAAGTTAGCGAGACAAACCATCGGGCTGAAGGGTTCCAGATGTCCAGTGTTCAGGTGAGTGATGGGTGCATGAGTGCAGAGGTAAGTGTGTTTGGTGTGTGTAACGTGTTTAAATAAGTTTTACTTACCTTTACTCACTAATGCAGGCTTCCTTCCTTCAGGTCTTGGGAGTCCCTCATCTCACCGGCACAGAAAGCAGAATGGCCGCGAGCTGTCAAAAGCTGCAGCCTCTGCTTTCTGTTCGGGAGAGATCTCTAAATCAGCCTGAGAGGAAGGAATTAACTTAGAGTACTGATTGTCAGTGTTTGACAGCTTCAAAGAGATGACAAACGCTGATATTTCATCTGTCAAAAGCTCTTGACAGATGAAATGTCTGTCTGTGACGTCACCTGTTGCCGGGTGGCCCTTAATTGGCCTGCTGAGCACGCTGGGCGGGCTCAACAAGGTCAATCAAGGGAAAATCGAGTGGGTTGGCCACAACGCGATGGAGGCGGGACTACAACCCCAAAAGTGGGAGTCTCGACTCCTACTCGCCTCCATTGATAAAATCCAGCCCATAGAGTACAAAAGCAAGGAAGTTATGATGAACCTTTTATAAAACACTGGTTCGGCCACAACTAGAATATTGTGTCCATGATTTGGATGAGGGGGACCAAATGTAATATATCCAAGTTTGCTGATGATACAAAGCTGGGTGGGAATGTAAGTTGTGAGGAGGAAGCAAAGAGGCTTCAAGGGGATATGGACAGGCTAAGTGAGTGGGCAAGAACATGGCAAATGGAATATAATGTGGAGAAATGTGAAGTTATCCACTTTGGTAGGAAAAATAGAAAAGCAGAATATTTTTTAAATGGTGAGAGATTGGGAAATGGGTGGCCTTGTACATGAATCACTGAAAGTTAACATGCAGGTACAGCAAGCAATTAGGAAAGCAAATGGTATTTGTGTATAAGAGTAAAGAAGCCTTACTGCAATTATATAGGGCCCTGGTGAGACCACACCTGGAGTATTGTGTACAGTTTTGGTCTCCTTACCTAAGGAAGGATATACTTGCCATAGAGGGAGTGCAATGAAGGTTCACCAGACTGGTTCCTGGGATGGGGGGATTGTCCTATGAGGACAGATTGAGTAGACTAGGCCTATATTCTCTAGCGTTTAGAAGAATGAAAGGTGATCTAATTGAAACGTACAAAATTCTTACAGGGCTTGACAGGGTAGATGCAGGGAGGATGTTCCCCCTGGCTGGGGAGTCTAGAACCAGGAGTCACAGTCTCAGAATAAGGGGCCGGCCATTTAGGACTGAGATGAGGAAAAATTTCTTCACTCAGAGGGTGGTGAGTCTTTGGAATTCTGTACCCCAGAGGACTGTGGAGACTCAGTAGTTGAGTATATTCAAGACAGAGATCGATAGATTTTTGAATATTAAAAGAATCAAGGGATAGGGGATAGTTCAGGAAAGTGGAGTTGAGGTAGAAGATCAGCCATTATCTTACTGAATGGTGGAGCAGGTTCAAATGGCCTAATCCTGCTCCTATTTCTTACGTTTATATGTAATTCTGGGCACCGCACTTTAGGAAGGATGTGAAGGCTTTAGAAAGGGTACAGAAAAGATTTACAAGAATAGTTCCAGGGATGAGGGACTTAAGTTACGTGGATAGACTGGAGAAGCTGGGGTTGTTCTCTTTTTAGAGCAGAGAAGATTTAGAGCAAATTTGATAGAGGCATTCAAAATCATGAGGGGTCTAGACATTGTAGATAAAGATAAACTGTTCCCATTGGCGGAAATGTCGCAAACCAGAGGACACAGATTTAAGGTGATTGGCAGAAGATCCAAAGGCAACATGAGGAAAAACATTTTTACACAGTGTGTGGTTATGATCTGGAATGCACTGCCTGAAAGGGTGATGGAGGCAGATTCAATCGTGGCTTTCAAAAGGGAATTGGATAAGTACCTGAAGGAAAAAAAAATGCAAGGCTACGGGGAAAGAGCGGGGGAGTGGGACTACTTGAAGTGCTGTTGCAGAGAGCTGGCATGGGCTTGAAGGGCCGAATGGCCTCCTGCTGTGCTGTAGCGATTCTATGATTCTACTTGTGTCTACTGTATGTTGACAAAAGTGTCCTGTGCCCTTACAGTGCTGATTGCAAGGTACTGTAGTTACCAAACATAAATTGACTCATTAATTAATTTATATTTGAAATGAATATTCTGTTATGTGAAACAATAGTTCTAAGTTTAATCTGCCCCCAGAACTACCTTCGGAATGTGAAAAATAGCATTTGCATGAAGGCAAAAACATTTGGAAGACGTGTATAATTTTAAGTTTGGTACTACTTGCAGCAAGATGAATGCTCCAACTATGGTGCAATCCAAATTGCCTTCCACTACAAGCATAGGCTAAAACCTGTTCGATCTATATGGGCTAGAGCGGGAAAAGCACAGAATGTGTGAGCCCCTTCCAGCAGGTTCACTCCATCCTACTGTCCTGCCCTTCCTCTACCCTTCCATCCAGGAAGGTTAAAGTCAGAGGAAAATACTTTTAAGGTAAGGTGTTATATGGGAAAAATATTTACTAGTATAGAAACTAATATTGAATCAGGGACAGGGGTTCAACAAAATTATCGTAAGCAAAATAACAGTAATAAAGAAAATAATGGCACTAAAATTCCCAGGACCAGATGGTTTCTATCCAGGGTCTTAAAGGATGTAGGTGAGCACATTGCAGATGCCCTAACTATAATCTTCCAAAGTTCCCTCGAGTCAGGAACTGTTCCTTTAGATTGGGTTGGGGGGGGGGGGGGGGTGGGGGGGGGGGGGGGGGGGTGGGGGGGGGGGGGGGGTGGGGTGGGTGGTGGGGGGGGGGGTGGGGTGGGTGGTGGGGGGGGGGTGGGGTGGTGGGGGGGGGTGGGGGGTGGGGGGGGGGTGGGGTGGGGGTGGGTGGGGGGGGGGTGGGTGGGGGGGGGGGGTTGGGGGGTGGGGGGGGGGGGTTGGGGGGTGGGGGTGGGGGGGGGGGGGGGGGTGGGGTGGGGGGGTGGGGGGGGGGGGGGGTGGGGGGGGGGGGGGGGGGGGGGTGGGGGGTGTGGGGGGGGTGGGGTGGGTGGTGGGGGTGGGGTGTGGGGGGGGTGGGGTGGGTGGTGGGGGGGTGGGGTGGGGGGGGGTGGGGGTGGGGGGGGGTGGGGTGGGGGTGGGTGGGGGGGGGTGGGGTGGGGGGGTGGGGGGGGGGGTTGGGGGGTGGGGGGGGGGGGGTTGGGGGGTGGGGGGGGTGGGGGTGGGGGGTGGGGGGGGGGGGGGGTGGGGGTGGTGGGGGGGGGTGGGGGTGGGGGGTGGGGGGGGGGGGGGTGGGGGTGGTGGGGGGGGGTGGGGGTGGTGGGGGGGGGGGGGTGGGGGGGGGGTGGTGTGGGGTGGGGGGGGGGGGGGGTGGTGGGTGGGGGGTGTGGGGGTGGGGGGGTGGTGGTGGGGGGGTGGGTGGGGGGGTGGGGGGGGGGGGTTGGGGGGTGGGGGGGGGGTTGGGGGGGGGGGGGTGGTGGGGGGGGTGGGTGGGGGGGTGGGGGGGGGGGTTGGGGGGGGGGGGGGTGGTGGGGGGGGGTGGGTGGGGGGGTGGGGGGGGGGTTGGGGGGGGGGGGGGGGGTGGGGGGGGTGGTGGGGGGGTGGGGGGGGGGGGGGTGGGGGGGGGGGTTGGGGGGGGGTGGGGGGGGGGGGGGGGGGGGGGGGGTGGGGGGGGGGGTTGGGGGGGGTGGGGGGGGTGGGGGGGGGTGGGTGTGGGGGGGGGTGGGGTGGGTGGTGGGGGGTGGGGTGGGGGGGGGTGGGGGTGGGGGGTGGGTGGGGGGGGGGTGGGGTGGGGGTGGGTGGGGGGGGGGTGGGGTGGGGGGGTGGGGGGGGGGGGTTGGGGGGTGGGGGGTGGGGGGGGGGGGGTTGGGGGGGTGGGGGGGTGGGGGGGGGGGTTGGGGGGGTGGGGGGGGGGGGTTGGGGGGTGGGGGGGTGGGGGTGGGGGGTGGGGGGGGGGGGGGTGGGGTGGTGGGGGGGGGTGGGGGGGGTGGGGGGGGGGGGGGGGGGGTGGTGGGGGGGGGTGGGGGTGGGTGGGGGGGGGGGTGGGGGGGGGGGGTGGGGGGGGGGGGTGGTGGGTGGGGGGTGGGGGGTGGGGGTGTGGGTGGTGGGGGGGGTGGGTGGGGGGGGGGGTGGGGGTGGGGGGGGGGGGTTGGGGGGGGGGGGGGTGGTGGGGGTGGTGGGGGGGGGTGGTGGGGGGGGGGGGGTGGGGGGGGTGGGGGGGGGGGGGGGTGGGGGGGGGGTGGGGGGGGGGGGTGGGGGGGGGGTGGGGGGGGGGGGGGGGGGGGGGGGGGGGGGGTGGGGGGGGGGGGGGGGGGGGGGGGGGGGGGGGGGGGTGGGGGGGGGGGGGGGGGTGGTGGGTGGGGGGTGTGGTGGGGGGGGGGTGGTTGGTGTGGGGGGGTGGGGGGGGTGTGGGTGGGTGGGGGGGGGTGTGGGTGGGTGGGGGGGGTGAAAACACTACACAAAAAACAACACGACGATTTGGCCATTCAAAATGGGGACACATGGGTAGACCACTTTGAAAAATTATACCAGAAAAACACACTAAGACCAGAGCAACACCAAATATGCAAAAAACTGGAAAAGCTAGAAATGGCCATAAAAGATAACCAAAACCCGCTGGACGCCATAATAACAGAAAAAGAACTTCTTGAAAAACTCAAGGACCTGCGACCAGGAAAAGCCTGCGGGACAGACGGCATACTAAACGAGATGATTAAACACACAGACGATAAAATGAAACTGGCTATCCTAAAACTCTTCAACTTGGTTCTGAGTGTCGGTTATTTCCCTGATATCTGGAACAAAGGACTCATAACGCCCATATACAAAAGTGGGGACAAAATCGACCCAAACAACTATCGAGGCATCTGTGTAAACAGTAACCTGGGGAAGGTATTCTGTAGCATCATAAACAAAAGACTTATAAACTTCCTTGAGGAGCACAATGTCTTGAGTAAAAGCCAAATTGGATTCCTGCCAAACTATAGAACATCCGATCATATCTTCACCCTACAGACCCTAATTGACAAACACGTTCACCATAACAAAAGCAAAATCTACGCATGCTTTGTAGATTTCCAGAAGGCTTTCGACTCCATCTGGCATGACGGTTTATTCCTGAAACTTATCGAAAGTGGGGTAGGAGGGAAAACATATGATGTAATTAAATCAATGTATACAAACAACAAATGTGCAGTTAAAATTGGAGACAAACAAACAAAATACTTCCCACAGGGGCGGGGGGGGTGACGCAGGGCTCGCCAATCTCACCGACACTCTTTAATATTTACATAAATGGATTGGCAAAACTACTTGAACAATCTACAGCACCCGGCCTCACCCTATATGAATCCAAGGTTAAATTCCTCCTCTATGCAGACGACCTGGTTCTGCTGTCACCTACTAAAGAGGGGCTACAGCAAAACCTGGACCTGCTGGAGTCGTACTGCCAGACTTGGGCCCTGACAATAAATCCCCAAAAAACCAAAGTCCTTGTGTTCCAGCAAAGATCCAAACATCAGGGACCCAAAATAAATTTCACAGTAGGAACAACCAAAATTGAACAAACCACTAACTACACATACTTGGGCTTAAAAATCAGTTCTACGGGAAACTTCAAACTGGCTGTGAATGAACTGAAAGAGAAAGCAAGAAGGGCTTTCTATGCCATCAAAAAATCAATCCAAATAGAAATCCCAATTAGCATTTGGCTCAAAATTTTCAAATCAGTAATTGAACCAATTGCACTCTATGGCAGTGAGGTATGGGGACCGCTAACTCAACAAGAATTTGCAAAATGGGACAAACACCCAATTGAGATCCTACATGCAGAATTCTGTAAAAGTATCCTCCGGACTCAAAGGAAAACAGTAAACAATGCATGCAGGGCGGAACTAGGCCAATATCCATTAATAATCACTATCCAAAAAAGAGCCACCAAATTTTGGAATCACCTACAAATGAGCAATCCCCAAT